>NC_136421.1:218009745-218512245 GCF_052625555.1 Lactuca saligna
TGTGAATAGTGACCCCCAATAACATGACAACGGGCCCCTAAAGGTTCTTTCTTTTTAAGTTGGAACTTAACTTCTTACAATGTTTATCTCCTTCTATGATTATATATATATATATATATATATATATATATATATATATATATATATATATATATATATATATATATATATATATATATATATGGAGAGAGAGAGAGAGTTCAATTGAAAAAAAAAAAAGTTGGGAATGACAGAATTATTCTCAGTCACACATTTATTTTGCTGCAAAACTCTTTGGCCTACGGTGAAATATGTAACGGATATACATGTATTTTCCAACCAAACATGTTTATTTAAAATATGTTAATCATTGTCTTAATATACACAAAAACATTTGTTGATGTTTAGAATGCTATTTATATAAAAACTTATTTTAAATATATTAAAATTCATAATTTTTTATACTCTATAAATAGAAATCGTTATTGATATAGTTTTGAATTAAAGTAGAAAAAATTATTGTTTTAGAGTTTCAGCTATCGTTATTCATAACTAAAAAAACGCATCAGATTATTATTACAGTACATTTGTTATTAACTTATAAATAAAATGTATGTTTGACTTTTTTATAGTTTAAGTATCGTTTATATATGAATATAACACGTCATAAAGTTTTCTTGCCTAAAATATATTTTTTTAAATCATCTTTCGTCATATATTATATTAATATATAAATAAAACATGTATTAGTTGTCGTCATATGTTATATTCATATATTAATAAAATATTTATGAACATTAATAAAACATTTATTAGATTTTTGTTGTAGTTCATTTATTATTCATATATAAATAAGTAGTATTTTAAAAAAAAGATGACAATTTTGTAAATTTGAACTACTTATTCACATAAGAATAACAAATAAACTGTTATAAAATTATGATAAATATATTCTTCATATATGAATATAATTTGTGAGAGAACTCAATACACGTTTTATTTATATGTGAATATAACACGTGACAAGAGTTGATGTGAGCAGTAAATAGTTTATTATATGTTATATTTATATATGAATGATATTTGATCTGTAAAAAAAAATAATTCTATTTTTTATTCATAAGTAAATAACGAATATATTGTATTAAAAATCTTATACATTTTTATTTATTTATGAATAACAATAATTGAAAATATAAAAAAATAAAAATAAATGAGTGACTGAGAATGATTTCCTTATTCTCAACCTTTTTTATTTTTTCAATTGAACTTACGTTTCGTTCTGTGTGTGTGTGTGTGTGTGTGTATATATATATATATATATATATATATATATATATATATATATATATAGTAAGAGTTAATCTGAGAGGGATATAATTTTGTGAGACCATGAGATCAATTTTTTCTAGTAAAATATTCTAATATTCTAATAATCGTAAAAATATAATATGTATAATATTCTAACATTATATGCTTTTAGAATATTTCAATGTAAAATGTGTTTAAAATATTGTTTTAGAATATCATAATATTACATATATTATATTTATTTAATAAAAGAAGATTATAATATTTCACTAGAAAATGATCTCACGATTTCATAAAACTAGAATCATTTCAAATATATATATATATATATATATATATATATATATATATATATATATATATATATATATATATATATAGAGAGAGAGAGAGAGAGAGAGAGAGAAGTCAAAAATAAATGATAACTATGAGACAAATCATTGTTGTAGGATTAAAAAATTAAAAAATAGATATTTGATTTTATTTTGGTCTATATCTAGCGAGATGATATTACGTCTTAGTTATTATATATGATATATTGATAATTTCCGGTGAAGATTAAAATGTTTGGGGGTTAAAATAAAAAAAGGAAAAAAAAACCCAAGTTCCTCATCCATTTCATTTAATTTTAATAAATTATTGATCCAAAAACATATGATTAAAAATATTTTGATCCAAAAATAATATGATTCAAAAATAGTATTAACGGAAAATAATAAGATCCTTAATATGTTTATTATTTAAAAATTTTATAATATATTAACGGAAAATATTATGATCCTTAACAACTTGAATCGATATTTAATTTAAAAATTAAAAAGATAAAAAATAAACCAAAAACATCATAAAACAAAAACGAAAATAAACAAAAATACTAGAATCTTCAAGTATGTAGTAAAAACATTAAAACTATAATAAAAAGGAAAAAAAATTAGAACAAAAAAAAGTAAATGAAAAAAAACTAAAAACCTAGTATATATATTTAATATTTTTCTAAAAAAAACAAAAATAAATAAAAAATATACTTAAATTACGTTATATGGACGTTTGTCGCACATGATTAAATCCTTAAGTAC
This sequence comes from Lactuca saligna, assembly GCF_052625555.1. Lineage (NCBI taxonomy): Eukaryota > Viridiplantae > Streptophyta > Magnoliopsida > Asterales > Asteraceae > Lactuca > Lactuca saligna. The sequence goes on from NC_136421.1 coordinate 218,012,112, forward strand.
GTATAAATTACTATGGATGTGGGTCACATGTGAACGTCTCATGCTTAAGTATTGGGTTTGACGTTTGTGTCTTTGACGAAATGGATGGTGGATAATTATACTCGTAGTCTTCACCATTTTTTAAGACCTCACCAGACTCGGACCTTTTATATATATATATATATATATATATATATATATATACTTTAAATGAAAATTGAAAAGATATCGGTAGAAATATTGAAAAAAAATATATGGTTTTGTGTTTATTCTCTTTAAAGTTAAATATTGGTCTTTTTACCTCACAGTTCAATGTAGTTGCTATCATATCAATTATGAATGTTGTTTTTCGAAATAGAATATTATAATTGATGTATTTAAGGATATCTATTTTAGAAGGGTTATAGAGTACAATGATATAAAATCATATTAAAAATGGAAAACAAACAAATAGAAAGTCAATAAGAAAATATGTAAAATAGATTAACCAATCTAAATTAAACCAAATGTAACGAAAAAGTATTTGAACATAAATTTTGCCGATTAAGAATAAATGATGTCTCTCATTCGATAATTTTATATCGGATTTTTGGATCGAGTTTTTCAGATTCAGATATTTTTCAACGTCATTAAGTCCAAGGGGTATAACATTGGACATAGTCACTGACAGTATAATAATTTGAAGTAGAATGTACTAGAAAACATGTTCGGAAGTAGCATGTTAGTCTATAAGTTGGTATTTTCCTTTGTTTATTTTATTGACATGATGCAAATTAGTTTTTCAAAATAAGATTTACAACCAGATCACTGAATTCAAATATATTGCCATGTCATGCATTTATCCCAATAAGATGTAAAATCAAACATTTGAGATAAAAGTAAAAATATATATTGTCATGCATTTAGCCAAATAAGATGCAGAATCAAATGTTTGAGATTAAAGTAGAAAGCTTGATTTAAAGTATAATACCCTTTTATTTAATCTGGAAATTAGTAATTTTAAATGGATGAACATTTGGACAATAAAGAATACACAAATTGTTGTAATTTGTAAACATTATTTTTCCTTAGCAAAATTGTTGTTAAAAAAAATACATGGGTTTCACACATTTTGTGTTGGCTATTGCTTCTCAAAAGTATTGTTGGCGGAAAAAAGGTTAAATTCTTTAATAAAAAAAATTAGGATGTTATAATAGACACATAAGTTTATTTTTCTATCTAAAAAAATCACTAACATTTCGTTATTTAATTAGGTATTTTAAAATATAGTATTTTTCAAATGCAAGTTAACTCTGAAGTTAAGTGTTTTTTTATTAACAAAGTTATATTTGGAGCTTTATAACAGGCTAACAGCCATATATTTCCCCTATCAAAATATGCTAATTACATATACACAAAAAAATGCAAAAAAACTCCAAACAAACCAATTTATTAGAAAAAACATCATATAAAAAAAATACATATATCTAAGTAAGCTGGTAAGCTTACCAGTAACATTATAACATTTATTCGCTCTTAACTGCATGCACAAAGTATATTTGTTATCTATCCAACCTATGTCAACATATAGTATATTCATTATCTTTTCATCTTAAAAAATTTACTTTAAAGGATAAATGCAATATCATTTTCTCTTTTGTAAGCAAGACCATTTCTTTATCTTTTTAAAATTGAAATTTAACTACAAAAGACTCTAGGGACCTTTAGACCAATAAGAATGATGCTTTCTTTTACACTTTTAGTATTGCAACACTTGATGCGTTCTAGAAGGTAAACTTGCAAACATAGCAAGAAAAGAAAATTTAAAGATAAAACATTGATCATTTTCATGAGATAAACCTGTCAAGCAGTATAATCATAGAGAAACGAAGAAATTAAAGAAAACATCCCATGAGAAAGATGATATATATATATATATACACACACACACACACATACCCGACAACGCCCACGGAAATTCGTCAATTCTTGGGATTAGCAGGCTACTATAGGAGGCTCATTCAAAACTTCTCTAAGATCGCCAAGCCACTTACCTCGCTTACGCAAAAGGGCGTACCATTCAAATGGACAGACAAACAAGAGATCGCGTTTCGAACCTTGAAACAAGCTCTCTGTAGCGCACCTGTACTATCTCTGCCTGAAGGAACGGAAGATTTTGTAGTCTACTGCGACGCGTCAAATCAGGGTTTAGGTTGCGTTCTCATGCAACGTGGGAGAGTGATAGCCTATGCATCCCGCCAGCTAAAGACGCATGAAGTAAACTACACGACCCATGACCTAGAGTTGGGAGCTGTAGTCTTTGCCCTAAAAATTTGGAGGCATTACCTTTACGGTACAAAGTGCACCATCTTCACGGATCACAAGAGTCTCCAACACATCTTAAACCAAAAGGAGTTAAACATGAGGCAACGAAGATGGGTTGAATTGCTAAACGATTATGAGTGTGAGATTAAGTACCACCCAGGCAAGGCCAACGTGGTAGCTGATGCATTAAGTCGGAAGGAGTACTCTAATCGTTGTACGAAAACTCTCTCGATAACCATTCAATCATACCTGGCCACTCAAATTGCAGTAGCCCAGTCAGAGGCCATGAAGACAGAAAATAGAGCAAGCGAAGTATTGCGCGGAATGGAAAAGAACCTGGAGGCAAAGGAGAATGGAGTATACTATTTCATGAACCGTATTTGGGTCCCTAAATTTGGAGGGTTTAGAGATGTTGTCATGAAGGAAGCCCACAAGACGCGATACTCCATTCATCCCGGTTCTGATAAGATGTATTTGGATATTAAAAAACACTATTGGTGGCCTAACATGAAAGCGGAAATCGCGACCTACGTCAGTAAGTGCCTTACGTGCGCCAAAGTAAAAGTGGAATACCAAAAACCCTCAGGATTGTTACAGCAACCGGCAATCCCTGAGTGGAAATGGGAGGGGATTTCTATGGATTTCGTGACCAAGCTACCCAAAACGTCGGATGGATTAGACACTATATGGGTAATAATCGACCGACTAACGAAATCTGCCCATTTCCTGCCAATTAAAGAATCGTACAAGATGGAGAGATTGACGCGTTTATACATTCGAGAGATCGTGAGACTCCACGGAATACCAACATCTATCATCTCGGATAGGGACAGTAGGTTCACGTCCCGATTTTGGCAATCACTCCATAAGGCGATGGGAACAACCTCGATATGAGCACCGCTTATCATCCACAAACGGATGGTCAAAGCGAGCGAACCATCCAAACGCTCGAAGATATGCTCCGCGCATGCGTGATAGACTTTGGAAAGTCTTGGGATACCCACCTACCCTTAATCGAGTTCTCATACAACAATAGTTACCATTCGAGCATCAAGGTGGCTCCTTTCGAAGCACTGTACGGGCGTAAATGTAGATCACCGCTATGTTGGGCTGAAGTAGGTGACACCCAGCTAGCAAAAACACACACGTCGGACAAAACACTAACGGGACCGGAGATCATCCGTGAAACCACTAAAAAGATCGTTCAAATCAGAGCTCGATTGCAAGCATCGCGTGACCGACAAAAGAGCTACGCTGACAAACGGCGAAAGTCCTTAGAATTTCAGGTCGGTGATCGAGTACTGTTAAAAGTCTCGCCCTGGAAAGGGGTTATACATTTCGGAAAACGGGGAAAGCTAAATCCACGATACATTGGACCTTTCGAAATCGTCGCTCGAATTGATCCAGTAGCATACAGACTGCAACTACCCATAGAGCTAAACGGTGTACACCCCGTGTTTCACGTCTCTAATCTGAAGAAGTGTCTCTCAGATGAAACACTCATCATTCCCCTTGACGAAATCAAAATCAATGAGAATCTCCTGTTCGTTGAAGAACCAATCGAAATCATGGACAGGGAGGTAAAACGTACTAAGCAGAGTCGCATCCCGATCGTGAAAGTACGGTGGAACGCAAAGCGTGGGCTAGAATTCACTTGGGAACGCGAAGACCAAATGAAGCAAAAGTACCCTCACCTATTCTAGCTTTCTCAAATCTAGCTTTCAAACAGAATTTCAGGACGAAATTCCCTCTAACGGGGGGATGATGTCACAACTAGAAATTTTATGTCTTGTAAACACTATACTCAAGTGAATGTGGAAATCAAAAACTCAAAAGCATGTATGATGCTTACTCAATGGAAAACTAAACCCCAAATTCACTACATCAAGCAATTGGAAAACCCTAGAAGTTCTTGTTAAGTCCATTTTGGACTAGAACTTCCTTATTGGATCCAAATGGACCAACAAGCTTCCAATTGGACTATCATGGGTTTAGAACCCTAATTGGGCTCTAATTGGACCCACATTCATTTATTTCAATATTATGGGCCATATTGGGCCTAGAATGAACTAAATTGAAAGTTTTGATCCATGATTAACCCAATCTAGCTTATTAAAACATAAAAATCACAATTTTATTTTATAGGCCAATAAATACCTAAGACTAACTCTAATATTGGGCTTAGGAGCAAAAATCCCAAATTTTCCTTTTTCCTTCCATGTTTTCGGCCCAAAACAAACCCAAGGAAGGTGGAAGAGTTGACTTACCATTGCCACCTCATTTTTATCTTTTGGACATCCATGCAACATATCACATATACCCATGCATACATCACCTCAAAGTCACTCTTCTTCTCCTCTCTCACTCACTCTCGTCCGAACAACACCCACACACACACACATCTCTCACAAACTCTCTCTAGATCACTCAAGGCTTCTTTCTTCTTCTCCATCCAAAATCTCGAGATTTAGGAAGCATTCAAGGAAGTTCTTCCACAAAAATCATCATCTAAGGTAAGGTTTTGCTTGGATCTATGACTTGTATTCCTTGTTTTATCAAAAATCTCTTCCTAATCCATGCAAAAATCGTGATCTTGCACTCTAGAAAACCCCATAAACTCGAAAACTTCATCAAGGAGTGCAAAGGCCAAAAATCACTTCATTTCTTCCATTCTTTCTTCAAAAACCGAATCAACACCCAAGGTGAGTTTCATACCCCCTTATTTTCGGTTTTTATAAGTTTTTGTGGGGGAGAATACAAGCAAAGGTGTAGATCCATCATTATGTGTATGTTGTGGTTGATTTCTATGCTTATATGTATGTTTTGTATGATTTTGATGCTAGATCTAGTGATGAAATACTAAAAACCGAGATATATATTTTATTCTAGCATAAAATATACTATTACATGCAAAGTATACTAAGAAAAATAGCCAAATGGCTTGACAACACTTATTTTGGGCTAAAAACTCATTTTTTTGACATAAAATGTTGAAAATACAAAGTTGAAGGGCCTAAAATGAAATATTTCGAAATCTGATGGGTGAGATGAGTCAAAACAGTTTACATAATGTATTTTCTGAAAATATACTATTTGGAGGGTTAAAAACATAAATTCCAAGCTTATTGGGCTAAATATGACATTTTCGGCCCAATGAGGCCCAATAAGCGAAATTTTCTATTTTGGAGGACCAAAACTGCATTTTTCTGTAAAACAGTGGACTATAAGTGTTCCATGTACTTTTCAAAGGTTTAAAATGCTTTTCAAATTTAAAAAGGACCAAAGTTGCAAAAATTTTCCAAATTGGGCCAAAAATGTAAAAATTGCGAAAAAGAGGGGTTATAACCGAGAAAACTGCAATTTCAAGGACTTAAGCTGTTTTCTATGAAAAATATGCTGGAAAATACTTATTTCAATAATTTTTGGTGTTAAAATGTCAAGAAAATTGATTTAAGGACCAAACCGGAAAGTTTTTAAATAAAGGGGTGAAAAGGGTAAATTTTACAAATAAGGAGGGACTGAAAACAGAAAATTCTCAAGGCTAGTTCAATACATGCAATTTGACCAAATGATGGTACCACGCCTATCGACGAAATACAATACATTACAATACCAAAAGTCGTTGTCAAACGAATTGGTTCAGTCTCGAACCAATAACAATCCGAAACTACTAACACGACGACACTATGACATTACGACATTACGATTCATAACTAATAACGATTGGGAAGTCACTATACATGCGAGTGTGCACAGACGTCTACGCACCATCTTTGGGCCCCAAAAGTGTAAAATCTTGTTTGTTGAGCCTAGCTAGCCCAATGACCTGATCTTAAGGCCCGAAGACCTCTCTCTCTTACGAAGTGTTGGATTTTACCGATCCGACATAACGTAAAAGGACTTTCAATGGCAAACATGCTGCTGGTCCCCAAGGGTCCTTCAGTGCTGCTAGTAAAGTCTGTAACTCACGATTGCGGGTTGGGCTTCGGGCCCTTCGCAATTGCAATGGTCTTGAACGACGCGGGGAAATACCGAGGGTTTCGCACCTTCTCTTCTTCCCTCCGGTCGTGGGACTACACAAGTCCGGGAGGATTGAGTGGTGTGAAGAATTACGAGTGACGCCTAAGGGATCGCTTGTAAGGTTGTCGATTGGACGTTTTCATTAACGCACGTCACAACACTTCACCACCCACTGTATTCTCAATGCCTCCGGAGCTCAACGGTTTCCTCTAACGCAACGAAACAACGGTACACAAACTAAGTAAAGCAAAGTGATAGGAAAACGTCGGGTTTTCCTAGGGTTTTCAACAAGTACAATTACGAATTACCGGTCGAATTTCACAACTCTTACGCTTACATCTATAGAATTCAAACAAGCATACTCATGGATCATCACATATTTTTACACTATTCTATTTTTAGAAAATATCGGATTTTCTGGTGGTTTTCAAAACGATACAAACATTGGATTTCAAACATTACTTATGAACTCACCAACATTTCATATGTTGACGTTTTTCAAAATACTTGTATTCTCAGGTAACAGATAAGGTGAAGGATGATTTGTACTCTATGACGTTTTGCTGTGGTTTAAGTAGTATCAAACAGTTATTTTTTTTTGAGAATGTAATGTTTTGAACAATGTAATGAATGTAACGTTACCAGTTGTATCATTCCAAATGTTGGTGATGTATAATGTTATGTTTCATGTATATGCATTGTGATGGTATTCAATGAGTCACGATAGCCCTCGGACGTTTCCGCCGTCTGGTTCGGGGGTGTGACAGGTTGGTATCAGAGCTTTCTTTATAGTGAACTAGCATATCTAGCCACACATGGATATGCAACTATAAACCAAAAAGAGGGACTAACATAACTCTGAACAAAACAAGTAAATAAAACACCCTTGCTTGCATTAGGAATAGGAACATAACGCCGAACCAAACAAAAATAATACTAGTGTCTCGGTTAATTCAGGACTGTTCTTAGTGATACCAAGGAGTGAATGCAGCCTGATCAACTACATTCTCTCCAAAGTAAAACTAACACACGTCCTGATGAGATCGGGATTTCTAGGGAATCTAAAACTATACCCCTACCACCGAAAAGAGAACGCCTACTTGATCTATGCGATAATTGTAGCATCCTAGGAATAACGTTAGCATAATTACACACTCTCGCAGACCACATGGCTCGTTTTCATCACCCTGGAGACCCCTACTTCCCTAACCAGGGGAACAACGGATGGTTAGAGGAAGAGCCCGAGGAAGAGCCTGAGGAGGAGCCTGAGGAAGACCCCGAAGAGGAATCTGACGGGGAACCGGAGGCCGAAGTTGAGGGCGAGCCTGCCGAATCAGAGGAAGATGAAGGAAGCCTCGAGGAGGATGCTGATGATGGAGAAGGGGGTGATTCGGATGCAGAGTCCGAAGTCATCAACCCCCCTTACCCGATCTGGGTGCCTGCCTATCGCGTAGGCCCCACTGGTCCTACACCTCCCTGGGGTATTGATCTTTGGAGATGGAGCAGACAGCAGGGACAACGACCCCCGTATGGCATGTCACGCGAGTTCTTTGACCTGAGAGACGGAGGACCGGCTGATCGAGCCCTTCCAGTCATGGTGAAACGGTTACGGAATACGGGCGACCTTGCCCAGGACACTGCGGATCAGGTGCGCCAGTTGAGGACTAGGGTCGAGCGTGCGGAGCAGGAGACGCGTGACGTCCTTCGAGAGTTTCACATGAGGCAGGTTCGGTGGGAGTCTCGACTTCGGGACGCAGAACGCTTGGTGGCTCGTCTGCAGGGAGCATCCACATCCTCGGCACCACCTCCGGGCGCAACTCATCGCGGTTAGGGATAGACTTATCATAGTAGGTCGTTAGGAAATATGCTATGTACCCCGACTCTATGTTTAAGTGACTACACTACTCATAGAGCCGTTATGCTGTCGAACTAGTATCACTCATGTATGCTCCTACGAGCAAATTTTCATGTATCAAATGCGGATAATATTAATAAATTTTTACGTGTTTTATTACGATATTGCAAATTGCTATGTGTTGAGATATTATTATTGATTGGTAAATGGTAGTAGTGTTTAAGTTCGTACCATGCACCTAGTCAGTAGGATAACGACCTCACCGAAACCACATACCCTCAACATCTTTCCGTTTTGTCACAAAAAGATGCCTCTCCGACCTACTCGCGGAAATCCAGGACCAACCCCACCTGAAGTTGACTCAGCCGCCTTCCAGGCAGCTGTATCTGCAGCAGTCACTGCAGCGATTGCGCAAATTCAACAAGGGAACAATGGAGGAGTCAATGGGCAAGGAGCCGGAAGTTCAAACAATGGAATGAATCAAGGACCCACCAAGACATGTACCTACAAGGACTTCACAAACACCAAACCACGAACTTTTAATGGCACTGGAGGAGTGATCACTCTGAAGCGATGGATCGAAAAGGTGGAGTCGGTATTCGAGATATGCGACTGCCCTGAGCACATGAAGGTGAAGTTCGCAGCCTGCACTTTGGAGGTAGCTGGGATACCTACCTTCCGTTGGCGGAGTTCTCGTATAATAATAGCTATCATGCGAGTATCGACCGTCCTCTCTTCGAGATGTTGTATGGGAGGAGGTGTAGGACCCCGATATGCTAGGGCGAGGTTGGCCAGAGGGTCATGGGGAGCACTGAAGTAGTGCTCAAGACGATAGAGAAGATTCAGCAGGTCCGGAGCAGGCTTCAGACTGCTCAGAGTCGGCAGAAAAGTTATGCCAATAAGCGCCGATCAGACCTGGAATTCCAGGTCGGGGATATGGTTCTCCTGAAAGTGTCGCCTTAGAAGGGCGTCATCCGATTCAGGAAGCAGGGCAAGTTGGGTCCCAGGTTTATTGGACCGTTTAGGGTCGTAGCCTGTGTGGTCAAGGTGGCGTACCGACTGGATCTTCCAGCCGAACTCAGTCAGATCCACAGCACTTTCCACGTCTCCCAGCTGTGGAAGTGCCTGGTGGATGACTCAGCGGTGATACCCTTAGAGGACATTCAGGTCGATGACAGCCTGAATTACATCGAGCATCCTGTAGCGATCCTTGACCGGAAGTCGAAGGATCTGAGGAACAAAAGAGTGGAACTTGTGAAGGTGCAATGGCAGCACTGGAAGGGGTCGAAGTGGAAGTGGGAGCCGGTGGACGAGATGATGGAGCATTACCCCGAGCTGTTTCAGGAGCGAGCATCAGAGTTCGAGGACAAAGTCTAAAATAAGTGGGGGAGATTTGTAGCACCTGATTCTCGGTACGTATTCTTGTATTTAATCCTCTATTTGATTTGCAGTTTTGGCCTTGGACTCGACAAGTCAAAGGACTGACTCACCGAATAGAAGCGGGGTGAGACATGAAGTTTAAGTTGGGACTCGACGAGTCGGGTCCCGGACTCAGCGAGTAGCCACTGTCTGGACAAAAACCCTAATCCAGGGGTTTTCACCCTATTTAAACACTCTAACTCGGCCTCCCGTGTCCTTAACACTTCAAGAGAGCTGTTGAGCGAAACCCTAGCCCCCTTGTTCTTGTGAGTGATTCTTGGCTTTGTGAAGGAAGTTTGGATCTTAGAAGAAGAAGGAGTAGGTTAAAGAGTGCAAGGAGGGGAAGTAGATCCGAAATCTACGCTGTGAGAAGTTTCCATTTAGGTAGAAAACTTCCTACCTTGATCACTAGTTCATTAGATCCCCTTTTTGTCCCTAATTGATGGTTTTCAAGCCCTACAACCTCAAACTCCATGTGGTTATGCTCTATGTTTTGAAAGGACTTCATATCTGGACCTTATGGACACCTTAGAAGTGTAAAGTCCCTGTGGTTGAAGTGATTGAGGTCCCTATTGAGTGTATGACCTCATAAAGAGCTTGGAATTGCCTTTTGGAGCTCATAGGGCCATGTATGCAACTTTACGTGATAAGCATACCCCAGGAGCTTAGATCTATGGTTTGGAACCGTTGCATGTATCAGATTTGGTCTGTATGGGAGGAGGGTTGAAGGGACTCGGCGAGTTCCAAAGTGGACTCGGCGAGTTCTATGAAGATGGTCTTAGACTCGGCAAGTTGGATGAACAACTCAACAAGTCCTTTGAAGATTGCCTGAAACTCGGCGAGTTAGATCGCGAGTCAGTCTAATCGTCCCAAGTAGTGAGTTAAGGGTGACTCAGTGAGTGGGAAGAGGGAATTGATGAGTTAATGCTGGGATAGTAGGAGAGGGACTCGGCGAGTCCAGTCAACTGGAAGTTGACTTTGACCAAGGAGTTGACCTTAGACCAGGGGTAGGTCAGTCTTTTGACCTAAGGTATTTAGGAGTGACTAATCTATGTTTATGGATTTATAGCCGGAGGATTGCCGGTGCAGCAGTCAATCGTCTAGCAAGCAGACTTTCAGCAACTACTTTTCGAGATGAGTTACCTTCCAGTCGCGGTAGGTCTAAGGCCACAATGCCGGCCCACCAGTAGGAGTTGTATATTAGATGATTATCTTTGTGATATTCATCTAGGTTTGCTACTACTTGATATGTTTATGTGCTAGCATGTTATGATGTTATGTGATAGTGGTAGTAGTGGTGAAATAGTCCCTGGTTACCGGTCGATATGACCGAAGGGGTAGTTTAGTACTCAGCTATGCTAGCCAGATTATGATATGTGTGATATGATATTATGTGGTAGTAGTAGGGATGAAATAGTCCCCGGTTACCGGTCGAAAGGACCGAAAGGGAGGCCAACACCCAGATATGTTAGGTAGTATCCGGTCGAAAGGACCGAAGGGGATGCCAGCACCCATATATGTTAGGCAGTATCCGGTCGAAAGGACCGAAGGGGAGGCCAGCACCCAGATATGCTAGGTAGTATCCGGTCGAAAGGACCGAAGAGGGGGGGGGGGGCGGTAGCACCCAAATATGCTAGACATTATCCGGTCGAAAGTACCGAAGGGGTAGGTCGGGCACCCAGATATGCCTGACAGTATTTGTATGTTATGTGATTGTATGGTATGTGGTACGATGGGGAACTCACTAAGATTCATGCTTACAATTTACAGTTTTGTTTTCAGGTACCTCTTCTTCGAAGGGGAAGGAGCTGGCGCGGTAGCGACACATCATACACACACATTGTTTTTCGCACCATGAGTTATTCTGGGATTTTATACTCTGACATTATGGTTGTTTTTATGTTTTGGTTTTTAGACACAAAATATGTTTTTGAAATGATAGAATCAAACGATGTTTATTCACAAATGTTTTCCAAAGTATTAATTTAAAAATGAAATTTTTGGACGTGAAAATCGGGTCGTTACAGTTAGTTTCATTTCATTCTTACTTACATTATATGTAGATTTAGGAAAATGTTGCTTGCTTTTGTATGCATCAACTGATGTCCATTCTGTCTCTCTTCCTCCTCATAAACTTGATTTCAAATATGAGAATTAGTAGTGGATTTAGCATGAAGTGGATGAGGTTCGAATTTTGTTGTTATACTACACGAGTGATTGAGTTCTGATTCCATGAGGGTAAATATGTCATTCTAATTTTAATTTTGAACAGGTTGTGTATCGGTCGAAGCTATTATTTTCAGAAATTCTCAACTTCATGATCCGAATGGTAGAAAAGAAAAACAACCAAGGGATAGGGTTAGTTAATGGTCGGACAAGAATCCCCCAATTTCTTGTTGGAGATGTCTCTTCTAAAAAACAACTACTAAACAAGCGATTAGAACTTACTGTGGATTTTGAAGAAGGGTATGCAAGTTTCCTTCTGTGGTTTTACATTTACAATGCAATTTCTTGTTACAAGTTCTTCAAAGTATGACGTTCTTGTCATAACTTATATTTGAATTGGTATTCTTACATGGAAGTTGTACAGTTCAGATTTGTACTAATTGCTATTAGTATGTATGGGAAGTTTTTCTAGGAAGTTATAGTCATGCAACTTCAATTCACAACTTGCAAATGCTCTCATCATTGACGGAGATTATCAGGGTTTTGTATCAGCACTGGAGCAAGGTTATATTTGTGCACCTGAGATGTATTATCTTAAGTTGCAAGTTTGTCTCAGTTAATGCATATTTCATTTCAGCTGGTGACTATGAATTCTTAACATTTGGCATTATGTTTGTGTCTCTTTTGTAATTTGACATTCTATTGTTGTTCTACCATATATATAATTATATTTGCATATGTCATGATGTATATAACATATGCATATTCATATGCATATGCATATACTTATTCATACACATATGCATATACTTATTCATATGCATCTGCATATGCATATACTTATTCTTATGCATATACATATGCTTATTTATATGTATATGAATATGCATATGTCATATACGTATATTTATGCATATGCATATACATAAACATAATAATGTATTTAATTGTTTTATGTATATACTTATTCTTATGCAAATGTAAATGTATATATCATATATTTATTGTCATGCATATGTATATACATAAGCATAGTCAAATGTATTTAATTTTCATATGCATATACTTATTCTTATGTATATGCATATGAATATATATATATATATATATATATATATATATATATATATAGACACACACACACACACACACACACACATATATATATATATATATATATATATATATATATATATATGCATATGCATATGCATATGTATGTGTATATACATATGCATATGTATATGCATATATTATTCATATGTATATTTATATGCTTACTTTTATAGATACATACGAAAGCAGTAAAAATGTTCTTTTAAAAATATGCATGTGCATATGCACATGTTTTTAAAAAATATGCATATACATAAAAAAAATATGAATATGCTTTTAAAAAAACATTGTTTGAAATATTCTTTTTTTAAATATTAATTCGAAATGTAAGGAATATATTCGTTGATTTAAAAAAAATAAAAATTTAATTTTTTTTTTCAATATGTGAATATATACCTTATATTTCGAAATTATGATTTAGAAAAAGAATTTTTCAAAAAAAAAAACATTTTTAATTCATATTTATATTATTTTTTGTGCAAATATACATTTTCAATAAAATGTATATATGTACATACATATAATTTTTTTTTTCAAATTTTTTTTTCTTTTGTAAGTGTCTTTTATATATATATATATATATATATATATATATATATATATATATATATATATATATATATATATATATATATATATATATATACCCATATGAAATTTGGTATCCAAATTCATAATAGATAAAAAGTTTGTTGGTTCTCTCATTCAGTTTGGTTTTACATTGATATTCTCTCTCTCTCTCTCTCTCTCTCTCTATATATATATATATATATATATATATATATATATATATATATATATATATATATATATATATATATATATATATGTTTTTTAGTCCTTTATGTTTGTTTTCACTTGTGCCTTATTTTATATCTTTTATTCATCACAAAAATAGTAATTACGTATGACTTCTATTGAATTGGGAAACGACATATTCATAAAAACATCTTTTTGATTGATCTTATAAATACGTCCCACACACGTTTATATACAATAATTGAAGACACATAATCGACCATGTAGGACCACTGATTGTAATATTGATTTTCTACGTACTACTTGTATTATGAATAGTTTGTTTTTTTAATATAATTATAGTTTTATGAAGATTCATGTATTCAACTATAATTAATCTTGAACACTAGCTATTACATGATATAATGTTTTCGGTTTCATAGTTGGTGACAATTGGCAGAATCTTTCATGAAAATGAGACTTCTGCTATTGGAAGACTTTACATAGGAATATCCATTGATTGGTTTGAAATGAAGCTAAGACGTAATCAATATTTACTTTAGTTGCTAATTGACGAGTATTCGATCTTCCTATTATAACTTTTATATAGCTTAACCACTATGGGTATAAAATGTTAAGATTTGGCAAAGCAATTTAGGCATACATGGGTTTTTTTGGAAGTTTTTTCAAATGAGAAAATTCTTAAAATTTGAACCTTTATTTTATTTTATTGAAGCAGCTTTTTTAAGGATCTCAATAAATAAGAAGCTCTCAACTTTTTCAATAATTTGGTGGGTGTTACGGATTTTTAAACAATTATAAAAAGATAACTTATAAAAACCATAATAAATTTAAAAAAGCAAAATTAGTCGACCTATAAAAAACGAATTAAAAAGCTTTCATATTTTTGAGATAAAGAGAATTTTTTATTTTTAAGATTTTTCATGAAAAAACTACACCGAAAAAGCTATTTTGTAGTAAATGCTCTAACGAGTTGCTTGAGCATACTTTGGAGGGGCAATTAACTTACGGGATATTAACAAAAAAAGAACACCAGAAATGTAGTATTTAATAAAAATAACTAATTTTATTGAGTTTGGGAAAATGATCTCTTAATGACTTAATCTGGAACACCATGTTCCAGACACACCATTTTGGATTTCGTACTACACTAAAGATTTCAGACTTACTGTTATGGATTTCGGACCACGCCAAATATAAGTTCCCTTTTCAAATATGTAATTTTAATGTCATCAACTTCTAAGAAACTCGGACCAACCATATATCAACTGATATTTTATTATCACACTACCACTCACATAACTATTTATGAGAGGTAACCAGATTCTCCATAGGCGTTAAAAATGATTAAATGAAAAAAAAAAAATATTAAGTTTAAGTATCCCCTAAGAAAAAAAAAAAATTCTAACTAGAAGAGATTATATGGACGGATGCAGGAATTGATAGTAGGTGTTACCGAATTTTTTTTTCCGACCAAACATAATAAAAACCGAAAAATAATTCATTACGTCTAATAAAAAAAAATGATCCATTACATAAAAAGTTAAAAACATAACAACGATTTATTACAATTTAAATTTGTTATTTTCATGCCGACATCTTTTGAAACTGCTCCAATACTTTTTCATTCTCAACTTTTACAAGTGTTTCGGTCTCAACATAGCAAAACAACACATCGTTTAAAAAGTCATCGCCAATTTTGTCGCGCAAGTCGGTTTTCAAGAGCTCCATCTTCGAAAAACATATTTCTACACTTGTGGTCGTTATGAGTAGTATCAAAGTCAACTTTAAAAGCTTATAAACCAAATGATAAGACCGATGTTTCCCCTTACTAACCATTAAACGAGAAAGGTCGGAATTCCTTTCAAACTAGTAAAGCGACCATCTTTGATGCAAGGGTGATAAAATATGTCAAGTTGTCTTTCAAGGTCTATCATATCTGAATCATTAAAGTCATATTTGTACAACTTACCCAACTTCGACAACTTTGATTTTTTCAAATTGTGCAAATGAATCACAATGACTCAAAGCACCCATGTATTCTAGTAGTTGGGTGGTTGTTTTATTATATTCCAACCAATCAAATCTTTAAACCATGAAGGCACGAAGCTTCTTAATCTATCACCTATTTTCTTTTTTGGAAACTTATGTGACATTATTTGACAAGGCCCTTGAAGTAAATAAGCTCTTCTTACATCAACTCTTACATATGATTTATAACTTGTAATCTCTGGCCTATCTACCGAGTCCTTTGGAAGATCTTTCAAATCAACACTTTCATTAGATTCATTAGAGCATGGTGTTTGTGGAATTGCATTAGAAACTGAGGGAATTGATTCATTGGTGATTGTTGTTTGGGAAGATCCTTCACCACTTTCATTAGGATTAAGTCTTGGTCTTTTT
Source organism: Lactuca saligna (assembly GCF_052625555.1). Classification (NCBI taxonomy): domain Eukaryota; kingdom Viridiplantae; phylum Streptophyta; class Magnoliopsida; order Asterales; family Asteraceae; genus Lactuca; species Lactuca saligna. The sequence continues at coordinate 218,028,133 of NC_136421.1, forward strand.
GTAAGAAAACCACTACAATTCAACATTAAGCTAAATAACTATTAACTTCAACAAATCATCCAACAACTTCAAAAAAAAAAAAAAAAAAAAAAAAAAAAAAACCAAATTGGTCAATAACATCAATAGAAACATAGAAATTTGACAATTTCAAGAATTCAAGATAAGTCAATAAAGACAATAAGATTGAGTGTTGCGACATAGCAATTTTATTTCACGAAATCAAGCAATAAGTCAATAACATCAATATAAACATAGCAATTTCAACAATTCAAGATAAAAACATAGCAATTTCGATTTCAGCCTAAACAAATTGGTAAAATTTCAACTCACTTGCTTCATTCTTAGGCTAGAGTTTGGAGATTACTTGGAGTCTTGGTGTCAAATTGAACAATTGGTGAGACTGTGGGAATGGGATTCAATTTTTGCTCTTGGAACGGAAGCACCAAGCAGTAATTGAGCGACTAACAATTTTTTTTTTTTTCTGTCGATTGTCGAAGTCGAGCACTGAACACAATGCCTCTTGCCTCTCTCAAGTCTTGACGTTTTTTTCCCGGTTTTTCCTTCGTTTGATTAATTCAAGTGTCCAAGTGGACTAAGTCCAAACTCCCAATTGGACTATTTTACAAATGCTATTGGGCTTTTTCTTAGGCTTATTTGTTTGTTTTTTTGTTGGGCTAAAATTTATAGGGTTTTTGTGTAACGATCGGTTCCTGGCATGTATTTGATTCTCAATTTATTCATTTTTGTATAGAAACTCAACAATTTGGAGGCCCCAAACTCGTCGAGTAGAGATGGATTTGGACGCGGGTTGTGAAGTCTACTCGACGAATCAAGGAGCCTCAATTCGCCGAGTAGGACTGGCAGAATGAAACACTAATTTTAAGGATTTTACACCTTATTTAATAACCTTAACCCCCATAAGCTGGCCTCATTTACAACCTCCATTGTCCCAAACCCTAGCCACAAAACCCTAATACACTTTTGAGAGTTTTGAGCCATTTTTGTGCATTCTTTGTGATTTTGAAGACGAAGGTACTTAAAGAAGGAGCAAGGACATGTAAGAGAAGAGTAGATCCAGAAGTTGAGCTTCATTTCTGGTTCATCAGAGATATAAAGCTCCTACCTTGCTTTTAGTATGTTTAGATCTAGTTTTAGGAGGTTTTCTCCGTATTTTGGTCGAAGAATGTTGGTCTTTAGGACTTGGACGTCCCATGCTGGAAAACCTTTCAGATGTAGGGTCTATAGGGGGCTTCATGGCATAAAGATGCCAACTTTATGGCCATGGAAGTCCCATGCAACTTGTGGACCACCTTTTTGGCCTTTTGAGCCAAGTAGTCTATGCATGCAAGTAAAGATAGGGACTTTACATGACCAAACTGTCCCTAGAATCCAGATCTATGATGCTATGGCTTATCTTGAAGTTTTGATGGTTTTTGAAGTTAGAACTAAGTAATTTTTTCTAGGATGGTTCTTAATGGGTAAAGTCATAAACGTTACCCTCCTAGATGTGTTTTCGACTCAGATCTAGAATATGGGACTTAGACTTGAAGAATAATGGCTTAAGACATTAAGAAAACTTAGCAGACTGAAGAACTCGACGAGTTGAGTCGAAATCCCCTGATTCTGAAAAAGGAAGGGCTCGACAAGTTCAAAGACGGACTCAGTGAGCTAGGTGGGAACGTCCTGATTCTATGGATAGGAGGAACTCGACGAGTTCATGAAAGAACTCGACGAGTTGGATCGCGATCTCAGTGTTTTATGATTTATGGAACTCGACGATTTGATGGGCAAACTCGGCGAGTTGAGTCAACCCAGAATGTTGACTTTGACCTTATTTTAACTTTGACCAGAATGTTGACTTTGACTTTGACCAAAGTTGACCTTAAGGGGTCATGAGTATGAAAGGGTAATTAATGAAATCTTTTATGTATAGGAGTTTAAGTTGGGTGGATTGTCGAAGTCGATGATTTCCAGCTACTTTACAACATTTATTGGAGTTTACTCTTTATTGCTTAGTAGCGGGTTAGAAAGAGATTTGAATAACTATTGCTTCTCGTCCGATATGACGAGAAATATTATTTTCTTTCATAGTTTGTATAAACAAGGTTTTACCTTTTCTTTTAATAATGAGAATGGTGGTATTTATGCTTATTATAATAGTGTTCTTTTATTTTGAAGCATTACCTTGCAATGGTATATGTGAAATTGTGATGTTTGTAGATAACTTAGGAAATAATTTGTTGTATATTGATTCATCCAATTATTTGGATAAGGCATGCTTGTGGCATTGTTGTCTTGGACATGTCAACAAGACGCGCATATGCCAACTTCAGAAGGCTAGAGTCTTGGAGTCATTCAACCTGAAAACGGAAGACACCTACGAATCTTGTTTACTTGGAAAGATAACCAAATTACCCTTCAATGGTACTTGTGAGGGGGGATAAGGTTTGTTGGATCTCATACACACTGATGTGTGTGGACCCTTCAGGTCTGCCACAAGGGATGCTAGCCGCTTCTATGTCACTTTTTACTGATGATTACAGAAGGTATGGCTATATCTATTTAATCAAGCATAAGTCAGAAACTTTTGAAAAGCTCAAAGAGTTGAAGTCAGAAGTGGAGAATCAACTAGGCAGGAAGATAAAAGTGTTACGATCCGATCGAGGAGGAGAGTATCTTAGTATCGAGTTCCACGACTAACTTAAGGAATATGGAATTGTTTCACAATTGACGCCTCCTAGGACACCACACCTGAATGGTATGGCTGAAAGGCATAATCGAACCTTGTTGGACATGGTTTGTTCTATGATGAGTCGAGCTTCGTTACCTATCTCATTTTGGGGGTATGCCTTAGAATGTTGCCCATATCCTTAATATAGTCCCTAATAAGAAGGTTGCCAAAACACATCACGAGATGTGAACAGGGAAGGTTCCCTCATTGGATCACATCAAAGTTTAGGGTTACGAGGCTTTCATGAGACACGAGACTCACGATAAGCTCGAACCTCAGAGTAAGTGATGTATTTTCATCGGCTACCCACAAAAGTCATTTGGATATCTCTTCTATAAACCGAGTGACAATGTTGTCTTCGTTGCGAGAAGAGGAGTCTTTCACGAGAGAGAACTCATATGCCAAGGGATAGTGGGATTCAAATTGACCTTGAAGAGCTTCAAGAGTCAAGAGGTGAAGGAACCTCAAACACTAGCAATCAATCTGAGGAGGAAACTCTTGTTGAGCCAATTGACGAGACCATATCTCTGAGATGTTCCAGTAGAGTTAGTGTTCAACCTGTGCTATATGGTTTTCATATAACAGCTAAAGGTGATACATTTATCAGTGATAGTACATTGATAAATCTGGATGAACCTAAAAACTACAAGAAAGCCATGGCATCCCCTGAGTCTGCAAAATGCAAAGAGGCTAGATTCAATCCATGTATGAGAATCAAGTTTGGAACTTGGTTGACAACATTCCGGGTCGAAAGACAGTCGGTTGCAAATGGATCTTCAAGAAGCAGACCGTCATGGATGGGAAAGTACACACATATAAGGCGCGACTGGTTACAAAGGGCTTTACTCAAACTTAGGGAGTTGACTATTATGAGACCTTCTCACCAGTAGCGAAGATTAAATCTATAAGGGTTATGTTAGCCATAGCTGCATTTCATAACTATGAAATATGGTATGTGGATGTCAAAATAGCTTTCCTTAATGGAAAATTGGTTAAAGTTGCTTTCATAGTCAGCCAGAGGGGTTTAATAATGCAAAGTACCCTAATAGAGTGTGTAAACTTAATAGATTCTTTTATGTAGTAAAACAATCATCTCGCAGTTGGAATCTATGTTTCAATCAGAAAGTCAAAGAGTTTGGATTTTTGAGAAGCGAGGATGAGTCCTGTGTTTATGAGTCAGCCATAGGGGTTTGACAATGCAAAGTACCCTAATAGAGTGTATAAGCATGAGAGATCCCGTTATGGATTGAAACAAGCATCTCGCAGTTGGAATCTTTGGTTTGATGAGAAAGTCAAAGAGTTTGGATTTTCGAGAAGAGAGGATGAGTCATGTGTTTATGTAAAGGCTAGTGGGAGTGTGGTTAGCTTTCTTGTGATGTATGTGGATGACATACATCTCATAGAAAATGACATCCCAACTTTGCAGGAGGTTAAGTCCTTGCTTGGGAAGTACTTTGATATGAAGGATCTTGGAGTAGTTGCATATATCCTAGGGATAAGGATATTGAAAGAAAGGAGTAAGAGACTAATAGGACATAGTCAGAGTACCTACTTGGACAAGGTGTTGAAGCATTTTAGAATGGAAAAATCCAAGAATGGTGAATTACCTAACCAAAGAAATAGCAAACTTAGTAAGACTCATAGTCCGAGTATATAGGATGAGATTGCAGAATGAGCTGAGTATCATATGCTTCCACATTTGGATCAATCATGTATGCTATGACTTGTACTCGCCCTGATGTGGCCTTTGCTTTAAGAATGGCTAGTAGATATCAAGGGAATCCTGGTAAAGGTAACTGGACTGCAGTTAAGAATACTCTTAAGTATGTGTGGAGGACTAAGGATTGGATCCTTAACCTCGGTGGGAGTGATGGATTAAGAGTGACAGAGTATTGTGATGTCGGGTTTCAGACCGACAGAGATAATATGCATTCTCAGTTGGGATGGGTATTTACCTTTAATGGAGGAGCAATAACTTGGAAAAGTTCCAAGAAGGAGACAATGGTTGATTCAACGTGTGAATCAGAGTACATTTTAGCGAGCGAAGCATCAAAAGAGCCGCTATAGTTGAAGAACTTCATCAGAGACCTTGGAGCTATGCAATCCATAAAGGAGCCTATAGAAGTTTTCTGCGATAATGAAGGGGCGGTTACCTTAACTAAGGATCCGAGAGATCATGGTAGATCCAGGCATATCGACAGAAAGTACCACTTCATAATACATCGGGTAGAAGAAGGACACCTCGTGGTGAAGAAGATATTATCACAGGATGACCCAACAGATCCCCTTACAAAGGGACTGAGTAGAGTTAAGTACTTGCGGCATTCAACAGGCATTGGGATAAAGGACAATCATAGTTTTAGTGATTAGATAAATTAGAAACTTGTAATAGCTAAATTGTAATTGACATTTTCATGATTGAATAAAAGGTATTTTTATTTATAAGTAAAGTTATTGTCTTGTGTCAGTTATTTACTATTGTTTCACTTTGCATATTTTGACTTCCAGAATAATAAGATTATTCAAACTATCCACACTCGATCATACTTTGGAAGTAGGTGCGAAAGAAGACTTTCATGAGTTGTCTTGTAGATTTGTCTAAGGAGTTAGACATAGAACAGGTTTGCTACACCATTCATGAGTACTTCTAAAATAAGATTTGAGTATTGGATCGACCCGCACTCACCTGAATCACTTCATGGAATTTATCACGAGTGATTATGAGATGATAATATCATATAATCTTCAAACCAAGATATATGAGTTGTTGACTACAAATTGGTTGTGCATTGATGATACGAAAATGCATCAATAACTTGACGTTATAAAACATATTATTGACAAAGATTTGACGAGTAGTTAGTACAAGCACATAATGTCGAAGTTTATCTGTTCCTTTTATCCTAAGAGGATTAAAAATGATATTTAGGCCCCTCAATGATTTGTTTTGACTCATGTGTCGGGCCCGGTCAGAACTAAATTAATGTGTTCAATTTTTTTCTATGTCAAACATATCTTAGATCGAGAAACTAATTGTAGGACAATAAGTATGACTGTATTCCATGTATTTGTCCATTGATATCTTGAAGAACAAAGGAATATGAGATCGCTTATCTAAGGATAATCACTAACTGGGTCAGAGTTCGACATCGGCTTTTGGAAGCTATGATTGCTAATCGGATCTTGAAGTTATATTGGCACTTATAGTTATTAGACTTATCCAAGTGGGAGACTGTTGGATTTGGTGTCTAAGCCTATAACTATATGTGGTAAGTACTCGACCCGATTGTAGCATGGTCCTTTTGGGTTGCCTTCACCAGTGCAATTTGATAGGATGGACTTTTGAGAATAAGGTTATTGGTGATTTATTAATATGCTATAAGTATAATATATTAATTGAGAAATCATATTAATTAATTAGTATTGGTCAAGAATTAAGTTGGAATTAATTTAATGGTCAAAATAGACTAATTAAATATATGGGGTTGATTGTGTAAATCGATCATTCTTATAGTGTGGGCCAATGATCCATTAGGATGAGCTAAATAGTCCATGGATTGTCCATGGAGCTTTAACCCATGGAGCCTAAGCAATATGGAAGGTCATGGTGCATTAGGGTTACATGGATGAAACCCTAGAGTTTGAAACACTACATAAAGAAGCCCCTTGAGCCAAAATTCGGTTGACCCTATCATACTAAGAGTGTGAGCCGATTTTAAGCTTAGTAAACCTATTCTCTAAAAGCCTCTGTTCCATTTGGTGTTTGTAACACATTAGAGGCATTACATTTGAGGCGCTAAAGCTTCATAGGCCAAGAGCTACACTAGAGGTAAGCCATCCAACTAGTTGTTATGTTCAATAGTATGCTCGTTAAGTTGTATGCTTTGGAAATTTTGAAAAAAATGCATGTATAATTAGAGAAAGCATAGTTCCAAAGCATATAGGGTTACATGTGCTCCATAGGAGTGTTATAGTGCTTAAAACCTAACCGTTATCTCCATTATCATCATTACATAATTAAGGACCGATATTTCTTGGATTATGGTAACGATTTCCAACATTACCACCATTGTGGTTTCTGCTTTTGCCTCCTATGTTTTTCCCCAAATTATCTTCGTTGCCAACATTGTGGCTATAGTTGTTTACGTTTGGTTGTGGTTGTGCTGTTGGGGTGATTGGCACACCAACATTCTTATTGTTTATGTTGTTGCCATTATTGTTGTTTGGGAATTGATGAGATACTAGTGGAACTACTGGTGGAGGATTATTGACCTTATCCTCATGCCTCTCGATCATATCATCCACAACCACATTATCTACACTCATAGTGTTGTGGGTAACCAAAACAAGATCTACACAATTCAAGCATAAAGGTAGAAGCTTTATACCTTCTAAAGCATCCCAAGATGGTGAAAACTGCAGATATACAAGCTTGATTCCTTCCTTGACTCCTTGATGCTCTTTCTTCTCATTCAATCTTACCAACAACACACTTTAGGCTCCAAAATTCTCTCTTATGGACTTGGGTTTGCTAAGAATGGTTTAAAGACTTGAAGGCTGGAAAAGATGATAGGAAATGGTCCATAAGAAGCTTAAATACTCTACAAGCCCTAAAAGTTAGGGTTTCACCCTAGCACTCGTACGCCCAGCATACATATGTGTATGCTCACCGTACTAGGGCACGCTCTAGTACGCTCAGTGTACTCACATGTACGCGCAGCGTACTACTCAAGTTCCCAAAATCGAAATCACCATTTTACCACTAAGGCCTCCCTTTGCCACTTCTTTCCAAACCAAGGGCCACAAATGACATAACTCAAAGTCCAAGGGATGAATTTGAGGTTACTTGAAACATGGGATGTTACAAATCTCCCCAAATTAAATTCGATTTAGTCCTCGAAATCATTCCTTACCATCCCCAGCAACCCGACATCTAGAGGGGCACATCCTTAACCATGACATTTGACGACCTTTGAAGAAGAATAACCCAAGAGAAATCTTTTCAGTCTGAGGAAGACGAATCCATAATCTCATGTAGAAAAACAACCCTACTTCACCTAAAAATCCTTAATCTAGAAACTTGAATTTGGTCTGACTCCCTTGACTGTCACACCCCAAAATCGAGAACGTCAGAAACATTATGGGGTGGATGACGTCATGTATAGTATCACAACACAATAATAGTAATAAGTAAACAAACATCATCCATTGCATTAAATATATAATTTTAATACATGTGTGTTCTGTGTAATGTAATAGACACCAAAAATGAATGATAAAAGACGAGTCTTTTCTGTGCTCCGTCTTCTCAAAAACCTGTCACCGGTACCTATCTACTGATGACTTGACAATACAAGTTATTTTGAAAGCATAGATCAACATTTAAGCTAGTGAATTCATAAGTATTTTAATGTCTTTGATTTGTAACTCCGTACGGAAAAGACTTGTAAATGTTTGAGGATACTGTTGTATAAGTGTGAAAACCCTAGGAAATCCTATATTTCCTACTAGTATAAAATGTAGTCTTCTACCAAGAGCCGACTGTTTTGTATGTTTGTTTCTTGTAAAGTGTGTAATTTTCCCATGTGTAACTATTATTATTAAAATATAGTCTACTTCATCGTTTATGTGAATGTGTCACAAAGTAAAAGTAAAAGGGGACATTATATAAACATGTAAGTATTATCCTTTGGTACTAAGATAAACACGCCAGAGTAACTTGCCGAATAGTATTAACCGTAGACATCCGTCGATGTGCATTTTCCCTCTGTAGCTAATAGCTGGGTGTAGAATGGTTAGTCCCGTACTTATATAACATTATCTACTCACATAATATGTAATAGTAACTCATCATATAGTATGTAATCATATCTCTTCCTATAGTATGTAATTGTATCTCTTCATATAGTAAGTAATACCATTGTATAGACTCATGAATGAACTGACTCTTGTATGTTCCATTTGTACTGAGAATAGTAGGTAGTATTTCTCAAACTATACCTATTATAGTTTGCTAGTAATGTAGTTTGAAGTGTCCATGTAAGTTTATACACCTTTGCTACACAAGGTGTTGGAGCTGAAGTCACAGCCATCCTATCAAATACATATATATATATATATATATATATATATATATATATATATATATATATATATATATATATATATATATATACTTACTACAAAAGTGTATAGATATGGTTTCTATGAATACATAAGGGAAAAAGAACTTTTGTAATACATTTAAAGGGTTTGAAACAATAAAATAATCATGACTTGATGTCAGTTTGAAAAGCGATTCAAAAGTAGTTTGTTTGATAAAACGGTTTGAAAGTATAGCAAATCCATCTATTTGGTAGTTATTAATCACATGTGATTGATACAATAGCTATGATATTCAGCTTATATTCCCCCCCCCCTCCATAAAAGGATTTAAAAGCATGCAAGAGTATTTAAAAGGTTGTTTAAGAGGTATGAACTCACCTAAAATGAGTGATGTGATAGTAGGATCGGTAAAGGATGCTAAGTGTCAAGTCAGGACTTGGGCACTCAATGATCCTAGTTAGCATATACGTATCTAATTAGTCAATTAACAAGTAATTAGTCAAGTTAAAACACCCTAGGACATGGAAACACCTTGATTCAAGTGTTATAGGTACCAACGGGTTGCATCTAAGGGGTTGTATGGCATGGCATTGAAGTTTATGGCCCAAGGACCACTCCTTATGGAATTTACGGCCAATGACCATTTACCCATGAGTTTATGGTCGTAAACTCATGGTACTAAGTGCCATACTGTGTTTTGAGGTCTTACAAGTCATGATTGAGCATCCAATGATCAAGTCCAAGCCTTAGGAAATCATTAGGGGCACAATAAGGGCACTTTGTGGAGTTTACGGACAAAGGACCATATCCTTATGTGTTTACGGTAGTAAAATCTCATGGGGACTTGTTTTGATTGTTGTTTAAGGTCTTAAACACTTCTAGGAAGGATCAAGGTTTGCATCCAAGGCTTAGGAAGGGACTAAGGTCCATTTAACCACCTTAAGAGTGGTTTACGGCCCAAGAACATCCTTAACCGTAAAATCCTTTGTTCTTATGATTCTTGATGATTTTCAAGTGTTATCAAGTTCATATTAAGCACAAAAGAAGCTAGGGCAAGTGTACTTACAGGATATAAGCTTATTTGGGTGTTTAAGGTCCAAGAACACTAGTGTGTGTTCTTGGTGTTTTGAAGAACACTTGAAGATCTAGTTGAAAAGCATGAATGAATGGATGAAATGATGTATAACTACTATATGTTAGGTTATAACAACAAATCAAGTCGAGAAACACTTATGTTTTCGGAATATCGGGTGAAGAACGGTATGCTAGTTGAGAGAGAATGGGGAGTAAACATGAGGGTGAAAGTGAGAAATGAGGGATTTGGGGAGTAAACTCATGCCTAAGGCATGAGTTCACGGCCATGTGGGAGTTCACGACCCAAACTCCCTCTTGTTTGGCCATGAACACCAATCCAACATGTTGGTTGTTCCTTTGCTATCCCGATATTCTAGAAATCATTCCCTTTTATCCGTTCGTTTCATGAATAATTAGTAAAAGTACTCAAATAGACTTTAAACTGGCTAGAATTTAGCAGAAAAGTATTTAACTTTTAGTTGAAGTGTTGGACTATAGAGTTTGTACGAATGAAAATTTCGGGTTGTCACACTGACAAACCGCCCATACTAACCATCACTAATTCCATTCCCATTATTCCTTAAATGGACAACTCAACCCTGGAACCTGAGGTTCCTACCAGAAAACAGAACCACAGACCAAACTCTATTGCCAGAAACTCTTTACTGGACAAAAGAGATTCAATAATCCTTCCAGAGAAGTTACTTCTGATGACAATATTTCCTAAGATATGATGAACAATGGGGAACAACTGGGAGATGAACCTTATGTGCCGACAAGACAATGCATCCTTTAACTCACGAATCATATACATATAACAACCATCTCACAAGCATGAACATTTATACCTGGCCCAATCAGCCTCAGGCTGGAATACCAGGCATACCTATAACGGGTTAAGTCATCCTCAAGAATGAATACCCTCGTCTCATGCACATGTTTGACCTAATCAATCCTCAGGTTAGAATACCAAACATGTCATGTCCAATCGATCATAGTGTTCGGTCATCCTCATGATGGAATACCATATATTGGAACACAATTTTATACATAATTCGAGCATAAACTCATAACCCAAGATCCAGGGACCTACCCTTGCATTTCACCCAAATCTTCTGATCCAACACAACACCTCACTAAACATGGATACAAAATTTCCTCAACCACCACTGAGACTACCAGTCCCACACCTGGTCCAGCCACCAGGTTCCCAAAAATCCGGAAGACAAGAATATTCAAACCTAGCAACCTTCGACTTCACCATCGATGACATTAGACCTTTTTCCTGGAACTCGCAACTCACCCCACAAACCAAAAGATTCTCTACTTTCCTCACAACCTCCCAGAATACAGGCCTTGTACGGATACACTTGCGATTCCCTAATTCGAGTTTCTAAAAAATCCCACTCAAAATCTTCTCGAAGACCCTTCTCTTCAACTGATGAGAATCCAATAATGAATCTACCCCCAGTTCCAGAATGGAGATACTACCAGAAACATTCGAAAATGATCCTCAAACACACCGATCATGAACCTCACCCAAAACCAAACCATATTAAACACCAACCCCCAATACACTCGACCCATGACCTGCCATTACAAACCCCTACCTTGATGACCAAAAATGTTCAGACCCAAAAATTCCCGTGATACTACAAACTCCTATCGACTTAGGTGTACCCCCACCAGGGCAACCACTCGAGATTATCATAATGGACTTTATGAGTTGCAACCTCCTGACAAATCCCCAACTTGAAATCCAAAATATTGACAACAGCTTGCGAACAAACAGAAATAACATGTGTACTTCTATAATACTTCCTAATACTTCGAAAGGACCTAAAAGACCCCCTTACAATGCTAACTGAGCACCAAAAATGGCTATCAAGCAAAACTTTTACAAAAACAAAGTCATACACAGCCCGCGGGTAGGATAACCGTTGCACTCTTGATCCCACATCAGAAACCGAAACCTAAGAGAACGACGCTCATCATTCGATCCAAGTGTCCCAATGCCCTATTGTTCAGCTGACGAGTAGCTAACACATTCCTTGACCTTTAACAGCCAGCACTTAAATTCTTCAAAGAATTCCCACTGAATAACAAACTCAATGACCAATGGTCTAGAACACCTTGGCACCCGAACCAGAGAAACCACATCACACCTGGATTCGAACATACCCATTTTGGAAGGGTTCACCAATCAACATCTACCCAACAAACCAGAAACCAACAACCAAACAGTGAACTAACAAATCCCTCAAAGACTAACACTCAACCTGAGAATCTCAATTCTCCCCTACATATAACTCGAACCACCACCCACTGGTGGTGAAACCAAACATAACCCAAACAGCCCATCCGGGTACAACCATACTTGACCATGGATTAAATCACAAGGTACTCATGCCACATCGATACACCTGTGCACACCAACGTTGACATATTGTCGCCAATCACGGTGACCAATAGTCCTTGAGCTGAAAATATAACCTAAACCTAAGGGTCACAAGCCCGGTCACTCCTTCAGACTCGAGAAACTGTAAGGGTACAACCCTTGCCATAGATAACGACATTCTGATCTATCAATCGACATTCCATTTTCATCTACAAAACTCCATCCGATCATAATCATCACTCCCTTCCTGGGTCCCCTAGCTTGCATACTCGGCCTCGAGCAAAACCCCCGAGGCCTCAAACCAAAACTCGCTAGGTTTGCACCAAAGAACCCGAATTCATAATGCCACTGGGCTCAAAACACATACCAGGTCCGTCCTCAGGCCCAAGAAGGCACAACCAAAATATTGACAGGAACAGAACCACTGTCACGATCAATGGTATCCAATCATTCTATCTTTCTTGACCAGCCCTTAGAATCCTCGAGAGCTTCCTTGGTTTGAGTATGAATCCGGTGCTTTTAGTAGTACGGGCCCAATACTACCTTCCACACCTATCCATAATTTCCTCAAGAATCATCTTGGGTCCTCTAAGTCATAGTCATAAAATACTCCTAAAACATGCTCAATCGTGAAACAACCGCTCTAACATACTTCCTAGGCTATCAAAGGACTCACCACACCTCCTCTTCCATCAGCTACAGAAGAAACCCTCCCAACACCAGCTAACCACTTCACGAATACAATTACATGCAACCGGGCTTAAATAATCCTTCGACTAAAGGACCCATCCCTACAACGTTTGACTCATACGAGAGCTACGCAATAGGTCCAAGTCCTTTATCCTAATATTATTTAACCCTCATAGCATGTAATTTTAATGTATTCATTCATGGTTATCTCTTCTCAACATGGGTCCCACAAATCACAAAGCAAGCAACATTCAAGTAGAGAAGTCGACTAGCACGAAGATGCAATAAAATCAGACATATCCTCGTATGAAATCCTCGATCTCAGACTTCTAGCACCTTGTGTACATCTTCGCCCTACCCTTACTTTCTCAAGAGTGGCTAATCCTTCCTCATCTAATAATGATATTGGCTGGCTGACCCCAAACGACTCATACATACCATCCTTTCCACACGAATCTCCCTCGGTGTCAGATGACTATTGCATGAATACAACTACATGCCTCATAATTTACACAATCTTAGGCTAAAATATTCAATCCCACAACGGTTTGACTTAGACGAGAGCTGCACAGAAGGACAAAACCTATTAGCCTAAGATCCTTTAAACCATGCAGAATGTGACTTGGCATATCCACTAAATAGCCAGTTCACACGTGAAAGAGTCACAGATCATCCAAACAAGAAAAATCTATAGGAACTAACGAATCACATAATCTTTGTAAATTTCTATGTGTATTCAAATAGGTGAGCTTTAAAAAATCGTGGAATTTCTTTGTCACACGAATCATCATCGCTATCACTTTCATTGTTTGTTATGTCCTCGACAATAATAGACTCCTTTTGAGAATCATAAGTTTTGGTTGTCAAAGATGAATCATTATTTAGCTTCATTGTTGAATCATCATTATCTTTGCTTGTAGCTATTGAAGTGGCATTAATGATAGACAATGTTGAGCAATCAACAGCTTTCACTTCCTCAATTTCGCTAATATTGTTAAAAATGATCTTCGATATCAACAAAATTTTGTTGAGTACTTTTTTTCGAGTTCTCTATTTTGTTTAAAAAGTTTATTTTTTCATTCTTGGTTGAAGTCTCATGCACAATATCAACCAATTCATCAGCATTCAAACAATCATCAATATTCACAACACCATATGCATTCGAATCATTAGGAACATTATCATAGTTAGCTACTTTACTTTCGCAATCAAAGTTAGTTTCACCCACTAATTCACGTTTGAAAACTATAAATGGGAGCTACTTCCTATGTTGTTCCTTACATATGTCTGATGAATTATAAAGGTCGGTTAATTTTCCATATAGATGCTTAGCTGTATTACAGTGAATGTTACAATGTTTTACCAACATGCTATTATATCTAAGAATAGAATCCCTATCAACCATTACATTTGTAATTTTTAACACTAGGCCTTCAATCCTAGTGTTCTTCTCTTCGAAATTATTACGTGTTTTGTAAAGCAATGTCTTAGATTTATCCGCTTCGCTACTCACATAGATCAACATATCATTTAGGTAAAAGCATGTATTATCAAAACCGTATAAAAAGAAATGGTAAGAATTTAAAGGAACAATAAGAGAAACAAGAAGACAACGTACCTCCACAATTATTGGAGACTTTGAGGTTGTGGTCACGAAGCACCTTCCAGTTAACTTCTCTTCCTCCTCTTCACTCTCTTCTCCTTTCTCCTTCTCCATATCTTCCCAATCACTATCTTTCACAACATCAGCAAACAAGCTGTTTCCTCCAGAATGACCCTCTTCATGCTTTGCGAACATGACTCCTTGAGTAGGACGACTCATTTCTTCGTCATCGGAGCCAGGGGCCATATTTGATATCTTCCTTCATTATCATCAGCACCTTTTTCCACCAAAGAAATATTCTTGAACTTTAAATTATGTTCTTCTATTTTCATCAGGCAGTATGTCTCATCCTTTACTTTCTCCTTCTTCTCCTCCTACTTTCTCAACATAAAGTCATTTGCAAGATGATTATGCCCGTTACAATAGTTATAATTGTAACCAGAATCACCTTTCAGCTTCTTCTCAATTTTCTCTCTTCTTTTTTCTTCTACACTTTCTCAACACCTTTTGCCATGCACTAGAGTTTGTCATTGGCTTGTTCTTAGAACTATTTTTGCATTTTCCACTGATTGGCTTTTTGTATCATTTATTGAACCTATTAATAGATTAATAAGCAACATCTTCATCATCTGAGTTGAGTAGAAAACCTTCTTTAGTTTTTTTTTTCCTTCTTCATCCGAGCCATTCACTTTCCCTATTGTCTTTTAAATTAGTGTCATTGGACCACCGAAATGCATCTTGTTTTTCTCCTCATCTATCTCCTTCACCTCAGACTCATGCGCTTTTAGAATGTTATAGAGATTCAATAAAGAGTAGGTCTCAAAATTCTCCTGAGTTTTGATCATGAGACAAATATTCCTCCATTCCTTTATTAGTCCCAAAATGAAGGTAAGATTAAACTGTGTGGTATGAAAAACTCCATATATTGTATACTTAAATAGATCTCATTCAATCTATGGTAATATGCTTCGATAGCCTCACTTTCCTTTTGCTTAAAATCAGCCAATTCTGACATGCATTGTGTCACGAAGCTCTTTTTGGTTCTTTCATTCCTTTGGTACTTATCTTTCTAACTCTCCCTAATCTCTTTCACTATCTTGAAACCTTGAACATAGTTGTAAACAATTGGTGGAAGTGCTCATCGCAGTTCATGGCAACATCTTTTTTCATTTGCCCTCTTCTTGTTACCTTGAGCAATCATGTCATCAACAATACTATCCTTTCCAATAGCTTGAACCAAATCATCTTGATAAGGTCCAGTTTTGATAGATCACCAAAGATCTTCATCAATCCCATTGAGATAGTATTACATACGATCCGCCCATTGATCGTAATACTCTGAAAGCAACATTAGAACTATTGTAGAAGATCCAAGAAGGTTTGTGTAGTCCATCACAGTGTTAAAGTTCAAATTTGCCAATTGATTGAGTGGAAAGAAGATTATGTTTAAAAAGAAAGAAATTAGATACAAATTTGATTGAAAAAACAAAAGTAGAATTGTTTAATCACAATGATCGAACGAAGAATTACGTTTCAGTCTTGCGGAATAATTGAATCGAAAAGAACGATTCAATAAGATGAAAACGAGAAAAAGATTCTTCTATCGATGTGTAGATTCATACTCTGATACCAATTGAAGAGATGTTTGAATTATGTTTTAATCAATCGTTAGTAAAATCAATGTAATATTTAACACGATGATCTAAATAAGATTTGTTTTCACCTTAATTACTTTTTCGGAATGAGTACAAGAGAATCGCAATGAGAAAATGATCAAAGCATAAAAATGCCTAAAATGTTACAACTTCCTAATGTACTTACCCTATTTATAGGATACTCATGGAAACAAAAAAAAATACTAGGACTCAACATCACATAGAGAACGACGATAGTTCCTAGTAAATACATTCATGCTGACCTTCACTATTTACATACTGTAAAACATCTAAGACATCACCTAAGGTTCGTCATCTCACAACATACATTGACTCTACAATAAATTATAAATTCAAGGAAGTGTAAAAGATGAAAATTGGAAACATAAATGAATTAGATGAAAGTGTTCACTCTTTAGAATATATTAAGATATCTATTTAATAATTAGTACGTCATTAAAAAGTCAATTTCAAAACATCAAATCAATTAATAAGCTAATTCATTTGTAAATATAATACCATTAGATTTATAGCTAGAGTCTTTCTTGTCTATGACAATATCTTGTAAATGGAATCACCAAGTTCCCTGCAAAACAACTCTAAAAATGTATACTCTAAGCATCTTATATGCTTATGTGGGTTACCATAAGGAAATCTATGATGAAATACTTCATCAACGTAGTCTTATTTACAACTCCATTAGATGTAATATACGCTCACTCAGTTGTCGAATCAACAATAGTCTCTTACCTGCTGCTCTTTCAAGTCACCACTGCTTTATTTCTTTAGAACATAAGACCAAAGTACGAACGATAATTATTTTTGGAAGTTCGCATCATGTAACTCTTTACACTTACCATTTCCTTAGTTTCTAATAACTAAGGCTATACTCAGCTGCGTGAGATTGGTCTTGACTAACTTTCTTTGGGTTTAACAGGCTTCTCTTAATGTCAATTTATCATGCCAAAAGAATACAACACACTAGGATTCATACATAATACAATTATCTTACAAATAAACAATATGTAGTCGACTATATATAGAGATCGATTCAATCATAAACCACAAGTATAAACTCTTTTTGAATTCTTTGACTTTACTCGATTGTTATCTAGTCTACTAGGTTCAGTTTTCCTTAGCAATAACTTATTCACTAATGGGCTTTAGTCCTATTCTTAATAATGACTTCTCATTTCAAGTATTTCATTAGTGGACCTACAATCGTATTTTGACTTTATGTAGTTAGTAAATATAATTCATCTTGAGAGTCATTTTCAGATCATATTATCTCCTTGAAAAATAAGTCTAGACCCACCATTATTTGCATGACCATGTACACATATAAGATATACTGATGTCACCCAAATAAACTGGAATATAGAGATCAATTTAGTCCTAAACCACTAGTATAAACACCTTTTGAATTCGTTGACTCTCTTCAAATGTTATCTAATCAACTTGGTTTGGTTTTCCTTAGAAATAACTTATTCACTAACGGGCTTTAGTCTTATTTAGGGCTGTAAACGAACTGAACGTTCGGCGAACCGTTCGTGAACTGTTCGGCGGGAAGTTCGTTTATGTTCGTTTATTTAATAAATGAACGAACATGAACAAAAATTATCGTCGTTTAGTTAAATGAACGAACATGAACAATGGTCTCGTTCGTTCATTTATGTTCGTGAACGTTCGTTTATGATGTTCATTTACGTTCGTTTATGTTCATTCGTTTAAGTTTATTTATATTCATCTATATTCAATTATTTTTTATTATGTTTCTATATTATATGTTCGTTTATGTTCATATATGTTTAATTGTGTTTTTTTTATCTTTATTCGTTTATGTTTGTTCGTTTATGTTCGTTTAGCATGTTCACGAACATAAATGAACGAACATGAACAAAGTAATTAGTTAAATGAACGAACATGAACAAGAAAATCTCGTTCGTTTATCCGTTCGTGTTCGTTTGTTGTTCGGCTAACTTAAACGAACGAACATGAACAAGACCTTGTTCGTGTTCGTTTGGTTCGTTTACAGCCCTAGTCTTATTCCTAATAATGACTTCTCATTTCAAGTATTCGTTAGTGGATCTACAAGCATATTTTAACTTTATGTAGTCAGTAAATATAAATCATCTTAAGAGTCATTTGAGATGATATTATCTCGTTGAAAAATAAGTCTAGACCCACCATTATTTGCATGACCATGTAACATATAGGATATACTGATGTCTCCCAAAAACTTACAAAACCCTTTAGCTCATTTTCCGAACGTGAATAAACTTCTAGATATTATCTCCTATATTTTTCAACTTATCTTGACCACTATCGTTATGGTTATGGCTACACCATAGTTACCATTGATTGATACAATTTGTGTGTGTGTGTGTGTATATATATATAATTATGTTAATATAATACGATAAGCGCGCACACACACATGCGTGCGTGCAATCTCATGTGGTGTATGTTTATAATTATATTTGGCCAATGTTAATACAAATTCACCGAATATATATATATATATATATATATATATATATATATATATATATATATATATATATATAATGCATTCAAAATGTGTAATCCACTCAATTTTAAGACTAAAGTCTTAAAAACAATGAGAAGAAAAGTAAACCTATGGATCAACTTTATATGGTGTAGATTAATTTGTAGTGATCCATGTGAACAAGAACTGGCCAATCAAATTAATAGTATAAGCCTTATTCCTTAATTTACTACTTTCAATACTTAGGGCGTGTTCGGCACGGAGCATTTGAGAGCTTCTAGCTTCTAGTGTTTGACAAAACGTGTTGGATTAGTGTCTAAGTCCATAACTATTTTGGTATGTACTTGACCCGATGGTGCATGGTCCTTTTGGGTTGCCTTCACCAAAGCAACTTGATAGGATAAATTATGGAGAGAAAGGATTAAATATGATTTATTAACGTATAATGAGAATAATATATTAAAGGAGAAATCATATTGTTTAATTAATATTAGTCAATAATTAATTGGTAATTAGTTTTGTGAATAAAAGAGATTAATTAAACTTAAGGGACTGGAATTGTAATTATAAGATAATTATAATTTGGGCCATGGATCACCTTATATTATAAGGTGGATGAATTCTATTAGGAAGCCCATATGAAATCGTCCAAGGCCTTAAGGAAAGGGCTCCATGGGTTGCTTAGGGCTTATGCATCCAAATTAGGGTTTCCTTGTTAGATAACCCTAATAGCCTTACTATATATATAAGACCCTTATGACCCAAAAACGTGGTTAATGATCTTTCTAGGGTTTCACACGTTTTTGGGCAGCCTCCAACCTTTCTCCTCTTCATCCTCTTGCTTATGGTGTTTGTGAACCATTAGAGGAGTGACACTTGTGAGTCTAAGTCTTCCAAAGTCAATTCAAGGAGATTTGGGATTGTTATTGCTACATAACAATCAAGGTAACAATAAGTGTTATGTTTTATAATAATCATCATGATAGTGGGAGCATAAATGTTATGATTGTATGATTATTAAGGAAATTATTGCAAGTTGACAATATTAATTATAGAAAACAAGAGTCATTCTTTGCAAAGTTGTAAGGATGGAATAGTTGTTTTGCTATAATTAAGGGAGAGAATATTATGCTTCATTTCAAATCTAAAGGCTTAGGTTGAGAAATGTTAATAAATTTAGTCAAAGGTACATAGTGTGTTCTTAAAATTTCGATTATGATTACGGCATTCCTCTTCACAATTCGAATTTTGAGAACATAGCAAATAAAACATTATGCGTCGTGTCCCATACGCTTCGGGTATAGGATCGATTGCAAATGCATTAATATTTCACCATTCTAAAATTTTCCAAATGTCTAGCGCATTTAGAGGAAAAGGGACTAGAATTGGTTTTGACTAAAATAATTAAACAACTATCAAAGGACAATCCAAAGTTCGACGAGGATTGGTTGGTTGTGAGTAGTTGGAAGCATGGTATTGAATGGACCATATCGACATTATTATGAATAGATAAGATTCTATTAAGAATAAGTTGTCATATGGAAAATATGGACGCGTGTCCATATTGGAAATTGAATATTGGAAAATCTATGACTAGATTAGAAACTTTTATGCAAAAGGATGTTCAAAGGAATGTACTTTGAGTGAGAGACGTCATATCTAAGGAATTGTCTTGTAACAATCTCCGATAGAGGAATTTGTAATATCATTGGCAATAGTCTTTGTGACTTTGGTGCAGTGACATTATGAAATGATCGTTGCATAGAATGTTGGAATCTAACATATTCTATAAGTAGCAAGAATTTGATATTCTTTCACTAATGAAAAAGGATTTGGAGTTGTGAAATGAGTATGATTGGAAATGTGTTCAATTGATCTATTTCACAAAGTAAGAACCATAGGTAAACATTGTGTGCATGCTAGGAGCATGGGACAAGTGTAATGATTCAAGTAAGAAGTTGATTACCCGAAACGACAAATAATGAGTAATCGATATGGTGATAAATAAAAGGAGTTTTATTTATACTCAAAGGTTTGAGGCCATATGGGATTAGTATTATTCTTGTGTTTCACTTTGCATGTTTTGACTTCCATAATAATTGAGTTTATTAAGAATAATCAAATTATTCAAACGGGCCACAGTCGTTCATATGTTGGAAGTAGATATGAATGAAGACTATCGTGAATTGGTGTGTGGATTGTCTAAAAGAGTATTAGACATAAGCAAATGTTTGTTGCAACGTTCATGAGTGCTTATGAATATGAATTTGAGCATTGGATTAAACGCACGCTCACTTGGATCACTCCATGAATTGTATCACGAGTGATTGGTGAGACGATAACATCTTATATTCTTGGGCAGCCTCCAACCTCTCTCCTCTTCATCCTCTTGCTTATGGTGTTTGTGAACCATTAGAGGAGTGACACTTGTGACTCTAAGCCTTCCAAAGTCAGTTCAAGGAAATTTGGGATTGTTATTGCTACATAACAATCAAGGTAACATTATAAACTTATTCTTATGGCTAATATGATTATTTGAATGATAGAATTAGGGTTTATAGTCTTGGATAACTTGCATGTACAATAGAGAAACCTAGATCCAAGCATTAGGGTTTGTATGAGCACATAGGATGTTCTTAGGACCAAAACCCCTCAAAACACTCCATTTAAAACAGACAACCTCGTTTGGCACTACAATCTTTTAACGTTTAGTTTAATCAAAATGCTCCAAATCCAAATGCTACTTCATGTAGTGTTTAAAAAAACGCTACAAGCTACAAACTACCCACTACCTGCTACAAGCTACAAACTACCAGCTAGTTTTGTCGAACACACCCTTAAAGATATAAAAAACACCTCTCTCATACGCATATAAAATATTTGACATATGTTGCTCCTGCATTTATGTCATTCGTATATCATTTCTCTGAAAACCCTATTGCCAGCCACCACTACAATTACACCACTTCTTCTTCTATTTGCCGCGACAAGCACCATCACCACCTATTACTACCGACACAACTGCCTTGATGTTGAACAACATTTTTTAAAGCCTCCACAACCAAGATCTAAACAAGCAAACAACCTATAATAACCGCCCCTATACCACCATCGTACCACCAAGAACCGATGTCACTTCTAGCCTCACCACGCACACCCACGGATAGATCTGTAAACCGTCATCGTTTCGCTTCTAGCCTACCTACTCACACCTACTACTTTCGTCGGTGTATATATATATATATATATATATATATATATATATATATATATATATATATATATATATATATATATATATATATATATATATATATATATATATATATATATAGGCTTAGGTTATTCTATTCAAACTAAGTATTGTGTGATTATATGCATAATTGTAGACCAATCATTTTACTTATTTCTGGAAAGTGAATAATACATATTATTAAATTAAAAAATACAATCTAATTTCATTCTAAGGGTATTTTAGTCAATTGACATAAATTTAAAAAAGGAAAATTGCATATTTTAAGGAAAATAGATTCTATTAATTTTAAAAATATGATTGTGTGGATGATACTTCTCCTAATTCGAAAATTTTGACTGAATATGTTTATCAATATATTGAAAAATAACAAATATGATTGAACCATACAAGAATACAAGATTCTATTATGACATAATTAGAATTCAAGATTCCATTCCAGTAGAATGTTGTAAGTTTCATATGTACCATGTTTTGCTTTGATATCTCTCATTTCTTACCTACAAAAATAATGGTATTCAACACTTGATCATTATAAACCAACAATATAAGATAACATTCAAGCATAAAGAAGCAAACCAAAATAAAGTCACACAAACCCATTAAAGAGAAATAAAATTTAAACAAAACCATGATGAAAATTGTTTAAAAATGGCAAAAGAAAGACAAAAAAACCAAATCCATGCCTAGATAAGGATATGTCTTGTTTTGGTCAACACTTTGTTTTCTCAACAGCATGAACATCATCGAGTAATTCAAGATTCTTCCATCATTCCATGGGATTGCCAAAAAAAGGACCTTCAGAAAAGACTGCTAACAATGGATTATGAATTCCTAATTGGTACACGATTAATAGGAATAAGGGACAATATTAGCCTTATGAGTTAAGATCAATAAAGTCCTCAAGAGAAACTATCATCAACAAATGTTAAATGAAGGGAAATTTTATGAGAGAAAGTTGTTGATTTACTTTAAAAAATGTACAACTTTATTACCCCAGAGTTAAAGAAATACCAATCGTGGGTAAAAAAATTTGGACATTACCACTCATGAACTCTTCTCCATAAAACTCTTGATGGACAATCCAGTTATCAATTCTCATATTGTTGAGATTCAGACATGAAATACACAGATTAATAAGTGTGTTTATCACAACAGTCTATCAAACTCAAATCATAACCTAGCATAGCTAAAACTGTTAAATTTTCATAAAGAAGTTAAAAACTTCAGCTATACATTATATCAAACAGTTGGAGTGCCGAAACTAAAAGTACAAAAATTCAAAACCACTATAAAATAGAAACTATCATTTGCATATTTAAAAAGCACTCAAGATGAAGAACCAAAATCATGTCAATAATCAGAAGATTATAAACACAATAAGTTAAAATTGAAACTCCATAGTGAAAGGGAGACTAATGTTCAGAGGTATAAACAAACCTTGGCAAATTTCCCTGAAGCCGATACCAACAAAATGTAGGAGGAAAAGGGATCATCAATTGTGAGTAATAGCAAAACCCATGAACCGTATTTATATAACAGACAACAAAAATCGCTTATCGTAGAACGAAAGGCTCTGCTTGAAGTCCAAGCACGAGCACGAGCCGGCAAGTAGCTTTAGGGAAAACGTCGACGCCCTTAACACCCCGTTCCCGAGTCTCATTTAACGGGGGAAGTGCAGAGAAAGGGAGGGAATCGGAGAGAAAAAGTAAACCATCGTGTTCCCGAGTTTTTTTTTTTGAATGATTTAGGAAGAAAAGAAAGGAAATCAGAGGAAAATCTTCCCTCCTAATCTTCCTCCCAAATTGGAGAGATTTGGAGATAAGAGAATCAATGATAAGGATAACAACACACAGTTAAATAAGATCACGATATCATTCTCAGCATACAAAAAATTGGGTTCGGTATTTCTTCCTACTGCTTCAACGACGCTGCTTCTTCTACAAGCCTGTTGCAGACCTCTTTTGTTCACAACATACAACAAAAAATCAGGTTCCATTCTTCTCCCCTGTATTTTTTTCACAATATATGTTACAACCTTTTTTTTTCTGGTTTATTATGATTGCTTTCTTCTTCATTATTGTTCTTAAAGTTGACTTGATTCATTAGGTTGCCTGTGATTTTAGGTTTAGAACGTCATTATATGAAACTAAATATAGATGTTAATTATATGAAACTAAATATGAAGTTAATGTGATTTGTTTATGTTGAAACATTTTACATTTAAAACATTATGTGATTGTTCCTTTTAATAGCAAATACATGCATAAACTATGAGACAATGCATGTATTTTTTAGGCGTGTGAAAATTTTTTGGGTGTGTAACCTGCTGTACGAAATTACCCATCCATCCATGCGATGATTTGTATTTACCAATCAGTTTGCCAACATGTATTCATATAAATTTACAATATAATATTGCTACTTCCATTTTATATTCAAGATGATGCTACCTAATTCTTTAACCAAATAATGGGACATTCTCACATCAACACCAATTCTCTTCATATAAGCATAATTCCTCAAACCATCACTCAACTTCCCAAAAACTTTAATTCTTTGCTTCACATTTAAACACAACTTTCAATTTATTTATTGGGATATGTTGATGAACCTTCCTAATATGATAAACTTAGAAGGTAAAAATTTTAAAATGATTTAAATTTTTTTTGTTCATTACCAACTTTCCCGTTTGACTGTTTTGCCCTTGCTTATATTTTTGGTGTGTGGCTATTTTTTGCTGCTGTTAGGATGCACTATTTACAATCTTTCACATTTTGTACATAAAATAGGTCACATGATTTCAATGGATATTGACCTTCCTTCACCCGCTCATATTTTGAAATCAAGACAAATGCAATTTGTTCATCTAATTTGCTTGTTGATTGCTATTTTGGTACAACGCAAACTTACCATCAACAATGATCCTAATTTACCTACTAGAGAAACTCTTTTAAAACGTCGACGTGTACGGGAAGAGTTGTTACATAACCTTTCAAATGGTGGTCAATGTCATCAGCTTATCCGTATGAGTGAGCAAGCTTTTAAGAAGCTATTTGTTATCTTACGACGTGATGGTGGTCTTCGACCTACTCAACGAATGTCTGTTGAAGAGCATGTTGCAAGATTTTTGCACATTGTAGGTAATGGTTTGAGAAATACATTTGTCTCTTGGATGTATCGGCGCTTGAAATCCACAACGAGTAGGTGCTTCCATAAAATTTTGCGCTCGGTTATAGCATTAGAAAGCCTATATATTCAACAACCACAAGGTGATGTTGTCCCCAAAGAAATTCAAGAGAAAAATAGATTCTTTCCTTACTTCAAGAACTATGTAGGAGCAATTGATGGTACACATGTTCGTGTCAAAGTACTTAATAGAGATGCACCTAGATATCGTGGCCGCAAGGGTTACCCAACGATAAATGTGTTAGCTGCTTGTTCATTTGATTTAAAGTTTACGTATGTTTTAACCGGTTGGAAGGGTACTGCATCAGACTCAAGGATACTAAAGAATGCACTTAATAGAGATGATAAACTAGTAATTCCAAATGGTAATTTCTAGTACCAACTTTTTATTTTTTAGTTTAACTTATTATTAAAAAAACTAATTACAATTTAATTATAGGTCACTATTATTTAGTAGATGCGGATTTGCCTCACTCAACTATATTAATGGCGGCATATAGAGGTGTTAGGTATCATTTAAAAGAATATTCCACTCGGGCACCACAAAATGCTAGAGAGTTGTTCAATCTTCGTCACGCTTCATTACGTAATGCTATAGAAAGGGCATTTGGTGTTCTAAAAAGAAGGTTCCCTATCATTAGAAGTACACAAGAACCTTTTTATTCTTGTGAAACACAATCAAATATTTTTTTGGCGTGTTGTATTTTGTATAACTTTTTGATAGTTGAAGATCGTGACAAAGATCTTGAAGATGAGGTATTAAGGAGGTGTTAAGTGTACCAACAAAGGAAGTGAGACATGATTCAAGTGGTGCGCGTGAGGGTAACAGCAGGGAAGAGAAACTTAGGAACTCAATTGCAAATCAAATGTGGACTAATTACTTATTGAATCCAAACAATGAAATAAATATGTCAACATAGTTTAAGAGTATTTCGTTATATTACTACATTTACAATTTGAATTTTTATTGAACATTGTTTTGTGAAATTATTTGTGTTATTTAAATTTTTTATGTTATTTTTTATAACTTGTACACTTTATAAGTATGTTCTTTTTATAATAATGTATGTTTCTTTTTATGTTATGTAGAACCCGATAATGAACAAGCAAAAACATACTGTAAATACCGGTAAGAAGTCACTCTTGAACTGGACAGAACTTATGGATACTGCATTTGTTGATGCAATGGTACAATAACAAGAAAAAGGAAATAGGCCTTATGGAAATTTTACTTCACACGCGTATGCGAATATGGTTGAGGAGCTCAATAAGAAACTTACAATGAATTTAACTAAAAGTCATCTAAAAAATTGTTTGAAAACTTTGAAATCTACTTTTTAACAATGGCATGACATGTTCAATGGGATTTCCTTGAGTGAGTTCGGTTGGAATGCTGATACCCAACTAATTGAACAGATGAGGAGGTTTAGGATAACTTAATTAAGGTTAGTTTTCATTTAAGGTTGTATTTAGTTTATTTTTATATTATGTTATTATTATTAATTTTAATGTATGTTGGGGTTTTTAAACAGTCAAAGCCTGATGTGGTTGCACTGAAGACAAAAAAGGTGGCCCGCTTTGAACAAATGTTGGTATTATTTGCAAGAGATAGAGCTTCAGGAGAAAATGCTGAAACTGCAAAGGAGAGAAATGCTAGGTTTAACAACACTACGGACATCAAAATAGAAAGTATTTCAGAGGTTGATTCTTTATTAGCAAATAATGATGTTAGACTGGAGAACCAACGTGTGGATGATGATGAAGATGACATTCAAGTGGTGTCTCCTACACCTGAACAAAATTCAAGTGCGAAAAAATGTAAAACTAAAAAAAGAAAACTCGTAGATGAAGTAGAAAAGGAAGTTGAACCTCAGCCTCAACCTGAACCTGAAACATTTGAAACAAAGATTATGAATGCTATTGGTGATGTGGCTAATGCTATGAGGGAAGGTAACAAAATATTTGAAAGAGCTTACCATCATGAGTTAACAGGTGATGAAATTTATCAAGAATTGCAGCCGATGGGTTTGGAAGCCCATGAAATACCAGATGCTCTCATGTATTTGGCTCGTAACCAAGCAGATGCAAGGACGTTGTTTACTTGTCCAATGAACATAAGGAAGGATATACTAAAAACAATGATGGGCGCAGGTAAATGATGAATTGGGAGAATAGGTGTTTATTTCTTGGTTCTTTGTTCAACTTTTTTTTGGTTTCACGAATTGAATTATGGTTTTTCGAATCGTAGTTGGATTAAATTGCATTGTTTTGGATGATTTTTATAGTTTGGTTTCTTTTCAATTAGAAAAATGCTATTAAAAGATATCCACAACTTTTTTTTATTTTAATATTATTTATGTTTTGCTACTCATTGATAATTTAATTTAATATTATATGAAGGTGGTATTTGACAAAATATATATGTATGTGTGTAAACGAATGTTTAGACAACAAATATGACGTTAACATGCAAATCAATATTTTTTTTTTTCAATTTCAACTATGTATGTAATAATGTTGCTAAAATAAATAAGGATAAAATTGTAATGTTGTTATTTAGCTTTCTTTTCTTTACTTTTCCTTCGAACTCAGGAACACATTTTTGAAAAAAACTTCCTTTCCTTTCCTTCGCACTCGGGAACACGAAAAAGTTAATCACTTCCTTCCCCTCCCTTTCTTTTCTCTCCATATTTTACTTCCATTTCTTTTCTTTCGTTTAATGAAACTTAATTAGACTCGGGAACAAGGTGTAAAGAAAACCCACGGTGAAGTCTCCTGCCTCAGCGTGAGGGGGAGATATATTGTAGGGTTTTAAACTAAATTCCTAATTCAAAGGGATATTAAATGTTTTCAATATCTACTAAAAATAAAATGGTTCAAGTTTACTATTATACCCCTTAAATAATTTATTAATTATTTAATATTTCTTAAAAAATGTTTGACTCACATTTATGCATATAATAACATGATAAATACATTAAACACCTGAACCTATCTCTCTATATATATGCATGTTAACTTAATATATTTTTATTTAGGTTTGATTTGCAGAACTCTTACAACGAAGAACGTAGAAGAAAAAGAAGTAACAAAGTAAATGTGTTGTAATGACCTGGAATCAAATCGACCGTTCTAAAATTTTTTATTTGCTTTGCATCTTCTTTTGCTTAAAGATTTTGACTTATCTTTTCTTATTATTCTTTTTGGTTTTATTTGATCATTCTCTTTACCTTGTGTATTAGATCTGTTTTTTATAGATGTCATACATCAAGTAAATACATCAACACAAAGCAACCATGAAGTATTTATTGTTGTTTGTTATAGAAAAACGATTTGTTGATGCCATGCATCTATTAGTAACTTTTGCTTTATTACTATACCGAACAAAGCTCCTCAGTTGATCTTTAACTTCTGGTTCTTTATGATATAAGTGTATTTGTTGTAATTTTTTTTTTTTTTTTTTTTTTTGTACGTTATGGGTTTATATGATCCGTTTGTTATAATTAATTTTTTCCATTTCTTTCAATTTTTGTTGTAATATAATGTTATTGTATTCAGAGGGTTTTTAGTTTTTGAATATCGAGGAGCTTTTTATTTGATTGTTTTATAATATGAATAAAATGAAAGTTGTTTCTGAGTTTTGCGTATGTTTTTCTAAAAATAATATGGAAGGAGCTTTACTATGGTTAATTATGGAGTTAGAAATGTAAATTGCAATAGTAAATAAGAAAAAAGAATTATAAATGAAAAAGAAAGTCTTAACTGGTTCATACTCAACAAAAGTTATAAACTTGGAAGGAATTGATAGAGAACATGGTAGTGCTAACTTAATTTAATAAAAACGGATAATGTAATAAACTTACAATTTCAAAACAAAAGTATGTTATAAAGTGGAATTACAAGCTCAAAACTAAAGCAAATAGTCTATATCATCATATTTTCAAATATTCAAAGGGAACTGATTCGTACACAATATTTTTTTCTCCGTACACAACAATTTTTGTTTTAAAATGTTGTATTGTACAACTCTATAATACATAAATTGTTGTGTATGACAAAAAACAGTTGTGTACGAATCACTTCTCATATTCAAAACAAACAACGTTATCTATACCATTTAATGATCTCCGTTTCCTTTGTATGTGTTAATCTTATATTGTAACATAGTTTTTACTTATCTAGACAATGCCGATATTTATAAAAATATTAAGTTCATTAATAATAATTAGACATTTGCCATCGAAGACATAGGGCAGTTATTACACATTCTATATTTTGTTTTTATTATATTAAATATAAGAATACAAAAACTGTATTTATTGTTATATCTATTATGTAATTTATATTTATTGTTAACTTCTATATTATATTATTTATTGGTAAAATATAAATAATATTACAAATGTATATGATAACTATTTTTTCTATTTAACTATTATTTTCTTTATTTATAACACATAAAAATAAGATAGTTCACCAAAACATTCCAAGAAGTTCAATACTTATATATAGAACACAGACGGTGAACACCACCCTTGATCCTTTCTTTTACCGGTGGTGTATTGTTGGAATGCTGATGATGGAAACTCAGCGGTGGTAAAAATCAAATTTATGTGGGTTTTACTGGTGGTAAACAAAAACCCCACATCCTACCTGTTTTTAAAAGTTGCAAAATTTGCAAAATATATACCTGACCATCGGTGAAAACGGTACGATACCGTTTAGTCTAGTAACAATAATATTGATACAAAATTTTAAAATTAGTGTCGAAAAATGAGAAAATAAAAAAATTGAAATGATACATATGAGTTGATTACCTACAACTTATACCTACGGAAGAGAATGGATAATAGGAGCTATGGTTTTTAATAATTAAGAAAAGTAAGTAGTTGTCCATTTTTTGCATCCAAAAGTAAATAAAAAAAAGCTCTCACTAATAATGGTTATATACATTTTAAAATTCAAAATTCAGAAATAAAATTCCAATTTCCAAAACACGTGTTTAAAATTCGATATTTAAAAAAATGGTATTTTTATCTAAACTATCTAAAAATAACAAACATAAAAAAGTAAAATTTAATATAATTAAAATAAAACAAATGACATGTGGCCAATAGTAAATGTTTTGAAGAAATATGTATCTCACCTAAATTTTGAGGTTTCAAGTTTGATTTTGTATTATTCAACATTAGCAGAAAGAAAACTAATTGCCAAAACTCTAAACATTAAGCGTTATCCGAAGCTATGTTTCGATTTTGTCGCTGCGTTTCTATGATTGTTACTCACGCCATATACACAAACAATATCCTACAAAAACGATGTGATCAAGCCTAAATTCAAAACCGAAAACTGAAACGCAAGACGCAAAACCCTAAAAAGAAACTATTAGCTAAAATATAATTACAGATATGTATACCTATTATAACCGAACGAAACTATTCGCATGTTACAACAAGTTATCTCCCGCCCGTCAATCCACGTGAATGGAAACATCCATATTGTAAATATCATAAAACTCATAAGACTTGCAAGTATTTTACTAAGATTTGTTAATTGATATTTACGTTTCCTATTGGTTTTAGTAAAATTAAAAATGAAAACATTAATACCTTAAAATTTAGAAGAAACTATTCATCGAAAAAAATTATTCACCGTCATTTGAAATAAAACTAAGCAACAAAAATAAATTAATTGTCGAAGTAAAAATTACACTCCACCCCCGACCGATGTCCGTTGCAACGTGCGGGTATTTTACTAATATATATATATATATATATATATATATATATATATATATATATATATATATATATATATATATATATATATATATATATATATATATATATATATATATATATGTGTGTGTGTGTGAGAATTTGTATTAAGATTGACCAAATATAATTATGAACATACACAACATGAGTCTCATTGCCAATATCATATCTTTCCATTCACAATCTTTTCAACCTTGTGAATATGTATCAAAAACCTCTAGAATTTTTTTTTTTTTTTTTTTTGATGAATTCACCCATTATTATTAGATTTATGGAAATAACTCTTCAAATAGTAAAGTAATTTTTGTTTATAACAAGCAAGAAACCGGTACATATTTCATTGAAAACACAAGCTAACATGTTTAAATTGATTCTTGTATATTCTTTAGCAATACAATCTCATATTTCACACATAGGTAAAGGTTTTATCTATTTAAAAAAATGTGTTTTGTATTATATATTGTTGATTGTTGATGTATTTTTACAAAGACAATATTTTTTTTTCAATACATGAAGCCGATACAAATTGCTTTCGGTTGCATTCCGTTGCAGAGTCAATAAACTAAACATTGACTTTAATAGGTGTTGAGAAAAGTAATGTTTGAATCAAACTTAAACATTAATCTTTGTTATGCACAGGGTAGAAATGGTATTATATGTATTTTTGTATGGGTGTGTTTTGTAAAGTGCAGGAGGAAACGGGTTTATACGCGGGTTGTAGATCGGGTTATGGATATATTCATGAAGTTATGACCCGGGTATATATTCTAGCTGAACCGATTAGTTGATTCATTCTTTCAAGATGTTTTATGAGTTCACCTACTTTTCTCTCGTTCACTGTAACAGATTAGGGTTTGTTCATAAGGTTACTTTGTTCTTAGATCACATAGATTCTCCAGTTCATATGAGTGTGAGTGGTTTATGTTGTAAGGTTTCTTTTGTAATCTGTTGATGTATAAACCATCTGTTTCATGATTAAATGAAATGATGAAGTTAGGAATTGTTGAGTTGATTAGATTTTTAGATGGTATCAGAGCCTAAGGCTTCATTCTACTTCGTATAACGCTCAACGAGTTTTGTTCATCACCTGATTGTCAGGTATTTTCTTCTCTTTTTACGTTTCTTGTTTGTTGAATCTACTTGTTTTTTCGATCTAAGTATTCCTCTGAACGCTATCGTTCTTTTGAGGAGACATAAATTGTTAATGTTAGATCTGTTTTTTGGATTGTTCCTATAAAGTTAAATCGAAGATATTACTTGTTTTGTTTTCTTTAGTTCCTGGTATTGCGAATCGTGTTTGTATGATTGCAGGTTTCTCTTGTGGGTCATCATCGGTGTCACACCCCCAAACCAAGGATGGCGGAAACGTCCGGGGGTGGAGGACTTCATGTATAGTATCATAACCACAATTTCAATAGTAATTTAAGCAAACACAACCAACATATATATAATTGAAAAAGTTACATCACTTGTATGAATTACATGTTTCAAAATCAATTACAATATGTTGACAAAATATGAAAAGTTTGACGCCTTAACGTCCCATCCTCAAAAGCACTTGATAACCTGATTAGTGTTTTCCTGTGAATACAAGTTGTTTGAAAAGTGTCAACACAAAGGTTGGTGAGTTCATAAGCTTTTATTAATAAACTTAGTAGAAGTCTTTCACATGTAAATGTCGCGTTTGTTTCAGAAAAATCCGATATTTTCCTTGAAATCCGAAAAATGTAGCCTTATAACCAAAGACTAGAATGTATGAGAAATCATCGTTTCTTAGTAGAAATGTTGTGAGTTTAAAATGATATGGAAAGTAAATTTCTTTTATCAACCTAAAACCTACTTCGGTTTTATGAAACCCCGTAAACTTTATGAATTGTTATCTCCCTAAGTGAGTCGCTATAATCATACTGTGACTATGTGAACCTGCCACAACGTTTCTCAGGCGTCGCGAAAATGAAATGACATTTGTCACCCGTAGACCTGCAGGTCCCACTGTAGCTAGCAGCGAGGTGTGGGGTGTCAAACCCAATATAGATCTATATACAAGTTTCACGTTCTCCCTCAAGGAGATTCTGATTATAACTACCAGGAATTATATCCCGCACTCGGACGTACGGGGAGAGAGAGAGTCTCACAACATAGGTTAACAAGTTTACGTGAAATGTGTGTGAATATAAATCTTTCTTGTATGAATGTACCCTTTTTGTATGAGTGCGTTGAGTGATGTATCATAAACTATACCTATTATAGTTTATCTAAAATGTATGTAATATGTATGAATTCTTTTATGGAAATGTATTAGTGTTATGAATTTATCAAACTATACTTTTTATAGTTAAATAATACGTGTTCTAAATGAATGAATAATATTTAATATAAATGACTTAGTTTCAGTTCATAATGATAAACTAACAAGGAAACACATTCAAATATTAGAACTTCTGATTATACACTTTGCTCAACATAATACAAAGTGTTATGATATTTACATGCTGTTGGCTAACTTTAGCCATTCTGCCCTGTTTTTGGAAAAATCATAGAAAAATCATACGAAGTCGAAAACTAGATCCGTAAATTCTGAGAGTTCACAAAATGTGTCTAGTTTACTCATAATTTTTATCACGATTTTTAATGACCTCCAACTTGGATGAAAAAGTCCAAAATCACAGACTGGTCCGGATTGTTGTTTGAAATGATAGGCAGTTTTGTAAAAATCACCATAAATTGTAGAAAAATCGTATGGAGATGTGCAAGTAGCCATTTTAAAGCTAAAAACTTGAACTATTTGCACCTTGTACAGTTTTGAAAACAAAAATGTTTAAGATGCCCAAAACAGTCCGTGAACGGAGTTGAACTTTTCTGATGAAGGCTGTTAGAAAAATTTAGTTATGTTCTTAGTGTTTTAACTTGTATTTCCCCCTGAAAACTTGAGAAAACATGAAAATGTAGGGGTATGAACTCACCTTAAGTGATTTCAGTAGATTATTGTTGAAGAATGGAAGTTTTTAATTCAAGAACACTTGGAGATGCCTTGAAGGTTTTCGAGAATCTAACATTATAGTTAGGGAGTTTGTGTAAGCAATCAAAGACTTGAGTAGAATGAAGTGAAATAATAATAGGGAGGATGAATTTTTACTTACTAAGTGTGGAAGAACACTTGAAATCAGCCTTGGATCTCGAAAATTTGTGTAGAAGAGTTTGAGAGAAAAGTGGTGTTTGTTACTTAGTGGAATGAGAGAAATGAGAGAAAATGAGGAGTGTGGTTGTTTGTTCCAGCTCAAAAACGTGGGAGTGAGTGAAATTTGAGTGTAAGGGAACATTGAAGTGACATAGGTAAGGTGGGGAGGTATGGCTGGTCATAGAGTGGGTGTGGGGTGGTTGCTTGTGTCATAAGTTAAGGCAAAGTCAACACTCCACCTTAAATAAATCCCCCATTAGATCTTTATTATTTAGATAATGATTTTCATAAAAGTATGTTTAAATTATGAATATTTAGAGTTTATTATGTTAAAATATAATTTCTGGAGAAAATCCCGCTTTAAAATCACGAAAAACGGGCTTAAAATGTTAAAAATATCAAAAATGGGCTAAAAGTGACATTTTCCCGAAGTCTGGCCGAGGTTCGGCCTTCTGGTGCTGAACCGAGAGGGAGGGAGGCAGAAACCGAGAGGGGAGAAGAGAGAGGGAAGGAACCGAGAGGGGGAAGGAGAGAACAGAGGGGGCGCGAAGAGACAGAGAGGAGAGAAGGCAGAGACCGAGAGGAGCAGAGCGCGAGCAGAGCAGAGACCGAGCGACACCGAGCAGAGACCGAGAGGAGCAGAGCAGAGACCGAGAGGAGGCAGAGACCGAGGCTCGGTCTCGCATGCCTCATCCACCAGAGGCTCGGTTCTGGTCCCTAAGAGGCCTCTCATTCCGGTTTCGGTTCCTAAAGCCTATTTTTCTCGTTTTCGCCCCGTTTTAAGCTGTTTTTGACCCGGTTAAGGTCCGGAATGATCCGAATGATTCTAAAAAGTTACGGGAACTATTTGAGGGAGATTTGGGAGAGATTTCTCATACTTGGAGAGATTTGGGAGAGATTTGACATTCTTGGAGAGATTTCTCATACAAAGCGATATTTGAGAGAGGTTTCACATACTTGGAGAGATTTGGGAGAGATTTGACATTCTTTGAGAGATTTCTCATACAGAGAGATACTTGAGAGAGATTTCACATACTTGGAGAGATTTGGGAGAGATTTGACATTCTTGGAGAGATTTCTCATACAGAGAGATACTTGAGAGATATTTCACATACTTGGAGAGATTTGGGAGAGATCTGACATTCTTGGAGAGATTTCTCATACAGAGAGATATTTGAGAGAGATTTCAAGTGTGGCATTTGTGAGTGTTTGGCTCCGTAATGCGAGTCTCTTGAGCCCCGTAAAGTCATGATTAAGGATCCCACACACTCCTAATGAGTATGCAACATGGTTTTCATCAGTTTAGTTCATTGATTAGTACTAGGGCTTAGGAAATTTTTAACACAAGACTTTTCTCAAGTGATGTTTTCCCATTAATATAGCAAGTTATACAGTATGAACATAACACAAACCCTAATACACAAGGTTTAATAGAGTTGACCGGCTTGACTTGATGACTTGACTTGACTCAAGATTGACGATTGTCACATCATCCCCCCGTTAGAGGGAAGTTCGTCCCGAAATTTAAATTCGGCTGGGACTTCAAGGGTTTGGGAAAAGATGTGGATACTTTTGCTTCATTTGATCTTCACGTTCCCAGGTAAACTTAGGCCCTCGTTTC
Organism: Lactuca saligna; assembly: GCF_052625555.1. Lineage (NCBI taxonomy): Eukaryota > Viridiplantae > Streptophyta > Magnoliopsida > Asterales > Asteraceae > Lactuca > Lactuca saligna. Next base: position 218,063,916 of record NC_136421.1, read on the forward strand.
GCGTTCCAACGAACCTTCACTATGGGAATGCGACTTTGTTTTGTTCTCTTGATCTCTCGATCCATGATCTCGACGGGTTCCTCCACAAAGTGGAGATTTTCATTAACTTCGATTTCTTCGAGTGGTATTACGAGTGTCTCGTCAGACAGACACTTCTTTAAGTTGGACACGTGGAAGGTAGGGTGTACATTACTAAGTTCTTGTGGTAGTCGGAGTTTGTACGCCACAGGACCAATCCTAGCAAGGATTTCGAACGGACCGATGTACCTTGGGTTTAGTTTCCCCCGTTTACCGAAACGTATCATCCCCTTCCAGGGGGAAACTATTAGTAGTACCCGGTCTCCGACCTGGAATTCTAAAGGTTTGCGTCGCTTATCCGCGTAACTCTTTTGTCGATCACGAGACGCTTTTAGTCTTTCCCGAATTTGAATGATATTTTCTGTGGTTTCCCTTATGATTTCAGGCCCAGTAAGGGTGCTATCAGGGACTTTCCCTCTGGCTAGCTGAGTATCTCCAACTTCGGCCCAACACAGTGGTGATCTACACTTGCGACCGTAGAGAGCTTCGAATGGAGCGACTCCAATGCTAGTGTGATAACTGTTATTATAAGAGAATTCGATAAGCGGTAGATGGGTATCCCATGCCTTACCAAAATCTATCACACAGGCTCTCAGCGTGTCTTCCAACGTCTGGATGGTTCTCTCGCTTTGTCCGTCCGTTTGTGGATGGTAGGCCGTACTCATGTCTAGCCTAGTTCCCAGAGACTTCTGTAGGGACTGCCAGAAACGCGAGGTGAATCTACTATCTCGATCAGAGATAATGGATGTTGGTACACCATGTAGTCGCACGATCTCTTTAATGTACGTCCTGGTTAACTTCTCCATCTTGTCTGTTTCCTTTATTGGCAGGAAGTGCGCGGACTTGGTCAATCTGTCCACAACCACCCATATGGTATCCATTCCACCTGATGTCTTAGGCAGTTTGGTTACGAAGTCCATGGTTATTCGCTCCCACTTCCACTCGGGTATATCCGGTTGTTGAAGTAGTCCTGATGGCTTCTGATATTCCACCTTGACCTTGGCGCAAGTGAGGCACTTGCTCACATAAGTAGCAATTTCAGCCTTCATGTTTGGCCACCAATATAACCTTTTGAGGTCTAGATACATCTTATCTGACCCCGGGTGAATGGAGTATCGAGTCTAGTGGGCCTCGTTCATTACAACGTCTCGGTACCCACCGAACTTCGGTGTCCAGATTCGATTCATGAGATAACGAGTTCCATCCCCTTTGACTTCCAAGTTCTTGTCCATCCCCCTTAGTGCTTCGCTTGCCACGTTTTCTGGTTTCAAGGCTTCTAATTGGGCATCCTTGATCTGGGTGGCCAGTTGGGAGTGGATGGTCATGGCTAGGGATTTTACTCGGCGACCCGAGTATTCCTTCCTGCTTAAGGCATCGGCTACTACATTAGCCTTGCCCGGGTGGTAGCGAATTTCACATTCGTAGTCATTCAGTAATTCCACCCATCTTCTTTGGCGCATGTTAAGTTCTTTCTGATTGAGAATGTGCTGAAGACTTTTGTGATCAGTGAAGATGGTGCACTTGGTGCCGTAGAGGTAGTGCCTCCAGATCTTCAGGGCGAACACCACCGCTCCCAGTTCAAGGTCGTGGGTTGTGTAATTAACTTCATGTGTCTTCAGTTGCCTTGATGCATAAGCGATGACTCTTCCCCTTTGCATGAGCACACAGCCGAGGCCTTGATTTGAAGCATCGCAATACACCACAAAATCATCAGTTCCTTCTGGAAGAGACAAGACTGGTGCGCTGCATAGGGCTTGCTTTAGTGTCTGGAAGGCGGCTTCTTGTTTATCTTCCCATTCGAACACCACACCTTTCTGAGTCAAGGTGGTGAGAGGCTTAGCGATCTTGGAGAAGTTTTGTATGAATCTTCGATAGTAGCCTGCGAGTCCCAAAAACTGTCGGATTTCTGTTGGCGTTGTAGGTGTTGACCAATCTTCGATTGCTTTGATCTTCGAGGGGTCCACATGTATTCCTTCCTTGCTTACTACGTGGCCAAGGAATCCTACTTCTCAGAGCCAAAATTCACACTTTGAGAATTTAGCGTAAAGCTTCTCGGTCCTTAAAACCTCCAGAACTAGTCGTAGGTGTTGTCTGTGTTCTTCTTCGCTCCTCGAATAGACCAAGATATCATCGATGAATACGATGAAAAATTTATCCAAGAAGGGTCGACACACTCGATTCATCAAATCCATGAACACCGCAGGCGCGTTAGTTAACCCGAATGGCATCACTACAAACTCATAGTGCCCATAGCGAGTTCTGAATGCCGTCTTGGGGATATCCTCTTCTTGAACTCGCAGTTGATGATAGCCCGACCTCAGGTCGATTTTTGAAAAGTAGCTGGCTCCTTGGAGCTGGTCGAAGAGGTCATCGATTCGAGGTAGGGGATAACGGTTCTTGATAGTGAGTTTGTTTAGTTCTCGATAGTCTATGCACATGCGAAAAGACCCATCCTTCTTCTTTACAAATAAGACTGGTGCTCCCCAGGGCGAGAAGCTTGGCCTGATGAATCCTTTGCTCAATAGTTCATTCAACTGGCTGGATAGTTCTTGCATTTCTGCCGGTGCTAAGCGATATGGAGCCCTGGCGACGGGGGTAGCTCCTGGGATTAAGTCGATCCGAAATTCGACTTGTCGTGCGAGTGGTACACCAGGCAGATCGTCTGGGAAAACATCAGGGAAGTTGCATACTTCTGGAATTTCTTTGATGTCCTTCACCTCCTGTTTCTTGTCTACGATGTGGGCTAAGAAATCATGGTATTGCTTTCGGAGGTACTTTTGGGTTTTAACACAAGAGATGATTTGTAGGTTCGCACTAGGTTTATTGCCATAAACGGTGAGAACGTTGCCATTCGGCAGATTGAGGCGGACGGCCCTTTCGTAACATAGAATGTCGGCACGATGAAGGCTTAACCAATCCATACCAATGATTATATCGAAGCTTTTTATGGTGACCGGCATAAGGTCAATTTTGAACAAGTGGTTGTCTAGAGTGAGAGTACACCCTATGTAAATATCATTAGCGCGCTCAACCTTTCCATTTGCCATTTCTACGATGTAAGAATCTTCTAGTGGTTGAGAATTTTACTTAAGTATATGTTTGAATTGATGACTTATGAAACTTCTTTCTGCCCCACTATCGAAAAGTACGCATGCATAAGAGTTATTGAGGAGGAACGTACCAGTAACCACAGAGGGATCCTTGACTGCTTCTCCCTGCCCTAAAGTTAGGACTCTCCCTACACCCCCAGCATTAGGGGCTCGTGCCTTGGGGCAGTTCCTCCTGAAGTGTCCCGTTTCACCACATCCATAGCAGGCTTGGCTTGCTCCAGTGATGGCGGTCGTAGCGACTTGTGTGGCGGGTTGGATAGTCGTTCTACAGAATCGTGTAGTGTGCCCCTTTTTGTTACAGTTATTGCAGTGTAACTCTCGACAAGCACCGTTATGGTGGTAGTTACACTTGTTGCATTTGGGAAGAGTTCCTGTATACTGTTTCGGTGGCGCTGGAGCGACAGCAGTAGTGGCGGCGCGAACAGCAACAATCTGTTGCTTTTTGGCGGGGTCCTGAATTGGTTGTTTCTTTTTATTGCCCCAGAACTTCCTCTTGTTGTTCCATCCTTTTGTTTGGTCGGTGGTGGTTATCACGGTACCACGGCTAGCCCTGTGATCTATGAGTTGTTGTGCCAATTCCTTGGCACTCTCAAAGGTAGCGGGTTGAGGCCAATACACTATCTTGAATCTGGGATGACAACCCCCAAAGATATCGTTCCACCTTCTTCTCTTCTGGAGTGACCATTGTTGGACAAAGGAGTGCTAGGTCGTTGAAACGGGCAGTATAAGTTTCAAGATCAGTGCCTGACATTCTAAGGTTCCAAAGTTCTTCTTCAAGTTTTTGTATTTCACCCCTCGGGCAGTATTCCTTTAACATTAGGGCTTTCAAATCCTCCCAGCTGATTGCGTTAGCTACTTCAGGAGTAAGTGACTTAACTCGGCCATTCCACCAAGTAAGTGCTTTTCCAGTGAAAGTGAATGCCGCATACTTGACCTTGCTCGCTTCGGGACAAGCGCAGATTTCAAAAACTGCCTCGGTCCTTTCAAACCATTGCACCAGTGTGATAACGCCCCCGCTTCCATTGAAAGGATCGGGTTTGCCATTCGTGAAGTCTTTGTAAGAGCACTCCCTCGTACGCCCCGTGCTGTCCCCATGAATGGAATTGGTAGCTCCGGATCCAGAACCGCCAGAACCATTGGTTCCCATTTGCGACATTGCTGCCGCCACGGCTGCCGTTACTGCAGCCTGGAACATTGCAGGATCAAACTGCGGAGGTGGTGGTGGAGGCGGCACTGGGTTGTTGGAAGGCCTTGGTCTTTTCCTTGGTGGCATGGTTCTGTCATAAAAAAATGACTAGTCGGTAAGACTTCAATAGTGATAACGAGTCGAGTGTTACTGGTTTCATCCCTCTTGTATTTTATCATAACTTTATTATTCGTAAACTGTTTGTGTGATCAGGTTATGATGTATAGTGCCAAACATTCAATAAATAAAACACGTGCCAAATTTCATTGATAGCTTTTAGTACATAACGTTTAGAGGGAAAAGTTTGACCTCATAAGGGTCTACATTACATCGTTACAAAAGGTAGTTTTTGGCATTACAAAAGCCCTTTGAATAGTGTAATCACATAGTCGCAGGGTCGACCTACATACAAGGAGTAGCACCAACGCGTACTCATAAAATTCTACTACCAAGACGGGAGAATAGCAACGAGTTCTAATCACTGCGACCCTTCTTTGACGGAGGCTGCGATGATGTCGATGCGCCTTGTAGTTCCGCCAATTTGCGTTCGGCTGCAACCATTCTCTCTTCGAGTGCCATGTATCTTTCCCGATACTCTCTTGTTTCTGCTTGAGCCGCGAGAAGGTCTTGAATGAGTTGGTCTCGGTGGTGGGAGTCTCGTTCCAGGTCTCTGGTGCGATCCGTAGTAGACTGTACAATGGCACTTAACTCCCGGACCTGATCGGTCGTTGTCCTACCACGATCATCCATACTTGCCATTCGTTGTATTGTGACGGGGAGAGCCCTGTCAGCCGGTCCACCATGAGTGAGATCATAGTAACCTCGTTGGTAGCCATATGGTGACCGTTGGCGTTGTTGTCGGCTCCATCTTTCGATCGTTGTTACCCAAGGGGGTTCAGGTCCGTTGTATCCAAAACGGTGCGCGGGTACCCTCGCGATGTAGGGAGGGTTGAATACTTCTGGTGGTTCCTCCGCTTCGTTCCCAAACATGACTATCTCATCACCTTCCTCTTCTTCCTTTTCATCTTCCTCTTCTTCTTGGTCGTCTTCCTCTTCTTCTTCTTGTTCGTCTTCCTCCTCGGGCTCCTCCTCGGGATCCTCCTCGGGATCCTCTTCGGGATCCTCCTCGGGATCCTCTTCGGGATTCTCCTCGGGCTCGTCTTCGATCCATCCCGCGTTTCCCTGATTGGGAAAGTAGGGGTCCCCGGGTATGTGAAATCCTGCCATGTCGTCTGCACGAGAAACGGGGTTAAGAAGCACGTATCGGAAAATAATAATTTGGCGCTATAGAAACGTACAAATACTCCTATAGTATTTTTAAATGTTTATATTTGGTTCTTAGCGTGTTCTTTATGGAGTGTAATTAGGTTTTCAGATTTGTCGCTCATTACGACTATTCCTTAGTGTGCGTAAGTTACTTCTTGGACGGATATAGTTGATCAGGCTATATCCTTCCCAGAACTGATTACACATGCTAAGGCGTATTAATAATGTTCGACTCCTCCTCTTTCAATTTATGTTCTCCTAAGTTATGACACCATGCTAGTATAGAATGCATGCAAGTATACTTTAAAACAAGAAATTATTTGTTTTCTAAAAGTACAACTCGTTAAATCACTTTAAGAATCAGAGACTTTTAGTCCCAAATGTGTTTATAGTTTGTATATCTTATGTGGTTTGACATACTTAATTCACTATAAACCGTGCTCTGATACCAATCTGTCACACCCCCAAACCAAGGATGGCGGAAACGTCCGGGGGTGGAGGACTTCATGTATAGTATCATAACCACAATTTCAATAGTAATTTAAGCAAACACAACCAACATATATATAATTGAAAAAGTTACATCACTTGTATGAATTACATGTTTCAAAATCAATTACAATATGTTGACAAAATATGAAAAGTTTGACGCCTTAACGTCCCATCCTCAAAAGCACTTGATAACCTGATTAGTGTTTTCCTGTGAATACAAGTTGTTTGAAAAGTGTCAACACAAAGGTTGGTGAGTTCATAAGCTTTTATTAATAAACTTAGTAGAAGTCTTTCACATGTAAATGTCGCGTTTGTTTCAGAAAAATCCGATATTTTCCTTGAAATCCGAAAAATGTAGCCTTATAACCAAAGACTAGAATGTATGAGAAATCATCGTTTCTTAGTAGAAATGTTGTGAGTTTAAAATGATATGGAAAGTAAATTTCTTTTATCAACCTAAAACCTACTTCGGTTTTATGAAACCCCGTAAACTTTATGAATTGTTATCTCCCTAAGTGAGTCGCTATAATCATACTGTGACTATGTGAACCTGCCACAACGTTTCTCAGGCGTCGCGAAAATGAAATGACATTTGTCACCCGTAGACCTGCAGGTCCCACTGTAGCTAGCAGCGAGGTGTGGGGTGTCAAACCCAATATAGATCTATATACAAGTTTCACGTTCTCCCTCAAGGAGATTCTGATTATAACTACCAGGAATTATATCCCGCACTCGGACGTACGGGGAGAGAGAGAGTCTCACAACATAGGTTAACAAGTTTACGTGAAATGTGTGTGAATATAAATCTTTCTTGTATGAATGTACCCTTTTTGTATGAGTGCGTTGAGTGATGTATCATAAACTATACCTATTATAGTTTATCTAAAATGTATGTAATATGTATGAATTCTTTTATGGAAATGTATTAGTGTTATGAATTTATCAAACTATACTTTTTATAGTTAAATAATACGTGTTCTAAATGAATGAATAATATTTAATATAAATGACTTAGTTTCAGTTCATAATGATAAACTAACAAGGAAACACATTCAAATATTAGAACTTCTGATTATACACTTTGCTCAACATAATACAAAGTGTTATGATATTTACATGCTGTTGGCTAACTTTAGCCATTCTGCCCTGTTTTTGGAAAAATCATAGAAAAATCATACGAAGTCGAAAACTAGATCCGTAAATTCTGAGAGTTCACAAAATGTGTCTAGTTTACTCATAATTTTTATCACGATTTTTAATGACCTCCAACTTGGATGAAAAAGTCCAAAATCACAGACTGGTCCGGATTGTTGTTTGAAATGATAGGCAGTTTTGTAAAAATCACCATAAATTGTAGAAAAATCGTATGGAGATGTGCAAGTATCCATTTTAAAGCTAAAAACTTGAACTATTTGCACCTTGTACAGTTTTGAAAACAAAAATGTTTAAGATGCCCAAAACAGTCCGTGAACGGAGTTGAACTTTTCTGATGAAGGCTGTTAGAAAAATTTAGTTATGTTCTTAGTGTTTTAACTTGTATTTCCCCCTGAAAACTTGAGAAAACATGAAAATGTAGGGGTATGAACTCACCTTAAGTGATTTCAGTAGATGATTGTTGAAGAATGGAAGTGTTTAATTCAAGAACACTTGGAGATGCCTTGAAGGTTTTCGAGAATCTAACATTATAGTTAGGGAGTTTGTGTAAGCAATCAAAGACTTGAGTAGAATGAAGTGAAATAATAATAGGGAGGATGAATTTTTACTTACTAAGTGTGGAAGAACACTTGAAATCAGCCTTGGATCTCGAAAATTTGTGTAGAAGAGTTTGAGAGAAAAGTGGTGTTTGTTACTTAGTGGAATGAGAGAAATGAGAGAAAATGAGGAGTGTGGTTGTTTGTTCCAGCTCAAAAACGTGGGAGTGAGTGAAATTTGAGTGTAAGGGAACATTGAAGTGACATAGGTAAGGTGGGGAGGTATGGCTGGTCATAGAGTGGGTGTGGGGTAGTTGCTTGTGTCATAAGTTAAGGCAAAGTCAACACTCCACCTTAAATAAATCCCCCATTAGATCTTTATTATTTAGATAATGATTTTCATAAAAGTATGTTTAAATTATGAATATTTAGAGTTTATTATGTTAAAATATAATTTCTGGAGAAAATCCCGCTTTAAAATCACGAAAAACGGGCTTAAAATGTTAAAAATATCAAAAATGGGCTAAAAGTGACATTTTCCCGAAGTCTGGCCGAGGTTCGGCCTTCTGGTGCTGAACCGAGAGGGAGGGAGGCAGAAACCGAGAGGGGAGAAGAGAGAGGGAAGGAACCGAGAGGGGAAGGAGAAAACAAAGGGGGCGCAAAGAGACAGAGAGGAGAGAAGGCAGAGACCGAGAGGAGCAGAGCGCGAGCAGAGCAGAGACCGAGCGACACCGAGCAGAGACCGAGAGGAGCAGAGCGCGAGCAGAGCAGAGACCGAGCGACACCGAGCAGAGACCGAGAGGAGCAGAGCGCGAGCAGAGCAGAGACCGAGAGGAGGCAGAGACCGAGGCTCGGTCTCGCATGCCTCATCCACCAGAGGCTCGGTTCTGGTCCCTAAGAGGCCTCTCATTCCGGTTTCGGTTCCTAAAGCCTATTTTTCTCGTTTTCGCCCCGTTTTAAGCCGTTTTTGACCCGGTTAAGGTCCGGAATGACCCGAATGATTCTAAAAAGTTACGGGAACTATTTGAGGGAGATTTGGGAGAGATTTCTCATACTTAGAGAGATTTGGGAGAGATTTGACATTCTTGGAGAGATTTCTCATACAAAGCGATATTTGAGAGTGGTTTCACATACTTGGAGAGATTTGGGAGAGATTTGACATTCTTTGAGAGATTTCTCATACAGAGAGATACTTGAGAGAGATTTCACATACTTGGAGAGATTTGGGAGAGATTTGACATTCTTGGAGAGATTTCTCATACAGAGAGATACTTGAGAGATATTTCACATACTTGGAGAGATTTGGGAGAGATCTGACATTCTTCGAGAGATTTCTCATACAGAGAGATATTTGAGAGAGATTTCAAGTGTGGCATTTGTGAGTGTTTGGCTCCGTAATGCGAGTCTCTTGAGCCCCGTAAAGTCATGATTAAGGATCCCACACACTCCTAATGAGTATGCAACATGGTTTTCATCAGTTTAGTTCATTGATTAGTACTAGGGCTTAGGAAATTTTTAACACAAGACTTTTCTCAAGTGATGTTTTCCCATTAATATAGCAAGTTATACAGTATGAACATAACACAAACCCTAATACACAAGGTTTAATAGAGTTGACTGGCTTGACTTGATGACTTGACTTGACTCAAGATTGACGATTGTCACAATCGGTTGATAAGAATCTTATCGTCCTATGGATTGTCATCGGTGAAAACCCTATTCGACTTGAGGATCATCGTCGATAAAAAACCCTAATCGATTAATCTTCTTATCTTAAATAACTCTCTAGGGGTCGGATTTTATCACCAATAAACCCTAGTAGGGAACGGATAAGGAGAGTCAATTCCTCTTCTGTTAGCTTCAATCACTGTGAGAACGTTTCTTGTTCCTTTTTGGTATCTCTTTTTTTTTTATATCTGTTCTGGGAGATCCTGGTGTCTTGTGTACACAAGTTACTTTTCATGTTCATTTTACTTGGTTAATTCTTTTTGCCTGAATAGTTCTTTTGTACTGATTGTCTTGGGCCCCGATATATGTGGTGACCATCTGGACTAAATATCAATACAAGAAGTGTGGTCTTGTTTAAGTTTTTTGTTTTGTTTTGGTTCTTGGTTTTCTTTTTGTGTGTTCTAAATGGCTGGTGGTTCTAATGATCCACCCGGTGGAAGTGGAAAGGATGATCAAGTTAATTTTGATGATCCTCTTTACATCCATCCTTCTGATAATGCTGTTACATCAATTATTACATCAAAATTAACTGGAAATGAAAATTTTAGACTATGGAGAAGTTCTATTTCTAGAGCACTTCAGGCAAGAAATAAACTAGGGTTTGTAGATGGAACTTTTAAGAAAAGTAAAGTTGATGAGTCCAAACTGTCTAAATGGGAAAGGACTAACGCTGTTGTCTGCTCTTGGCTTTTGTCTTCTATTTCTGATTCCATTTATCAGAGTCAAGCTTATTCAGAAGTTGCAGAAGAAATTTGGGAAAGTCTTTTTGAAACTTATAATAAATCTGATGGATCTGTTGTGTTTAATATTCACTAACAAATTAATTATCTTAAACAAAATGGTGTTTCTTTGTCTGATTACTTCAGTAAGCTTGATTCCTTATGGAAGGAATTTGATGGTCTTACTAGCTTAACTGAGTGTGTTTGTGATGCTTCTATTAAACTTAAAGATCATTCTAATCTTATGAAACTTATGCAGTTCTTATCTGGTTTAGATGATTCTTACAGTCAAGTTAAGAGTCACATTTTGTTAATGGACCCTTTACCAAATGTAAAAATTGCATTCTCTATTGTGTCAAGGGAAGAATCCCTTCAAAGAAATGGATCCTTATCTTCCTTTCAGTCATCTCAGTTTGTGACAAAGTCTCAGTCCACTGCCTTTAATAGCAGATTTAATAACTGATCTAATACTAAAAATAAGGGTTCAACTGTTCAGTGTAAAAATTGTGGTTTTAAAGGATATATTATAGAGAAATGTTATAATTTGATTGGATATCCCAAGGATGTGAAACCAAGAAACGAAAATAATAATCAGAATAATTTTGTGAAAAAATTTTCTGCTAATTCTTCTACTACTTCCTCTGGAAATGGAAGTGCTTCTAATTTTCCTGATTCTAATGGGGATTCTGAGTTTCATCAACTCACCAAATATTAATAGTTCAATTTTTTCAATTGATTGGTGATAGAAATGTTAGTGAAGAGTCTTCTGTCAGTGCCAATATGGCAGGTACTTGCTTATTTCAAGCTTATAACTCTTATGTTAATTCACCTAAATGGATTGTTGACTCAGGAGCTAATCAACACATGATTGCTTCTGAGTCACTTCTTCATGATACTTTGGATGTATCAAAATTAGATTTAGTAGTTAGTCATCTTAATGGCACATCTGCTAAAATTAATAAAATTGGTAATCTAAATTTTTCTGACTCTTTAACCCTGTTTAATGTATTTGTTGTTCCTGATTTCAATGTGAATTTACTGTCTGTCCATAAGGTTTGTAAAGATAGTAATTATGAAGTTGTGTTTAATGAACATAGTTTTAAAATTCAGGGTATACAGTCAAAGGTGATGGTGGGGAATGGTAGAGAGTCTGGAAGTCTCTATTACATAAATAGTGCACCTTCAGGTATTACTTCTAGTCTCTCTAAGTCCTCTTCAGTCTGGTGTGTGTCTAAATTGACTTGGCATCATAGGCTTGGTCACCCTTCTGATCAAGCTTTGGGTGTTTTAAAATTCAAACTTAAAATTGGTAATGAAAATCTTCCTCCATGTGATGTTTGTCATAAAGCTAAATAGACTAGAGAACCTTTTCCTCTTAGTCAACACTCTAATTCTAAACTTGGTGAGTTGATTCATCTAGATGTTTGGGGTCCCTATAGGGTGACAACTGTAGAATAATTCATATATTTTTTAACCATTGTGGATGATTATACTAGGGCTACTTGGGTCTATTTGTTAAGATCAAAAGATGAAGTGTATGATTGTATTGTTGTTTTCTTTAATATTCTTCTTAATCAGTTTTGTGTTAAAATTAAAACTGTTAGATCAGATAATGGGACTGAGTTTTTAAATAATATGATGAAATTTTTAATTGAGTCAAAAGGGATTTTACATAAAACTTCTTGTGTTCATACTCCACAACAAAATGGAGTTGTGGAAAGAAAACACAGACATATCTTAAATGTTGCAAGGTCACTTATGTTTCAGTCAGCTGTTCCACTTAAATATTGGGGAGATGCTGTTCTAACCTCAGTTTTTTTTATCAATAGAACTCCTACTTCTATTTTAAATGGTGCTTCACCTTATGAACTTGTTTATAAAAGTGTTCCAGTCTTTGATAAACTTAGAGTGTTTGGTTGCTTATGTTTTGCCACCAAATTAAATAATTCAGATAAATTCTCTGAAAGAGCCGATAAGTGTATTTTTCTTGGATATTAATCTGATAAAAAAAGTTACAAAGTTGTTAGTCTTGATTCAAATCTTATTTTTGTTTCCAGTGATGTAAAATTTTATGAGTCTGTTGTAACACTTGTGTTTCTGGGCTTGTCATTAATGTTGATATAATAGTTTAGGTTAACCTTTGTAACCCGTTTTGGAAAAATAAAGATGCATTATTTGAGTATTATGTGTTTTGTACTTAGTTATGTGACTTAAATGAATTAAGAATAAAAATAAGCGTTAGAAATGAAATGTTAGATAAGCTCGATATCTATGGACAATGTTGTAGTAGTTGAAATGAGGTTTCCGAATATATAAAGAATGCAGAAATCCGAGTTATAACGAAGAAGTTATGACCTGTCGAAGTTTTGCGACAAAACTGGCAACGCTGAATGATGTAAAAAGAGAAATTTACGTTAGAATAATATTTATCCCAGGTGATCTAAATGAATGTTGTAGAGTTCGTTAAACCAAGAGCGTGCATAAAAAGAACGCCCAAATCTGACTTCGTATGAGGAAGTTATGATTTTTCGAAGTTTTGACTTAGCAGCATGCAACCCGAATACTCGATTCGAGATCGAGTGATTATTGGTAGAAACAATCTAAACGAGAATCGAAGATCTCGTTGATAGTAGTGCATTGGTGAAAAGACAGACGAAAACGGATGTCAGATGAAAAAGTTATGAATTTATAACAGAGTTTTCTTGTCCCGGCCTACTAAACATAAATAATAAAAAGAAAATTCAAAATTAGCCGATTGAGTTTAAACGAAAGTTGTAGAGCGTAGTCTCACCTACGCGTGGATATAAAGAACGTCGAAAACAGAGTTCGTATGAAGAAGATATGAATTTTTGAAGTTTATTAAATAATTAAAATATAAATTTAATTATTAAACCCGATATTATCCGAAGGGGAGTCACCGGAGTTATCCAGGTTACGCCCAACGTACAGCGAAGCATGACGCGCCTCGCACTCGAGTACTTCGGATACGTAAGCAGTGAGAAGATTCCAAGGCGTACGCCTCGCGTAGAGCATTACGCCCAGCGTAGTGCGAGGCCTCATCCTCTATAAAAGGCATGCGAGGGCAGCCGGCTTCTTTTGCCAAATTCTATTCTCTCTCTCTCTCTCTCTCTCTCCCATTTTGCATCGGTTTGCGTGCCAGAAGTATCCCGAAGCCCCGGTATTAATCCCGAGCCTCGAAGAAAGTTTCGAAGCCCCGAAGGTCCCGAGAAGTGAAATTGTCGAGCCGAAGCTCTTCCAGATCTACCGAAGAATACTACTTCTACAAGTCATAGTGTTGTCTGATCATCTTCTGATCAACTGAGTGTGTAGTTACTTTCTTCTAACGCATAATGATGAAGTATTTTATATAAAATACGTGTTATGTGTATATTTTGTTGTTATATGTGTGAGTGTATATTCACTTTCTTCTATCTCTTAGATCTGATTTATTCTCTATGAAATACGTGTTATGTGTGTGTGCCTCATCTGTTATGTGGAATATGTATTGATTGAACATGTTATACAAGTTTTAAACTATGTATAAAAATATATATTTTTATCTACTAATATGTTGGGTAGAACATGGGTAGATAGTTGATGTGTGATAAACAGATGAGAGGCATCGATGTTGTTGATGTTGACCTAGTCATCTAGCGGAGTATGGATGACGACCACAAACTCTTTCTAGATATACAGTGGAACGCTAGCAGGTTCATAACCTGTAGGTGTTGTGAACGATGTGTTCACCGGTGTACTCTATCCCCCTCATGGTTGCCTTTAGGATATCTGTTGTTGAGGAAACCCCTTAGCAGTAATGTCCGTCCCGATGAAAATCATAGATTAGGTCCCTTGAGATAGATGTTGTTTTAGGGACATAAAGTGAGGATAACGGGAATGGGTAATCGGGTTATTGTTGGTTGGTGAAATTAAATATAATTATTTATTGTGGGTTGAAAACCCTATTCACCAGGCTCCCAAGCCTGACCCCCTCAGTTTTATTTGTATTACAGGAAGTGGCGCAAGGGCATAAGATGGAAGAATCATCGAGTTGTTTTGTTTACAAGTCTGTATATGTATATATTTTTTGAATGACTTGTAATGTTATCGTTTATGCTTTATGGTCTGTATGGTAACATGACATCCCGAGTTTTGATTATATAATGAAAATGCATCTCTTTATGAAATGCTTTAATAAATATTATCTTATCATATTTTGTTTTTGGGAACAAATTCCGAAACTCTTTTAAATCAAAAGGATTTACTCTGAAATTATTTTAAAAAACATAAATGAAATCGGTCTTTTCTGGCTGAGATTTTGGGGATGTCACATCTGTGTTCCCTTTCAAGCTTAAATCTTCATCTTTGGCTGATAGATCTAATGTCCCTATGAATCCAAATTATTTGTTTTCCTATGATGAGTATTTAAATTCTAGTTCTGTTCTTGATGACACTAGGGTAGAAAACCTGGATAACAACCATCAGTTGGATGGTGCTAATGCAGACCATGGCCTGGATGAGACTTGTCCCTCTGATGTCAGCAACCGGACAGGTGAGGCATATGTGCCTCCTACTGGTGAGATGTTTCCAAGTTCTTCTACATTGACCGAGGAAAATGTTATAAATAATTCTAATCCTTCTGATAGTTTGTCAACTAGGGAAACTAGATCTGGACGTAGTACTCACATGCCAGTTAGATTTAGTGACTATGTTATTGAGGGAAAACATAAATATGGTATAGAGAGGTCTATCAATAATTCAACTCTTGATAATAATACTTTTTTTTCTTTCAAGTCTTAATAAAACTATTGAACCAAAAAGCTACAGTGCGGTTGCCCTTGATCCAAATTGGGTTAAAGCCATGAATGAGGAAATTGAAGCTCTTTATAGAAATAATACTTGGGAAATTACTAATCTTCCTAGTGAAAGAAAAAAGTTAGAGGTTGTAGATGGATATATAAGATTAAATACAAATCTAATGGATATATAGAAAGATATAAAGCTAGACTTGTTGCTAAAGGATATAATCAAAGGGAAGGAATAGATTATGAAGAAACTTTCTCACCTGTGGCTAAAATTGTGACAGTTAGAGTAGTTCTCTCTTTGGCTATTCATAATTCTTGGCCCCTTTTTCAACTTGACATTAATAATGCTTTTTTGTATGGAAACTTATCGGAAAGTGTTTTCATGAGTCAACCTGAAGGATATCACTCAAAGGGTGATACTAGAGTATGTAGATTATTAAAATCTCTTTATGGACGTAAGCAGGCCCCTAGAAAATGGAATGAGAAGTTATGTTCTTCTCTTTCCGGTTTTGGATTCAAACAAAGCATGAATGACTATTCTTTATTTGTTAGAGTTTTTCAAGATTCTTTTGTGATTCTTCTTGTTTATGTAGATGACATTATTTTAACCGGAAACAATAAAATTGAGTTAAATAATGTTAAAGATTTTCTTAAATCACAGTTTTTAATAAAATATCTTGGTGATCTAAAGTATTTCATTGGTATTGAAGTTTTAAGAACTGAAAATGGTATTTGTCTTAATCAAAGGAAATATTGTATGGAGTTACTTCATGAATTTGGAACGCTAGCATGTAAACATATTAAAACCCCTTTAGAGTCTAATCTTGTAATTAAAAGAGAATAAGACCTAGATAAATCAGATTATTTGGTTGATATTACTGAATATCAAAAACTTATTGGAAAATTGATTTATCTAACCATTACAAGACCTAATATCTCTTATGTTGTTCAGTTGTTAAGTCAATACATGCATAGACCTTACAAATCTCATGTTAATGTTGCTTTCAGATTATTAAGGTATTTGAAAAATGCTCCAGGAATGGGGATTCATTTAATAAAGACAAATTCTTTTGATCTAGTTGGATTTCAAGATGTTGATTGGCTAAATGTTTGTTTAGTCGTACGTTAGTATGGAAAGCTAACACATAGACCTTACAAAAAATAGAGTACTGTTTCTCGCTCCTCCAGTGAGTCTGAATACAGGGCCCTAGGTAGCATAACCTGTGAAATTATATGGATTCTAAAATTGCTTTTTGATTTGAATATAAAACCAAAGTTACCAGTAAATATTTTTTTGTGATAATGAAATAGCAATTAAACTTGCTTCAAATCATGTTTTCCATGAAACAACTAAACACTTTGAAATTGATCTGCACTTTGTAAGAGAAAAAATTGAAAATGGAGTATTAAAATTTAATAAAATTTTATCTTCAGAACAAAATGTGGATATTTTAACTAAGTCTCTTGGTAGTAGTCAACATGAATATATTGTGGATAGACTTAATATGGTAAATGTTTTTAAAAAATAACTGGAAATTATTTTTGAAATTAATGTTTAGTTTGAGGGGGGCATGTTGAGAAAAGTAAAGGTTTAGATCAAACTTAAACATTAATCTTTTCTCTCGTTCACTGTAACAGATTAGGGTTTGTTCATAACGTTTCTTTGTTCTTAGGTCACATAGATTCTCCAGTTCATATTAGTGTGAGTGGTTTATGTAACGCCTGTGTTTCTGGGCTTGCCATTTTTAGCAATGTAATAGTCTAGGTTAACCTTTGTAACTAAATTTGAAATAATAAAAATGTATTATTTGTGAATTATGTGAATTATGTGATTTATGTGTTTATTTTCTTGATTTTTATAATTTAATGAATTAAGAATAAAATAAGCGTCAAAATTAAAGTGTGAGATAAGCCCGACATCTTTGCATAAAGTTGTAGTGGTTGAAACAAGGATTCCGTAGATATAAGGAATGCCAAAATCCGAGTTATAACGAAGAAGTTATGACCTGTCGAAGTTTCGAGACAGAACCGATACAACGCCGAGCGACGTAAAATATGAATTTAAGATAGAGCGATATTTAGCCTTAACAATCTAAACGAAAGTCGTAGATTTCGTTAAACTGAGAGCGTGCATAAAAGGAACGCCCAAATCTGACTTCGTATGAGGAAGTTATGATTTTCTGAAGTTTCGACGTGGCAGTATGCAGCCCGAATACTCGATTTGAGATCGAGCGGTTTTTAGCCGAAACAATCTAAATGAGAATCGAAGATCTCGTTGTTAGTAGCGAAACGATGAAAATTTAGGCGAGAACGGACGTCAGACGAAGAAGTTATGAATTTATAACGAAGTTTTTCTGTCCCGGCCTTCTAAAAATAAATAATAAAAATAGAAGTCAAAATTAGCCGACAGAGTCAAAATGAAAGTTGTAGAGTATGGTCTGACCTTCGCGTGGATATAAAGAACGTCGAAAACGGAGCTCGTATGCGAAAGTTATGCAATTTAGAAAATTGACAAGTCAATTACGCCCCGCGTAATTTGAGTACGCCCCGCGTAATTTGAGATTACGCCCCGCGTAATCCCAGACCCAGCAGCCTATAAATAGAACTCGAATTCAGTCATTTTCTCTTGTTCAAAGTCTTCCCTCTCTCTAAGTTTTGCCTTGTTTTGCGTGCCGTTTATACCCCGAAGCCCCGGTAATATTCCCGAGCCCCGAAGCAAGATCCGAAGCCCCGAGAATCCCAAAGAGCATTATTCCCGAGCCGAAACGCTGCCCGCGAGGAGCCCGGTTTTGTGAAGATCTTCCAGATCTACGGAGAAACACCTCTTCTGCAAGCCGTAGTGCTGCCCGATCATCTTCTGATCATGTGAGTGTGTAGTTATTTTCATTCCAACGCAATATTATGAAGTATTTCCTATAAAATATGTGTTATGTGTATATATTTGGTTGTTATACGTGTGAGTGTATATTCACTCTCTTCTATCTTATAGATCTGATGTATTCTCTATGAAATACGTATTATGTGTGTATGCCTTATCTGTTATGTGAAAAATGTTTTGATTGAGCATGCTATACAGGTTTTGAAACTACGCATAAAAATGTATATTTTATCTACTAATATGTTGGGTAGAATATGGGTAGATAGTTGGTGTGTAATAAACAGATGAGAGGCCTCGATGTTGTTTTGATCCAGTCATCTAGCGGAATTTAGATGACGACCACGGACTTTTCTAGACAGTCTAGTGGAACGCTAGCAGGCTCATAACCTGTAGGTGTTAATGAACTTGGGTGTTTATTCGCTGTATTCCATCCCCCCCCCCCCCCCCCCCCATGGTTGCCTTATTTGACTTATATTGCTGAGGAACCCCCGAAGCATGTGTAGTCGCCCCGATGAAATATTCTTAGACTAGGTCCCTTGTGTTAGTTATTTTAGGGACATAAAGTGAGAATAACGGGAATGGGTAACTGGGTTATTGTTGGTTGATAATAATTAATTTAATTATTTATTGTGGGTTGAAAACCCTATATGCTCACCAGGCTCCCAAGCCTGACCCACTCAGTTGATTTATTTTACAGGAAGTGGCGCAAGAGCTTAAGATGGGCGAACATCAAGTTGTTTTGTTTACAAGTCTGTATATGTATATATTTATCGAATGACTTGTAATGCTATCGTTTATGCTTTATGATCTGTATCGGAACATGACATCCCGACTTTTGATTATGAAATGAAATCATATTTCTTTATGAAATGTTTTGATAAATATCTATTTTATCATGTTTTGTTTTTGGGAACAAATTCCGCATCTCTTTTAAAATTAAAAGGATTTACTCTGAAAATTATTTTAAAAAGCATAAATGAAATCGGTCTTTTCGGGCCGAGATTTTGGGGATGTCACAGTTTATGTAGTAAGGTTTCTTTTGTAATTTGTTGATGTATAAACCAGTTGTTTCATGATTAAATGAAATGATGAAGCTGGAAATTATTGAGTTGATTAGATTTTTAGAATAGGACACCCCTACTCTTCCAAGTGGTTTTAAGAACATTATTCCTTTATTCCTTTCTATAGAGGTACCTTAAAAATAACTATCCACTAAAATGTCTTCCCCACAGTTCAATGTATGTCTATAACTTAGCCAAAATTATATTTTGCAACATTGCTTTATAAATTTATAGAAAATCTATGTGATATTAGATTGATTCGATTCAAGTTTATATGGAAAGCTAACACACACACATATATATATATATATATATATATATATATATATATATATATATATATATATATATATATATATATATATATATATTATTTACATGTTTTTGTATTGTTTCAATATACATAACCATTGTGATTCAAAATTCATATGTTATCGGGATGAAATTATTGAAACTTTTGTAGAAAATTAATTGACATAAATTTCTACAACTTTCATGTTTTAGTTTTCGAAAATTCAAAACTACTTGAGGTCAAAATTAGGTTGTAACAGAAGTTTGTTCGTCTTCCAAACAGCTACCCGACATGGTACTAGAAGAATCAAATAAATTGCATATGTTATCAAAAATTAATCCATTCAAATCGTTGTAGAAACCAAACACATATGTCTATAATTTTCATGTTTTGAGTTTTCTAAAATTAGGAGGTTTACTAGGTCAAATTTATAGTTTTTTAAGACTCTGGTCAAAAACATTATTGTCATTTAAGATAGAAAAAAATTGTTTTAGGCTTGTTAGAAAATATTAGTGGTTGATATAAACCCAACACGGAGCATACAACCCAAAACTAGGAAAACCATAATTGAACGATACGACTTGAATTTGAGTCGTGTGTTGAAAACAATTTGAGGCACATGTAAACACTTCCTTAAAACAGATTGTGTCCACACTATTGGACGTCTGGACGTCTGTCTCTCAGTCTATCAAAAAAAAATGATGGTATTGTCTATCAGTCTATTAGTCGAAGCACAATGTTTGAGACAAATATACAATCATTTCCGTATATATTCGTTTAGTATTGGATGATATTTGTGCAACCTTAAAGGAATGGATGCAAAGGGAATGTCCCTTTACTTCGTTTTCTGTGAACACTATAAACCAGTCGAATTTATAATTCATGCGATATGATTGATAGAGGATGATGGAAAGCGTATGTATTAATTTTTCAAGGTTAAAATGTTCACAAACGAAATGTTTAGACGCCAACATGACAAACCAAATTAACAATTGTTCCTCACATTTATTTAGTATAAACTAAGGTAAATTACTAAATTATTGAAACATGATTGTCTATTAACTTTTTCGTCCCTATAAGTCATGTCCCACTTTTTATGGCGTGACCACTTCGGGCAGTGGACAAGATAACCTATCTTTAAATCAGGTTAGGTTTGGTTCTTGAACATTTATAGACTAACAATGCTATATCATAACATACTTTAATATATTTTATGAACTATACATGTTTCATACATTATCTTAATCCCTATTAATTAAGAATCTTGAAAAATAATAGATAATAAATAATTAGAAGATGAAATACCAATATTAAATACTGTTCTGAATTTTATATAATATTTATATGAATAAAATAATGATGTTGATAAAATTGTTGAGTAGAAGACAAACTAATCATGCTAAAAAAACAAAAACATAACATGTGAAATAGGAATCTTACTTTATTTCCCCCTTTCCTTTCGTTCCTTGTACTTCCATCAAATAGGTTGCTAAACAAACCAATAACATATATATATATATATATATATATATATATATATATATATATATATATATATATATATATATATATATAGAGGATAAAAAGACACCTTATATTACAATATGGACATCCTAATTAATTTTTTTAATATTTTTATTGGTTGAAATTACATTGTTTTCCGAAAAAACTGATTATAAACAGTTAATTATTTGTTGTTTTTATATAAAAATGTCAATATGGTGTCTAAAGGGTATCATATTAGCAACATCAATATAAAAAAGAAAATATAAACGATTGATAATAAGAAAGACTGAGAATAAGGGAATAATTCTCAACAAATTATTTATTTTTTTCCGCAAAAACCCTTTGTCGTACCGGCGGAAATGAAAAATAAATATACATGTATTTTTCAACGAAACATGTTACCTTAAATTATGTTAATCCTTACCTTAATATATATATATATATATATATATATATATATATATATATATATATATATATATATATATATATATAAACATTTTTTTTTAACTCTAAGCAACTATTTTTATCGAAAAACTATTTTAAATATATTAAAATTTATAATTTTTTAATATCTATAAACAATCATCCATATTGATATAGTTTTAAGATAAAACCAAAATTTTATTTTTTATATAGTTTCAGCTATCTTTATTCATAAGTGAATAAAAATATAACAGATTTTTATTATAATATATTCGTTAATCATTTATGAGAAAAAAGTATGCTTAATTTTTTTACAGTTTAGGTATCATTCATATATGAATATAACATGTAATAAACTTTTTACAGTTTACATCCTCTATTGTCACATGTTATATTCGCATATGAATAAAACGTATATTACATTTTCCCACACGTTATATTCATATATGAATAAGATATTTATCAAAATTTTGTTACACTTCATTTGTTATTCATATATGAATAAAGAGTTCGAATTTTCAAAACATTTCGGCTTTTATTAACATAATACTTACACTACAAGAAAAAAACACGATTTTGCTAGGGAAGGTCGTTATAAAACATATTTTTGTTGTTAATATGCAATTGATCATGCTATGGAATGTCGTTCCATAGCAATGCTAATACCACATTGTCTATGGATTTTATTTCCAGTAGCGAGAATGAGACTTGCTAGGGAAAATGCTACCGACTCCACATCCGTTGGTATTATACTACCGATATTTCTATGGAAAAAAATTGTAGCAATTTTCCAACGAAATTTGTTACGAAATCAATTTCCGTTGTATTACTGCTATGCAATTAATTATCGTGGTTACTATGCAACAAACTGTTTAATGGAAAACAATTCCGTAGTTGCTTTGCTATGGAAGTATCATTCGTAGGTATTTGCTAGGGAATTCTGCTATGGAATTTGATTTCTTTTGCTTGTTTTGCTATGGAACAAAAGCCTAGCTAATTTGTGACGACATTTGTTATGAATTTATATTCCATAGCAACGTTGATAAGGACTTGTTCAAATTCATAGATATTTAGCTACGGAAATTCGCATCGGCAATAAAACTCGTGGAATCATCAAGTTCATGATGGTGTGTTTTGTTTGTTTCTTTATTGGGATGTTGTATGTTTAATTAATTTTCTTATTCTATAGATGAATTATTATTATGATTAATGGAATTTGTAAGATATGGTTTGAATGATATGATTTCGAATTGGTAATATATTTTGTTTGTTTTATTGTATTTTATATGTATTTAATACTATAAAAGAATAAACATTTGCTATTATATATGTTTATGTTATCTTGAATAATTTTTTAGCATTTTAATCTAAAAAACTAGATTATAACATAAACACTTACTTAATTGGATATTTAATGAAAATATTCTACATACATATATCTCAAAAACACATATCCCCTTTTAGTAAATGCTTTCAATGTACCAAAGAATGATAAAATTTTATTTTATTTAATTCTCATAAAGGGCACTAATACATAACATCAAATTTACCAATTCTCATGTAAAAACTAAAAATTATACAATGTAACCATCATTTTATAAAGAAACAAAAGCATCTAGTCAATATCTTCTTCCTCCTCCGCTTCTTCATTGCTCAATGTACTATACTCATAACTACCCTCGTTGTCATGAATACCATCATTGTCATCCTCATGAATTTCACCTTCTTCGTCAATGTTATTTTCATTATGTGAACCGCTGCTTGACAAGTCATGATCATCATAATTGTTTGTATCGATTGTAGTTGGTATAATGATTTCATTTGATTCGACTTCATCTTCTTAGAAAGCAACGTATTTCTGAGGATGATTTTCATTAGTCCAACCACGATGTTTAACTTTAAATACACCCCACCAGTTGGAGTTATTTGTTTTCAAACTTGGGTAAGGAATGTAACACACCTGAGTGGCTTGCATGGCTAAAACAAACGACTCAAACTTGTTTTATTTTATTTTGATGTTTATCTCGACCAACTTATATTGTTTGTGAAATTTAACTCCTATATTAGGTGTTGGATCGTACCAATGACATTTAAACAAAATTGTGGTTTTAATTGGGTAACCAGGGAACTCGACTTCTAAAATTTCCTCTACTTTACCGTAATAATCACCTCCTTGGCTACTAACACACAATCCACTATTGATTGTTGATTTGTTCAGACCATGAGCTTCTGTGTGAAACTTATAACAATTGACAAAGTATACACTATATAATTTCACTTTTTAAATGGCATTTTGGAAAGGTAAGATATATATACGTGTTCTTTATCCAGATCTTACGTGCCTATATGAAAAATGATAAAACACTTAATTAGAGTTAATATAACTATAACAAAAAAATAATAAAATTAAAAATATAAAAATAACACTCACTTAGTTTTGAAACCATACTACAACGTTCTTCTCAACTTCAGCTACAGGCTCCTACTCATCCATATCCCCAATAAGTTCATTCAAATCATCATTCAATATTATGTATTACCATATAAATAACATTTTTAAAGTTACTATAATGTAATAAACAAAATCGTGGACGTAAATGTTATTCAGAGCAATTACACAACAAATGATTGCTATACTTAAAAGTGAAGTATATGTTACTTACTTGATGTGATGTTTGATCTTATCTTCGTTAAGGAGTATGTAAGTTTAGGCAGCATGCACTTCCTTATCACACAACATTCTATTCCTGAATATTCCATAATGACGACCAAGATATGAAAATTGTTGGATAAGTTGTCTAAGTCCATAACTATATTTGGTATGTACTTGACCCGATTTGGCATGGTCCATTTAGGTTGCATGGCATCGCAATAATTTGGATAGACTTTTGTGAGAAGAGGATATTTATGGTTTATTAATATATTATAAGTTCTAATATATTAATATGAATTATTTAATTAGTATTGATCAATAATTATTTTAGAATTAATTTTGTGATCAAAAGAGACTAATTAAATAAATAGGGATTGATTTGGTGAATCATTCATTCTTATATAGTGGGCTTATGATCCATAGCTATTCATGATGGGCTAAACCCATGTGGTTACCCATGGATGCTCCATGAAGGTTAAAACCCATGGATTATTAGGAATGTGGAAAGGCATGAGTTACATGGTGTAATCCTAATATGCACACTATATAAAGAAGCCTCATGTTAGCAAATCGGTACTTAAGTGATTCTAGTGAGGGCTAGCTGATTTTTGGTGCATATAATCTTCTCTCAAGTTATTCTAATTGTTGGTGGTGTTGGGTGAAGCATTTGAGGCATCACAATTAGGATGTTAGGCTGACAAAGTCTAAAGGAATCCAAGATACAAGAAAGGTATGTCATTCTACTAAGTTTTGTAATACATATTCCCCACGATATGCTAGTTATGATGAAAACCTTTGAAAATGAAAGTTTGCATGTATAATAGAGAAAACATATATCCAACGTTTCTAGGGTTGCATGTACACCATAGGAGTGTTAGAATGCTCAAAACTCATCAGTGATATCAGAGCCTAGGCTTGTTTTCAATTATACTTGATGTAAATTGCTAAAAAAATCGATTTTTATGCCCACTGTTCAGTAAACTCGCCGAGTCCATGGGGACTTGACGAGTCCATGTCAAAACTCATCAAACTCGTCGAGTTGGTTCATGCACTCGACGAGTCGGAGGCCCTGAGTGCAGAATTTCAAGTTTTATTGCTGGAATTGGACTAGGATCATTACCCTAAACTTTTTTTAGATTGTTAAACTTGTTTTTGATGTGGTAATGATTGTGCTTATCTGATTTCAAAGATAATTGTCAAAGTTTCAAGTTTATATTAAGTTCATATGATACTTGAAAATTGTTGATTTGAATTATGTATGCTTATGAGTTTTGTTAGATCATAGAAATTATTTAACATGCTTGTTAGTGTAGTTTTTTGATCTAAATATTTTTAATGGACTCCATAACTTGTTCCCAAGTTATGGAATTCCAAAAGTTTTTTCCATTAAAACTCATAAGTTATATTCAAAACCTGCCCTCAAGTTTTGGAATTTGTAAAGTCTCATTAGAAAACTTTAATTTCAAACCCTAGAATTTTAAAAGTTTAAAATTCAACCCTTATACTTTATAATATTATAATTTTATAATATTATAAGATCAAGTCAATATTACCGTTAGTAGGCCTTATTCATGAAGTCGGTCTATAAGGGGGGTATACGGTTGTTGCCTATAAAATGGCAGCTTAATGGGTGTCCACTCTCACTCACCGCTTCGTTAACTGGTAGAGGGTCGTTAGCCGAACGGGTATGACAAAGACTATAATTCTCATTAAAAGTATAATGATAAATATAAAGTAAATAAACGTTTTATAAATTCCCACTCTTAGTTACTTTAGGAAAATGTGAAATTGATGCTAACCCATGAAATTACACTTTTCACCTTGCTAAAGTCATTAGTGGAGCGTGCATGGTTAACCGGCACACTAACTTGGACTTAACAAGGGTGGCAAAGGGTGGCTTAAGGTTTATCATAGATCGATGGAGTATGTATGGTTAACCGACACATCAATTAGGTGATAAAACTAGGAGTACCAAGTTAATTTGCATGGTTATTCACACCTTGTTTGTGATCCTCGGTATCCCAGTCACAAACTTGAAGGGTATAATTGAGATTTAAACATATCATTGAATTGTTCAATGAATCTCAAAAGATCTAGGAGTGTCAATCCAATTAAAACCTAACAATCTATTTTGTTTTTCATGGTGGAAATTGGTAAATCGTCATTTGCCTACCTTCAAATATTTTATAGCTTTGATTACTGCATCCCTCTTCCAAGTTATAAAATATTGTGTTGGGTCCTAACCTTAATATTTCATTTAGGTGTCTTATTAAGGATTCTATATCTAATCTAAACATGTCTTTATTCATTTTCAGATGTCTTCCAACAATATTGTTTCTGGTTCAAACCCTACCAGCTCCTTCTCTCTCATGAACCTTTGTGGGAGAGTCATCTTTGATGGAACTAATTTCAATGATTGGATTAGGAACATAAGGATGATCACTCGTTATGAGGACAAGGAATATGTCCTCGACAATGAGCTTAAGGTCATCGATGAGTCGTTTGCTACTCTCAGTTATATATATATATATATATATATATATATATATATATATATATATATATATATATATATATATTATAATAACATTTATATTCATTTTCAGAAATAATTAAATAAAATAGAGTGTTACAAGATTTTGGCATGATCAGACAAACTATGTTGGAGGAGACACATAAGTCTAGATTTTTTATTCTTGAACTTTGAAATACTTTCGAACCTTTTCGTAACGAATTTAAACTATCCATACAGTTTGGTAATTTAATTAACCAAAGTAGGACTCATTTGGTTTTAAAAAATCAAGGGAGGGACTGATTTTGTAGTAACTTAAACAACTATAGGGACTGGTTTATAACTTCTTGAATAAATGGGAATGTGTTGATTAATAAATACAAAAGGAGGGCTTGTTTTGAATAAATGGATTCAATGTTTGGGTTTGGCAGTTAATCTAAAATGGTGGTGATTTGGTCATTTTATCGAAGTCAAATGAACGGGCTTTTATGCCCCTGTCTTTTGTTTGATGGGGCAATTGAACATGAACTAAAGCAGATAGAACGCGTCGGCAGGTAAGAAGGAAGCACGAAGGCTTGCAGGCAGATAACGTATCAGACAATTGCAGATCCATCGCATGCGAGGGGAGCATCCCCGGTGGTCGACGAGACCAAAGAAGGGAAGAAGCAGTGAAGCTTCTCTCTTCCTGCTCCTATAGCAAGGTGCGAAGCGGGGAAGGTGATTAGCGGTTTTTGGATCGATGGCTCGGTGACGCTAAGAGGTTGCGAAGAGAAGGGGCCAGAAGAGGGGGTTTCGTCGGTCTCGTTGGGTGCATCGATGGAGTGGGAGGCGAGGCAAGTTGCTCCGAGGCAGCAATCATATGGTGATAACATCTCCGATGAGGCATCCGATGGCAGTCCAAGCGAAGAAGGGTGGTGCGATGGGGGCTGTTCCAGCAACCTCCTTGAAGCTTCTTGATTTATTATTATTATTATTATTATTATTATTATTATTATTATTATTATTATTATTATTATTATTATTATTATTATTATTTTTTGAACAGGAACGTTGAAGAGAAGGGGGGTGTTTGGGTTTGATTTTCGAGGGGAAAGAAGGAAGGATGGAGGTGGAGTGAAGGATTGCAGCAACTGGAGTTGCTGCTATGTTTTTCCCATTAAAAGCGTAGAAACGATCTAAGGGGAGTGTTTGTTTGTTTGATTCTTTTAACAGGGAAAGATTAGATAAAAGGGAGAGGGAGAGGATTTTGGCCTCTTTATGTTATTGGCAGAAATCAAAGGAAAAGAAGAAGAAGGGAAAGGAGATGCTGGAAGGGGGCTGCTATGGTTGATCAAAATCGGGAAGAAAGTGAGATAAAGTGTGAGGGATTTTAGTTTTCCTTCTGAAATGATTTGAGTGCCCAAACTTCTCCTCCAAGATAAAATGATCAGATTTGATTTCTTGGAAGGAAAAGGTGAAGTGCATGAATAAATTTGACTGTGTTTTTGGCTGTGAAGTTCAAGTGTTTTTGATAAAATTTTCTTTTAGGTTAATTGTACTTTGATTGAATTATTGAAGCAATATCATTCATACTTTGTGTGTTAAGTTGGGTAAGATGAAATGTGGAAGAAACACTTCCAATTTCGGTGTAAATTTAAGAGGTGTAATTTGGTTTTAACTTGCAAGCAATGTGTTGACTTAATTGAATATATATTTAGGTGTTTTTAATGCATGTATGGTATGCATGTATGGCTTGATTATATAGTTGGTAGATTCTTAGATTATCTTAGTTGTACAAAAAAAATCAAATATAAAGATATTGCATTAGTTATACACACAAGTATAAGTATTCGGGTAATTCCACTAGTGTTGTAAGACCTTTAAGCATCCAAGAACACACCACCCATGAGTTTAAAGCTGTAAACTCATGGGGATATGGTCTATGGGCCGTAATCTTCCCTAGGAGTTTACTCTTGAAGAGCAAACTCCATATCTAGGCCTTACACCTCTTTAGATGCAACCCGGATCACTCCTAACACTTGAAATAAAGTGTTTCCGCGTCTCGAAGTGTATTATCTCAATTAATTAGTACTTCAAAGTCTAATTAGATACATTTATGTATCTCTTCATATTACATAGGAACCTCACGTGTATTTAAGCCCTGAACTGACACTTAGCATCCTAGCCGACACATTTCTCATCTAGTGAGTTCATACCCCTACACCTTTTTCCGTGTTTTTCAATGTTTTCAGGGGGAATACAAGCAAAAGTACAAGAATATCTTGTACCCAAACTTATTATTTCGTATGAAATGTTTCATGTTCAGTATACTTTTAATATTGAAAACTATATTAACCAACCGTTTGACTTGCAGAGTTAGTTTTCAAACTAATTACAAAACTCATTATAAAATGTTATATTTTATATTTCACAAATGATTTCCCACATCATTACTATTAAAATCATAAATCTTAGAACTTTTGATACGTCCTCTGAAACACTCCACAGAGATACGCGAGTGGAGGACCGACTTTGTAACCAGAATCTAAAAACAGGATTTTCCGCATTATTACTTGTAAATTCGTTATTCTTAAGATTGGAGACACGTCCTCTGTAACACTCCACAGAGATACGCGAGTGGAGGACCGCCCCTGTAACCAGAATCTCCTAGAAGGAGAGCGTGACTTGAGTGTATAGATCTATACGGGGTTGACTACCCCGCACCTTGCTGCTAGCTATAGTGGGACCGGCAGGTCTACGGGTGACAAAAGTCATAAAATGATACTGGACTTCCTCTTGCCATATCTAGTTTATCATATGGTTATAAAACTCGCAACTTATATAATGGAGCTTTACTTTTAAGTAATAAAGAACTTAGTAAATTAATAACCTTAAGAATTAGTTTACTACCTATTTATTAGTTTTATATACGTGTTAAAACTAACGCACTTTTCAAGGATAACCAGGCTTTCAGGAAACTTCACTTAAATGCTACAAGTATGGTAGATACTTGTACACTGCATTCCGAATCGATAACCAACCACCAACTTTTAAGGAAAATAAGGGTTTTTCCTGAGATAACATAATTGTTCTTAACCAAACTATATAACAAATGGAAAACTAAACTTTTCTTATAAGATAATATGGGATTTTCTTGGATAGATACTTTTTCAGAAAACAAAAGGAAACTTGTTCTTTTACAGAAACAAACCGCTTATGAACTCATCAGCTTTATGTTGATATTTTAAAACTACTTGTATTCTCAAGTCAATGTTAGACAGGTATCCCGCAATCATTTGGAGCAAGACGGAGCATATAGAAGTCTCATCTCTATTTTGTTATACTAATGTATATGTAAAGTTGTATTACCTTGCTTTCAAACAAATGTAAATATTCTTATGTAATAAAATGTTTTGTGTTTACTATGCTTGCTATGTACATTGGTTGTGATACTTTACATGACGTCCTCCGCCCCGGAACATTTCGTGGAGTTCCTGATTCAGACAGCCAAAAATGATTTTGTGCTACTTTGGACAGTCCATTATTGCATCAATTCAATTGAAAAACATCCTAGGCTCTGATACCATTGTTGGGTTATGAGCATATCTACAATCTTCTGTGATCATGCAACACTAATTTATTTGGATCTAAGTTATTCACTAATTGAACATGCAAATAGAAAACCAAAGCAATAACCCTAGATCGAGCATACAATTTTCAAAATTCATATATAAATTAGGGTTAAAAGATACCTCACTTGTTATGTAGTAATAACAAGTCAGTCTTGAAGGTCCTTGACTGATGAAAGCTTAGTGTCCCAAATGTTGCACCTCTAATGGTTCACAAACACTTAATGCAACAAGATGAGAAGAGAGACACTAGAAAAATCGGCTAGGGTTCTTCAAGGAAGCATAGGGCCAAAATTCTAATGACTTGGAGGATTTATATATGACCGAGGGCTGCCAGGGTTTCTGTATAAAACCCTAATTTCCTGCTTAAGGCTTAAGCAACCCATGACCATCTTACCAGTAGGCCTTGGACGAAATCTATAGGGCCTCCTTATAGGATTTCGTCCACTCCTAATTAAGGAGTCCAATAGCCTAGTTTCACAACTATCAATGATTTGCAAAACAGCGCCTCCATTATTAATAAGTTCCTTTAATCCCAAAATTAATATCAAATTAATTTCTGAAATACTAATTAATAATATGATTTCCAAATAATATATTAATAAAATCATTTTAAGTACCAATTTATTATTTCAAATAATAAATCTTACTCTCTCTCTCTCTCTCCACCAATCATCCAGTCAAGTTGCATGAGTGAAGACAACCCAAAAGGACCATGCTCCAATTAAATCAAGTACATACCAATTATAGTTATAGGCTTAGACACCTAATCCAATAAGTTTGAGGCTATGATTGACTGAAAGCATCAGTTACTTCCAGTTCGAACCGTAAGTGATGGAAAAGTGATCATTTATGGTGAGAGAGCATGGGGTGGCCCGACTGTTTGTTCAACTACGAGAGATAGGAGATACTTGCAGCATGAATGCTCAAGGTTTTTGGCTTATATTGTGGATACTAGTATTAAGGCGAAGAAGTATATTGAGGAAATACTAGTTGTTCAAGATTTTTGTGATGTGTTTCCTGAGGATTTGTTGGGAGTGTCTCCTAAGTGGCAGGTAGAGTTCAGGATCGACCTAGTCCTAGGTGTGACTCCAATAGCAAAGTCACATTATCGTGTACCTCCCAAGATACAAGATTTGTCCACATAATTTCAAGAGTTATTATAAAAGGAGTTTATCAGGTCGATCAGTTCTCCTTGGGGAACACCGATTTTATTCGTGAAGAGTGGATGATTTCATGGTTGACTGTGACACCTTGATTTTTGGTTTAGGTGGAATGCTTATGTAGAGGGGCCATGTGATTATGTACGCTTCAAGGCAGTTGAATCCTCATGATGCGAGGCTACGATATTGACCCTTCCTGAGGGAGTGGATGATTTCATGGTTGATTGTGACACCTTGATTTTTGGTTTAGGTGGAATGCTTATGTAGAGGGGCCATGTGATTATGTACGCTTCAAGGCAGTTGAATCCTCACGATGCGAATTATCCTACTCATGACTTGGAGTTGGGGGAAGTGGATTTTCCCTCAAGATTTGGTGTAACTACTTATTGTTAGGTTGCAAAGTTCTCCTTGGATATAGCTTATCCTCTTGTGATGTGTAATGGGTTGAGTCTTTCCTATAAATAGGAAGCGAGTGACTCCCATTAATGTATAAACCATAAAGGAATCCATTTTGAGAGATTAGTTTAGTGAGAGAATTTACATTACCCACTTATAAACTTGTTATTCTAATGGAGATTAAACATATTTATTTACTATTTGTGTTCTTCATGATTGATTGATTGACTTGATCTTTACTAGTCCGCACATGTCATCATAATTGGGTCACTACAATTAGTATCAGAGTGGGTGTTCTTGAAGTTCTCAAGAATCCATGATGACAACATGATTTGGTGAATCTCAAATTATTGTAAGTTCTTCATCTTTAAGAGTGTTTTGATTCTAGAAATTGAATTAGTTCTTTGATCTTCATTCACATTTGATTTTCTCTCTCTAGAATTCATGTGATTTTTGCTTTCTTTCTCTAGAATTCATCACAAAATCACTTTCTCTCTCTTTATAATTTTGATCCATTTTTCTTTCTCTCTCTAGAGATTTCATTCATAATCACTTTCTCTCTCTAGAAAAATCCAAGTTCTTGTGATTCTTTTTGATAATTGATCAAATATGGTGTGTTTGGATTATAATTCTTGGATCATGATAATTGAAGATGTTAAATACAAAGCCAATGAGAAACAATTTAATGGGATATTGTTGAAAGGCGGGTTTATTACCAGGACCACAAGAGTTTGATATATTTGATGGATCAACTGAACTTGAACATGAGGCAGCGCAGGTGGCTTGATGTGGTGAAATGTTATGATTGTGAGATCGTGTATTATCCAGGGAAGTCCAATGTGGTGACCAATGCTTTGAGTCACAAAGCGACTAGCACTCCTATAAAGAGACCTATGCTTAAGGATGACCATTACTTCATCACTGTTGAACTTAATCAAAGAGGCACCGATTAAGGGGATAAAGGAAGAGAACCAAAAGAACGAGAAGATCAGGGGTCAGGTTGCTACCTTTTTGTCTGTCTGTCTGTTAAACACATACCCTAAGCTTAAGGATGACCATTACTTCACCACTGTTGAACTTGATCAAATAGGCACCGATTAAGGGGATAAAGGAAGAGAACCGACCTCACCCCAACCTATGCTTATGTTGATCGGATTCGTTCTGATCTTGAGTTCCATGTTAGAGATTTTGTGCTTTTAAAGGTGTCACCTTAAAATGGAGTCATTGGTTCTAGAAACGAGGCAAGTTGGGCCCCAGGTACATCGATCTGTTTAGAGTTGTTGCCTGGGTGGGCAAGGTTGCTTATCAGTTGGATCTATATGTGGAACTTACTTAGCTCCACAACACCTTTCATCTTTCCTAGTTGCAGAAATGCTTAGTTGAGGATTCTAGAATGGTACCTTTGGATGACATTTAGATTGATGGGTGTTTGAATTATGTGGAGCGACCGATTGCTACCCTTAGCAGTAAAACAAAGGCCTTATGCAAGAAGGTGGTGGATTTGGTTAAGGTGCAATGGAAACACCACAAAGGTTCCGAATGGACTTGGGAACCCAAGGAAGATACGAGGGAGCATTACCCCGAGTTGTTTACGACAACAAATTTTAAGGACGAAATCTGATTCAAGTGTGGGAGAGTTTGTAACATCCAGAATTTTAGGTATTATTCTTAAGTTCTCTTATGTCTTCATCTTGATTTTGTGGATTTTGACCTTACCACGATGTGGTATATAAAGCATCATGGCATGGGAGTGTCTGCCTCACCACGATGTGGTAATTTAATGACCTAATCGTGACGCTGACCTCCACACAAAACCTTGAGTTTTGGGATTTAGGCCCTATATAAAGGATATGAGGGCTAGGTTTTCGTCCATCCTCATCCCCCATTTCTCCAGAAGAAACACCCAAGCAAACCCTAGCCTCTTTTGATCATTTGGTGCTCATTTTGGTGTTTTGTAGCCTTTGGAGGGAGAAGAAGGTCTTATCCAGCAAACAAAGACCAAGCAAGCTCATCTCCAACTCTTTGTGCACATTTTGGATCTTTGTAATTCCTTCAAGCTATTATCGTTGTAGTAATACTAAATCTAGAAATGCATAAACCCTTTTCTTAACTTCACTAGTTTTAACCAAATCTATATATCTATATATCTATATATCTACTATAAAAAATGGTGAAAATACTTCAATCATATTCATTTGAAAATTACAAATTTTCAACCTCTAATCTAATTACTACATATCAAAAGGCTTTTTATAATCGTATTAAATATTACTTTAATAGTAAAGTTCTTCAGCTTTCAACTGATTAACTAACTATTATAAATTAAGAATTTTTTATAACTTATGGTATATTAATTGTTTGATATATATATATATATATATATATATATATATATATATATATATATATATATGTTTAGGTTCTATGGAAAACAAAAAACCCTAAAAATCATAAAAATGCATAAAAAAATATTTAGAGACCCCAAATTTTTTTTGACTGTTTATATAGAAAAATCGCTACTTTTACTTTAATTTCGCTAAAATTTTTTTAAAAAAAAACAAAAAAAACAAAATGATTTTTTATTTTTTTCAGCGATCTTATGAAAATACCTACGATTTTTTCATAAAAAAAATTCAAAAAAAGTTTTGAGATATATAAGTATTTTTTATACATTTTTATGATTTTTAGGGTTTTTTTGTTTTCCAAATAACCCTTCCTTATATATATATATATATATATATATATATATATATACATTTATATACATATATATACATATATATACATATATATATACATACATATATATATATATACATATATATATATATATATATATATATATATATATATATTCCATGGATGTAGATTATATTGTTAAGATTTCAATAATAAGAAAAAAAAAGACCTAAGAAGTTTGTAACATCCAGAATTTTAGGTATTATTCTTAAGTTCTCTTATGTCTTCATCTTGATTTTGTGGATTTTGACCTTACCACGATGTGGTATTTAGAGCATCATGGCATGGTAGTGTCACCCTCACCACGATGTGGTACTTTAATGACCACAGCGTGACGCCGACCTCCACACAAAACCCTAACTTTTGGGATTTGGGCCCTATATAAAGGATATGAGGGCTAGGTTTTAGTCCATCCTCATCCCCCATTTCTCCAGAAGAACCTCCCAAGCAAACCCTAACCTCTTTTGATCATTTGGTGCTCATTTTGGTGTTTTGTGGCCTTTGGAGAGAGAAGGAAGGTCTTGTCCAGCAAACAAACACCAAGCAAGCTCATCTCCAACTCTTTGTGCACATTTTGGATCTTCGTAATTCCCTCAAACTATTATCGTTGTAGTAATACTAAATCTAGAAGTTCATAAACCTTTTTCTTAACTTCACTAGTTTTAACCAAATCTATATATCTATATATCTATATATGTACTATAAAAATGGTCAAAATACTTTAATCATATTCATTTGAAAATTACAAATTTTCAACCTATTATCTAATTACTACATATCAAAAGGCTTTTTTATAACTGTATTAAATGTTACTTTAATAGTAAAATTCTTTAGCTTTCAACTGATTAACTATTATAAATTAAGAATTTTTATAACTTATGGTATATTAATTGTTTGATATATATATATATATATATATATATATATATATATATATATATATATATATATATATATATATATATATATATATATATATATATAGGTTTAGGTTTTATGGAAAACAGAAAACCCTAAAAATCATAAAAATGCATAAAAAAATACTTAGAGACCCCATTTTTTTTTTTTTTTTTTTTGACTGTTTATATAGAAAAATTGCTACTTTTACTTTAATTTCATTGAAATTTTCTTTGGAAAAAAAAAAACAAAACAAAACGATTTTTTATTTTTTTCATTGATTTTATAAAAATACCTACGATTTTTTCATAAAAAATTCAAAAAAAGTTTTGTGATCTCTAAGTATTTTTTATACATTTTTATGATTTTTAGGGGTTTTTTTTTTTTTCCAAATAACCCTATATATATATATATATATATATATATATATATATATATATATATATATATATATATATATATATATATATATATATATATATATATATATATATATTCCATGGATGTGGATTAGATTGTTAAGATTTCAATAATAAGATTGAAAAAAAGACCTAAGAAGACACACTATTCTACTTCAAGGGAGAACATAAGCAATAATTTTGTTGTTTGTTAGGCATTAGTCAAATAGATTATTAATATCACTTTCATTGTAGTTCTTTCTTCACATTAAAATATTTTTTCTTGAATCTCATGCATTTTAAACCCTCTTTTTTAACTTCCTTTCACCACATTCATTTGAAACTCTCATGACTTTTCAATTTCTTTACAATAATATTATAAATAA
Source organism: Lactuca saligna (assembly GCF_052625555.1). NCBI lineage: Eukaryota > Viridiplantae > Streptophyta > Magnoliopsida > Asterales > Asteraceae > Lactuca > Lactuca saligna. The sequence continues at coordinate 218,099,903 of NC_136421.1, forward strand.
GTTAAATAATGTTCTATAAACAAGAAATGGTGTTTTACTATAATGTCTTCATCCCACATCGATGGTCAGAGTAAACAAGAGAATGTTTCCTCTTCTATAAATATGAAATGTTGTGAAATGTTTTAAATGGACCAAACCATGAGAACTTCCTCATGCCTACCTTTGTAGGATTTTGAAGGTATTATTTGGTGAGATTGTCTATATTGGCAAGTGTCCAGTTAACTTTTAGAATTCCAAAAATAGTTTTGAACTGAATTTTTTCAGGTTTAAACCGTGTTTCAGTTAGAAAAAAATTATGTAGTTGGGTATATTGAGTTGAACCGGAGCTGGATCAATTTGGACTGATAAAGGAATTATTTTTTTGAAACTCCCATGATTTTTCAAATTATTTATAATAATATTATAAATAAATTGCATAATTTTATATAAATATAAAAAAGCATCTACCTAACCCTAAAATTATAACGGTTTGAAAAATCACTTTGATTCAAAAGCACGAAATATATAAAAACCGTGTTTCACTAGAAAAAATATGTAGTTTGATATATTTAGCTGAATCGGTCCGAGTTTGATCTATTTGGATCATAAAAGAAGCATTTTTTTTCACTACATACATTTGAAACTCCCATGATTTTTCAAATTGTTTCAGATGATATTTTAAAAAAGTTACATAATGTTATATAAATATAAAAGAAATCTACCTAAACATAAAATTATAATTGTTTGAAAATTCGATTTGATCAAAAGCACGAAATATAGACGCATATTATATTTTATAAATGAATTCTTTTGATAATGAACTTTTGATCTTGAAAATACATATAAACAAACTTTCTATATTAAGTACCTAACTGAATTTATGATTTCAGAATTGAACAAAATGTTATTCAATAAAAACTTACTTTTTTGGATAACAACTTACGAGATTATAGAAAAATGGAACTATTGAACAATAAAGAAATGGTAAACAAGAGAAATGTGTTTTACTAAATAAGTTGAATAATGTTTTATTAACAACAAAGTGTGTTTTATTACAATGTCTTCATCACACATCGATGGTGAGAGTAAACAAGAGAACGTTTCCTCTTCTATAAATAGGAAATGTTGTGAAATGTTTCAAAGGGACCAAACTATGAGAACTTCCTTATGCCTACCTTTTTAGGATGTTGAGGGTATTCTTTGGTGAGATTGTCTTTATTGGCAACTGTCCATTTAAGTTTTAGAATCCCGAAAATGGTTTTAAACAATATTTTTTTTAGGTTCAAACAGAGTTTCAGTTGAAAAACTGTTATGTAGTTTGGTATATTGAGTTGAATCGATCTGAGTTTGATCAATTTGGACCGATAAAGGAAGCATTTTCCTTTCAGCACATACATTTGAAACTCCCGTGATTTTTTAAATTGTTTCTAATAATATTATAAATAAGTTACCTAAACATTAAATTATAATAGTTTGAAAAATAAATTTGATTCAAAAACACAAAATATATACAAACCGGGTTTCAATAGAAAAAACGTTATGTAGTTTGATATATTAAGCTGAATCGGTTTGATTTTGATCAATTTGGACCGATAAATGAAACATTTTTCTTTCACCACATACGTTTGAAACTCTCATGATTGTTCAAATTGTTTATAATAATATTATAAGTTACATAATGTTATATAAATATAAAAGAATCTACTTAAACATAAAATTATAATTGTTTGGAAAATCATTTTGATTCAAAAGCATGAAATATATACTCGATTATATTTTATAAATGAATTCATTTTATATATACTGACATTTTGAATCATGAAAATACATATAAACAAACTTTCTATATTAAGTACCTAACTGAATTTATAATTTTAGGAGTTAACAAAAAGTTATTCAATAAAAACTTAATTGTTTATAGCAACTTACGAGATTACTGAAAAATTGAACTATTGAACAATAAATTTTCTGGATAACGTTTTATTTTTATTATTTAATATTTTATTTAACAAAATGAAATTATTGGCAAATAAAGAAATGAGTTTAATTAAAATGTCTTCGTCCCACATTGATCGTGAGAGTAAACAAGAGAATGTATTCTCCTCTATAAATAGGAAAGGTTGTGAAATATTTCAAATGGACTAAGCCATGAGATCTTTGTTGCATCTAACTTTGTAGGACGTTGAGTGTATTCGTTAGTGAGATTGTCTTAGTCAACAAATGACCAATTAAATTTCCAAATTTCGAAAATGATTTTGGACCGTATCTTTTAGATTTGGATCAAGTTTAATAAGGATTCGAGTATCTTCTGGCTGAGTTAGGCAAACTCGCTTCCATTGGACGCCGAGTTTAAGTAACATGCCGAGTATTTGGTTGTGTTAGCTAAGTTTTACAACTCTGTATGTAATACAATTTAAAGTTTTAACCTTATAAAAGACATCACTATTATCATATGTTCTACATAATTATGGTAATATTTATGATACAAAACATTTTATTATTATTTAAGATAAAAAATTGTCTCTATTATCATATGTTGTACAGTTTGATAAAATTTAAGATAGATAAAAAGATGTCTCTATTATCGTATTTTCTACATAATTATTATATTTAATATAAACGTTTTAATTTAATATGAAATTATTATTTAATAGATAATAATAACGATTTATTTATTTTTAAAAATTAATTTGTTTTTCTATTTTAATCATATAACTTTGTATATGCAAAACAACTTCAAGTTTCAACCTTATCTCTGATAGTATAGTTCAACATAATAATAATACTAAAAATCATTTTTTATATTTTTTTTATGAAATTATTATTTAATTGTTAATAACAATGATTTAGTTACTTTTAATATAAATTATTTTTTTTATATCCCACGTAACGCGCGGGTATTCGCCTAGTATGCTATAAAAGGGGCATTTTTCTTCGAACCATATATATTTGAAATTTCATGATTATTCATTTCACTATTACAAATCAGGGGTGAACATTTTGTATCAATCCTAATCTGTAATGATATCGTAATGGAACTGTACCGAATTTAAAAATATGGGACAATACTCGATACTCTAAAATCATGAATTTAGGATTTGGTACTTTCGGTACCGGTACCAATAACGTTAATTTAGTATGGTACTCGTGATTAACTTCCAATCAAATTCGATATTTGAAAAATCAGGAGCAGCAATGGTCAGTATTGCTACTGTCCCACGCTCATCCCCACTACAAATCACAAGGTTTTTTTAATTGTTGATGATTAGTTGATTCATTGAAATGTGATGTTAATTATAATAAACATATTGATTAATATTTAAATATAAAACTAAAATATAAATGTCAAATTAACAAAAAAAAATATCGATCAAAAACTATTTTTTATAATAGTAGAAATTTTCAAAAAAAAAATAGTTTCTTAATAATTTAAAAACAACAAACTTTTAAATATAGTGTTTAACATTACAACTAAATCAAAATTTCAAACCCACATACAACCAACACATAGACTGATATGATTATAAAAACATATCTATCCAATTTTTAATGGATAAAAACTACTAAAAATCAAGAAATAGATCTACACTCACATCTATTAAATTGATATGGTCTTAATATTCATATATTTAAAATAATTAGAAATTGATGTGGTTTTAATATTCATATATTTAAATTAATTAAAATGTGTTATACTATATTACTATAAAAACAACTAATAACTCTAAATTAATTTATAATGATACAGTTATTTTTAATATCCAATAATTCTATAATTATATTATTGTAAACAATGCGTATATTTATCATAATTTTAATCATTATAGTTTTATTATTTCTACACGATATTTGGAATTTTGTTTAATCGTAAACTAGTTGTGAGACTCATATATTATATGAGTTAGTTTAAAAAAATAATAATATAAATGTCTAAATATTTGAGAACTTTGAATTTATAAGAAAATAAGAAAAATAATGAGTTATTATAATGAAAATGTTATCTATCTTTTAAATTTAAATAAATAATCTACTCTAATGAAGGTTTTTTTTTGATACATATCACACTCTAATTCAATTTGACAAATGTCATTTTGTGGTTATTTTGAATTTATTTCTTTTTCACATGTCATTTTATGAGTTTTTCTATTTTAATAAATTCCACATAATACTTTAATGTAATAATTACAATAAATGTAGTAATAAATGAATATCAATTTCATTAATGGACTTACCTTTTTATTTCAAAATTCTCAAATTAAAGCTCATTAGTTTATTTTGTTTATTTATTTAAATTTAAAAGATAAAAAAAAATTTAATAATTTATTATTTTTCTTATTTTCTTATAAACCCAAAGTTCTTAAATATTTTAGACATTTATATATATATTTTTAATTAATCCATGTAATAACCCATTTAATACATGAGTCTTACACCTCGTTTAAATAAATAAACAAAAAAACTAATGAGCTTTAATTTTTAAAATTAAAATGTAAGTTCATTAACGTAGTTGATATTCATTTATTACTACATTTATTGTAATTATTACATTAAAATATTATGTGAAATTAAAAAAATAGAAAAACTTATAAAATAACACGTAAAAAAAATTAATTCAAAATAACATTTGTTAAGTTGAATGAGAATGTAACAAATTGTAAAAAAAAAATATTAATAATAATAATAATAAAAAAAATAAAAAAAATCATTTATTAAAAAAATCGGATTGATTTATGTTTTCAAACCTGTTTCGGACCATAAACCGGTGTTTGTGTAATTAAAAAAAATAGAAAAACTTATGTTTCGTATAGAAGATCTCACTATGGATATTTTGGGCTTATTGGGCTTCCAAACGAAACAACTTTACTGGGCAAGCGATATTTGCCCATCGATAATGTCATGTTGATACAACCAACCATTAACAATTCACATGTTGTCTTCTTTGATTCTCTCCACGGGTTTCAGTTATGTTCACAAAAATGTTGTGTGCTCCATCACACCCGATTTCTGTCATCATTTTCAAATCCAATTCCCAACTTTCTTCCGCCGGTAGTCTCTCATCCTCCGCCGTAACCCCTACACACCGATCACATCAGCATGTCGGAACAACAGCAGATCGTTGAACACGTGGTCCTCTTCAAAGTAAAAGCAGATGCCGACTCTAGCAAACTCGCGGCTATGGTGAGTGGACTCAACGGCTTAGCATCACTCAACCTCACCCTCCACCTCTCCTTCGGACAACTCCTTCACTCCCGGTCATCGTCGCTTACCTTCACTCACATGCTTCACAGTCGGTACAGGTCAAAGGAGGATCTCCGGGAGTACGCCGTTCATCCTGAGCATGTTCGTGTGGTCAACGAGAATAAACCGATCATTGATGACGTTATGGCCGTTGATTGGATGTCTAATGGTGCTAGTGTCTCACCGAAGCCAGGGTCGGCGATGAGAGTTACCTTTCTGAAGTTGAAGGAGAATTTAGGGGAAATTGAGAAAGCTAGGGTTTTGGAAGTGATTGGAGGAATTAAAGATCAGTTTCAATCGATCGAACAGCTTAGTTTGGGTGAGAATTTCTCTCATGACAGGGCGAAAGGGTATACAATCGCTTCAATCGCTGTTTTGCCTGGGGCTGCTGATTTGGAGGCGTTGGATTCAAATGCTGAGCTTGTGAAGTTGCAGAAAGAGAAAGTCAGGGATTCAATAGAGAGCGTTGTGGTTGTTGATTACGTGATTCCACCTCCGCAGGTGGCTAACCTCTAATGGATGCCTGTTCCAGGTTCTTTACTTATACTTCTCTTCAAGTAAGTGTAACAGTATATTTAATCCGAAGTTGAATAAAATTGAAGTATGCGATGCTCTTGTGTTATCAATGTATATAAAACACTTGGTAAGATAAGATCTGTGATTTTCATCTTGATTTAAAGATTGTTTCATTATTTTGCGGATTTGTATGATTCAAGTGCAATTTAGAACTGTGATTTATCATTCCAAAAGTCCTTCTTCATCCCACTGAACCACCTTTCTCGCCATGTAGAACTAGACCTCTCTAATTTCATTTCAACATTTCACTCTTTTGTTGTTCGTTTTACCATCGATAGGAAAGACTGAAACAAGAATATATCCTCCTATCCTAACTCCTAAGTTTTCTTTCTATTTATTAATCTAACACCGTATAAATGGTGATAAAAATATATTCTGATAAAATTAATTATATTTTAAAAAGGTGTATTTTCAAGGATACGAAGATAATTAAAAGGAAAAGAAAAGAACATTTAACTAAAATGGATAAAAAGATAATTAAAAAAAAAATAGAATAGTATTTAATTTTTTCTTTATATTTCTAACACCATATGAAATGGTGATAAAAATATATTTTGATAAAATTAGGGGCCGTTTGATAGTTGCTGATTGAGTTAGATCTGACTGAGTTTGATGTCTGATCAGGTCTGGAGCTGACGGAGTCTGAAACTATGTTGTTTGATTATAGATCTGATTGGTTTTGCTGAATAATAAAAATGACAATTTTACCCTTATATCTGCAACACATTATTTAAAAACTCTAATTTTTATGGTTCTATTTTTAAAAAAATTTCTTATTTAGCTTTTACCAATTAGGTTTTTTTACCAATTAATTTCTTATAATTATCACTCTTAATATTTATCTGTTATTAATAAATCATTGTTTAAAAAGAAAAAAAAAACCACGTGACTTCAAGCCCCACCACCTAAACTATCTCTTTACTTTTATATTTTCTCACTTTTAAAATATGAAAGCTTAAACCATAAAAATTATATGCCGACAACATACAAGTCAGTTTTCATATCCTCTATTTTCTACTCCTACTCCCGTCGTGGCATATCATCGATTCAAGCAAAAACCAAATTTGAAGTTGAGTTAACCTTACATGTTTGCTTTTTGATGAAGATCTAGACATTTTTATTTCGCAATTTGGGGATTTTTAGTGTGTATTATCATCGATGAAGACCAAAACTGCCCCCCTTGCTGAAACTCTCGACGACATCGACCTAAGTCCAAGATCTCAAGACAACGACATGGTATTCTCCAATTTTAGATATGTCAGCAATTGTTTCTTTCATTTAGATGGGTCCAAGCCTTCATAGTTAGTATTTCCAGAAATTTGGTGTTCATCGTATTCATAGTGATGACAAAAACTTCACCCCTTTGGATTTTGATTTTTGTTGGCATGCATAAAATGGAGGGCAAAGATTGTCTTTTTTTCTTCATTCACTCGGTCGGCTATGATTTTTTGGAAGACCGAGTCAGTCAATTTTTTGGACCGAATCAGAAGTATATTTTGGATCAGATACATATCAAACATTATGTTCGAACCGAATAAGGAAAAAACATCTGACCAGACCCGGTCAGTACCAAATCAAACAGCCCCTTAATTATATTTTAAGACGATGTATTTTTATGAAGATAATTAAAAGGAAAAAAAAAACATTTAACTAAAAATGGATAAAAAGATAATTAAAAAAATAAAAGAGCATTTAAATTTTTTCTTAAATAAATCCTACAGTTTTAATTAGTTGCTCTACAAATCTCTAATGGTAGGTGATATTTCCAAGGAAGACTTCTAATATTTTCAAAGAATAATTAATGAATGGACTATTTTACCATTAATCAATTTAATTTAATTTTAATTTTGAATAATGAAGACAAAGAAAGATCTTTCCAAACTTTACACCCCTTTTTTACGTTGATCAATGCCAAATATATTTTACGATATTTAAAAAATTATCTTGCCTCACAATTACATATCTTTCTTGAAAATATTTAACCAATATAATATATTACATTTTATTTTGCTTTTATTTATTTCTTACAGCAATCGTGGTGAATATGGATTTTAGTAAATTTTAAAGTCACTTTGTTGTTATACATCGAAAAGGTTTAAAAATAAAAATATTCTACAATGTCAATAAATCAATTAAGTCTTAATATTGTTTATTGTTTATTGGAATAAGAGAAGTTTTGGAACTAAAAGTTGTTTGGTTACTCCTATTCAAAATTTATACTTATCAGTGAAGGTTAATCCATGCATTTTTTTTATTAATAGATGTTATAATCATATTAAGTAGATAAAACTATTATATAGTAAACTATTTAACAAAAGATACAACTTCAATCCAATACAAATCAAATAACAATAAAATGTCGTCCAACAAAATTATTCAAATTAATACATATCAAATCACAATAAAATATTGTCCAGCAAAAATATTTAAACTAATATATATATATATATATATATATATATATATATATATATATATATATATATATATATATATATATATATATATCAAATAATCAAACTATTCATATGACATATCATCATTTAAAAAAGTGGGATATGAATTTAGATCAAGTCAGTCGTTTTCATGACCTACATGACCAACATTATTATACACTTCATTGATCATTTGCATGACACGGGTAGAACTTGAATCTTTTTGTGCTTGTGATGATTCTACAAGCTCAAGTCTTGAAGGGTTTCGTGCGGTAGGATTTATCCTCTTTTCTTTTTTGATTTTGGATATCAATCCTTTGGTCGGCGAATCAAAGGCTCAAATAATATATTAGATTTAGTTAGAAGTTTAGTAATCATAGAATTAGCAAATTCTTTCTTACTTTGAGGCCATATTTAATATATTGAAGACAACTCACTAAGCAACTCATCAAATTTCTTGACTCCATCATTGTGTAAATCATCTTCTGAATTCAGACGTATCGTATCAATCCTCCAATGTGGATGAATAAGATTTAATAAAAGTGTCATTCATTCTAAATGTTTTATCTTGTGAGCACAAGGAAGACCCATGAGTGCCATAAAATGACCGGTGCAAGGAGTCATTGTACCTAAAAACCAAAAATATATTAAAGGTTAATGTAAAAATTAATGTTGTGCAACAATGTAAAACTATAAGCATTGTAAATATTACCATTTTTTATTTTTTTCATATTGCATATGTATCTCCTTTAATGCAAAATGAGATATATGACACAAAAGCTCTCTTAAAACAGGTGCATCACAATTATGAAGAATTTTGATTCTCTCACTTGCGAGTTTCACTTTAATCTCTTTGAACTCATGTTTGATTGCAAAACAAATCTTTTCTGTAACATCTTGAAAGCCACCTATAAATACTTGTAGATATTGTTTCAGTTAGTCATGAGCACCTTCAGCCATTGATGATGATCGATTACCAGAATGCAAATAGTTTTATGTCCAAACACTAACAGATTTTTCCTTCCATGGCAATCATTTTTTTTATGTACTCGATCGCACCTTTTTTCTTCTGATAAAACAACTCAATATCATCCCAATTATGCTAAAAATAGTTGTACTTGTTGCTAAAAAATAGTTGTACTTGTTGAATATGCTACATTATTCCAACTTGAGATAAATAGATCAAACTCTTTTGTATGTGGAAAATGCTTCTTGCAATTTGTCAACACATTCTTTTCAATTTGCCAAATACGTAAAAGGTTTGTCGTGTTCGGGAATACCATATTTATGGCATTCATTAATATCAACTCTCTATCATATATAATCATAGACGGTTCACGGTTTTCAAGAGTCTTCTGTGTTTGAGATTTCATCTAAAAACTTCTTTTTAACTTATAGACTTTTTGAAAAGTTAATAAGCTAAAAAAAGTGTTTGGATAATTAATAAAGACTTTTAAAATGACTTTTGGTTTAGCTTTTGAAAATAAGTTTTGAAAAAGTTACAATTTGTGACTTATTGAAATGACTTATGACTTGTTAGAATAAAAAACAAGCAAAAGTCAATAAGTTAGCCAAACACTTTTTAACTTATTGACTTATTGACTTTTGCCACTAAAAAACTAATCCAAACATTTTTTTAAAAACTATTTTTCTCACATTCATAAGTCAATAAGTCATTTTTAATAAAAGTCCTTTTAAACTTCAAAATGAAACCCCAAACACCCTAAACACACTTAACGCCCAAATATAATTATCTTCATCCCCTCTCTCCATAAATACAAACCTAGAATAAAAAGATGTATTAAAACATGAAACCTCAATAATATCAAGGAGATGCATGTTATATTTGTTGGTTTTGTATGTGTAATCCATTATAAATATATTAGAGAAAGCTTTTGCCAAATTTAATTGACAAAGGATGTGCAATGTACAAATGAGTTATATGCCATCTTTTTCAAACTCTTCAAATAAAGCACTAACTGTTGATCGATTTCCCAAGTCAGTGAATTTTTGCCTTCAGATTATATATAGTTCGAGAGGCTGTCGGAAGGTTCGGGTTTCCTTGACATAAAGACGAAAGATTTTGCCATCATTTGATTATAAAAAAAATCATCAAAAATCATCAAAAATATCTTAGGTGGCACAAAATTGCGATCAACACAATTTAAATGTCCAAACTCTATTAAAAGTTTAAACTAAAAACCAAACACACACAGTAAAAAAAACATAAAACAAATCAATAGTTTAGTAGCACATTGTGACATTAATGGAAGAAATAAAGTTTCTGTAAGAAATTAAACTCAACAACAAATACACACTAATTTATCTCTCTTGCTTAGAAGATGAAGGATCTTAGGATCATGAGTAGTTTAGGTTAAAAAAAATCTTTTCTTTCTTATTTTTTATTCTATGTAATCAAAGATGACGAAGCACATGGTTTTAACAGATTTTAGGAAGGATTCAAGTTCACATACCTTTTGAGCCTAGAGGAAGATGCAACATAGCAGCAACACAGAACAAGGAAGAAGCCGAACGTCGTTAGTTTTGTTCGTAGTTTGGAAACAAATCGTTTTTATCTCTTTAGTATCAAAAGTTAAAAATACAATAAATCATGTTTCTATCTCTCCAAAATCAAAAATTAAAACTAATATAGACTGAAGGGTAAAAATGTCCACCTTTTAGTTTTCCAGTGGATGAATTAAAATACCATGTGGAAAAATCACCTCCCATCTCTAATTTTAACTCTCTTTATTCGGTCCACTTCATCATAATTGACATTCGCTCCATAAAATATAGTTTTCATGATACTAATCTTTAAATCCAGACGCCAAATAAAAATGTCTAAGAATTCGAAGAATCCGTTACACATTTTCCTTCGACCATTCCCCAAAACGTTTGCTATCATGGGCCAAGAATACACGTGACATCTAAAAAGTTATTCAAACCCAAGAAGACGTCGAAACACACCTTTACTTTGAGCTCCAGATATGGCCACATGGAAGTATTCTATGGCTAAAATAAATTAGAAACAATGATAACAAATCACTTTGACGAAGGTCCTTTCGGAGTTTCAAACTCTTGTGTAGGTGACATGTTCAGAAGAATCGACGAAAAAAAAAAGTCAAGATATTCCCAAGCGTCAATCTGAAAACCATAATCGAGTCATGTAACGAAAAACAAAGTTGGATCAAAGTGCAAACTTTCTATATTTTACTCTTATAAAATTGAAGAATAAGTGGTTGTGGAAAAAACAAGTAGTTTTTCAAACGGTGTTGCTTTTGACAGACTTATCAAAATAGTAAAAGACAAATAAAATAACCTCTCATTTGGAAACTAATCTTTAAAAATGTTACATATTTAAAACATGGATCTTTTCGGGTCCATTTTATGTATCTGATTTTTATTGGGTTTCAGCTTTGAACTTTCAAACACACAACAACTCTATTAGGCTATCAGCAAAGGCCCATCAATTGTGTCATTATCAAAACCACCTTAAAATTTATCACAACTGATATCCTTCCACAAATTCATTTATGTCCTCAACAATGCTGTGTGCTCCAGCACGCACCCGATTGCTGCCATCATTCTCACTTAAAACTCCACAACCCCTTTTCCGCCGGCTGAACTCTCTCGTCCTCCGCCGCAACTACCAAACACCGATCAAAATGTCGGCACAAAACCAGATCGTCGAACACGTGGTCCTCTTCAAAGTGAAACCCGATGTCGATTCTAGCAAAGTCGCGGCTATGCTCAGTGGACTCAACGGCTTAACATCACTCGACCTCACCGTCCACCTCTCCGCCGGACAACTCCTCCGGTCTCGGTCTTCTTCGCTTACCTTCACTCACATGCTTCACAGCCGTTACAGGTCAAAAGAGGATCTCCGGGAGTACGCCGCTCATCCTGAGCACGTTCGTGTAGTTACGGAGAATATAAAACCGATCATTGACGACATCATGGCCGTTGATTGGATATCTAATGGCGCAACTGTCTCGCCGAAGCCAGGGTCGGCTATGAGAGTTTCATTTTTGAAGCTAAAGGAGAATTTAGGGGAAAATGAGAAAGATGGGGTTTTGGAAGTGATTGGAGGAATTAAAGATCAGTTTCAATCGATCGAGCAGCTAAGTTTGGGTGAGAATTTCTCTCATGACAGGGCGAAAGGGTATACAATCGCTTCAATCGCTGTTTTGCCTGGGGCTGCTGATTTGGAGGCGTTGGATTCAAATGCTGAGCTTGTGAAGTTGCAGAAAGAGAAAGTCAGGGATTCAATAGAGAGCGTTCTGGTTGTTGATTACGTGATTCCACCTCCGCAGGTGGCTAACCTCTAATGGATGCCTGTTCCAGGTTCTTTACTTATACTTTTCTTCAAGTAAGTGTAACAGTATATTTAATCCGAAGTTGAATAATCTGTATGTTATGAGATGTTCTTGCTTCTTAACATATTCGTCTTGGATTACAAATTCTCTTTCTTGTCACTTTAGTTTCTTAATTCCTTCATTCTTTGCCCTGTTTGTATGGTTCTAGTGCAAAACAATGCCTGGTTTATTTCAGCTGAAGATAATGTTTACTTTTACATTTGAAAGTTTGTATAAGTAAACCAAAGGCTGCACTGAACACTGGTAATTAAGGTTTGAAATAGTGTTTTTGTTTAGCTTTGGCACCTAATTATATAAACTATTGAAATGGGGAATCAGCATGTAACCTACTTCGAAAACGAGTTGAGTTTCTGTCATGGTGTTACCACTTACTAGATTATTTAGTATATAGAGGGAAATTGCTAGGTTACAACCCTACATTGTATAAGCTTGTTGATGACAAACACATATGAAAAACCTTGAGATTATGGGTCTAATGGTTAACCTAAGCTAAAGCTTTAGGAGTTAGCAAATAAATAGCAGGTCTAGAAGGTGTTCAGATTGCTGAATATGTTAAGAATGACGTTCTGAAGATAGAATATCAGCTGAAGGAGGCTAAATATCAAAGCTAGAACATTTGGTTGCTAAGGCTATGGGGTATGGTCACAATGTAATTACTAGAAAAGTGATGCTACGAATGCGCCACAGCACCTCCCACTACATGTTCACCACACATTCACTAGCCTTGGTAATGGTTATCACTATATATATATATATATATATATATATATATATATATATATATATATATATATATATATATATATATAAACTAAATTAATAACATAATTAGATATTTCACATTAAATAAAAAAGCATAAAAAATAAAATTTCAAATCTAGATTCCGAATTTTAATAAAAAATAAAACTTGAAACCTAAATAACTAAAAACCATAGAAATTAAACGTAAATATTAAAAACGTTAAAACCTAAAATCCATGCTTTTCCCGAACTTCTTGTTGGATTTTCAGAAACGCGGCTAATTTTTCTAGGTCGATATCTGGTTGCGGCTTCATGTTTAAAATTTGAAGATTGGTGACTGCTTGTTTCCGACGCCGAGCATTCTCCGTTGACTCATATTTTTTTGTAAAAAACTTAGAGTTTTGTCAATTTTGTCCGCAAGCACGTCTTCGTTAATCGCTTTTTCGCTTGAAGACGCCGCCTTTTTCCCTTTATCCCTTCCCGGTGGTCGACGAAGTTGGACTTCCGGTGGACCCTCCCCTTCGGTCCCATCAAAGTCGTCATTGAGGTCGACACCAAAACCCACATCAGACTTCGAAGTTCTTGGCCTTTTGTTGGAGCTGGTGGTCGATTCCGAATGCGAAGTCTCCGGGTTAAGAACTCATTTTGGACCCTTACGACAAATTTCTCACGCTTTTTGGTGGCCGAACGCTTTACCGCCCATGGTAACTTTGAATTGTTGGCATGGGGTTGATAAAATATTGAAATTGTTGCTACCACTTTTATGCATATTTTTCAGATTTTCAAATATATCGTTAAACTTGGTGCACGCCGCTCGTAGTTCCGCTATTTTCCATTGATCGCGTCATACGTTCGGCCCGTTTGCGTTCCTGATGTGTGTAAAACTCACTTAGTTTTAATCCTACTTTAATTATCAAATAACACACAAAAGACAGTGAACCTATCAATTGTGGTATAGCTAAATAAGCAGGGTATCGAACACAGGGAACGACAAATTAAATTAAAAACTAATTCTATCTAAGTTGATTAAGAAAATAGGGTTTTTTCTCTAGTTTTACAAGACTAGAAACTTACTAACTATAACTAATTAAAGACTAGAAAATGACAATTTAACTAGATTCAATAATAAGAAAATAGGGTTTTTTCTCTATGGTTGATTTCAAGGTAATAGTGCAATGGATTAATTCTTTCGTTGGTTACCGATTCAAGTGATTAGGTTCATGTTCACTACCCTAATCCTTAGCAAATAAACTAACTCAAACAGTGGCCAATTGCTTAATTTAATTATATTTACTAGATTAATTATTCGGGTTAAGTTAGACTTGCAATAGCTAATTAATTTATTATTCTTAATTAACCTCTTGTTTGATGGTCATCTTACAAGTTTGCACATGAATTTACTCAATTTCCTTATTAATCCTAGTTTCATATTCATTAATTCTAGACATATGGTATAGTGGTCACATATCATATGAGGTTGATAATCAATAGATGTTCATGCTAATCAATTATCTTCCTATTAACAGAAAATCAATTATCATTCATACACAAGGTTCTTTAGCAAGCTAAAATAACAAAAATTCACCAACTTAGAATTAATCCTACCAATCAATCAAATCATATTGTCAACTTTGTATCCCCAAACAGAAGTCTAAAGAATTTAGTTCATAACTAAGGTAAATAACAGCAAACAAACAAGTTCAAGTTGCTTAATCATGTTTGACAAAACAAAAGAATAAGTAGAATGATGAAATTGTGCCTTAATTACTCCCGGAATTGAATTCTAGCTTCCTTGGTCGACTTCTAGGGTTCTTTTGGCTTCTTATTCGCAGCAAAGCACTTCTGAAACTTCCCAGAATTCTCCTTTCTCGATCTGTGGAGTTATCTTTAAATATGCGTTCCGACTCGTCGAGTTATATGGTGACTCGTCGAGTCCCTCTCACATTCTTCATATTGCGATAACTATCTTGACTTCCGAATCATTATCCTTCTGATTCCTCGACCGGACTCGTCGAGTCCAGGCTCGACTCGACGAGTAGAAGCCTTTTTTTAGGTGTTTTCCTTCTTCATTCCACTCTCGAGCTCCTAACCGCTTCTTTTGCTTCCGAGCTTCATCTTTGGACTGAAAAACATAATTTAACACTTTTAAGTACCTTTTGTCCATAATATGCAACAATATAGCTAATATATGAATAAAAAACTATACTTAATACACACTAAATATGCACATATCAGTTCCCAAGAGCGAATGAAAGTGATCTAAAACACGAAGCCAAAAATTGTTTCCCGTTTGTGGGTTGCCCGTCCTCAAGTCGCACAATATAGAAATCCAAGCTTTAGCTAAAGCTTCCTCCTCATCTTCCATGATCCATCAAAGTTGTTCCTCTTCTATTTGAAACTTTTCCTTTTGATTTCTTTCGCCTAGATGGTTGTGTTTCTTCGACCTGTTCATCGTCGTCGTTGTCAAGGTTTATAGGTGGGGATTGAGATGGTTGTGTTTGGAATTGTTGAGATGGTTGTGTTTGGAATTGTTGGGGTTGAAATTGTTGAAAACCTTGGAATTGGGATTGTGGTATTTGTTGTTGGAAGTAGTTTAGTTGAAATGGAATGTTGGTAAATAGAGGTTGATGTTGGATTGGGGATCTTAGCATTTGAATGTAACCTTGATATTGATCATTTGGAGTGTTTGGGGTTGTTGGGGCATTTGGAGTGGTAGAGGTATTTTGATGTTGCTCCATATTTTTAAGAGAAAATAAGAAAGTAGAGATATATTATTTGTAGAGAGATATGTGTTTTGTGTGTTTATTTGTTTGTGTATATATAGTTGAAGAATTAAAGTGAAAATGTTTTTTTATATTTAATTAAGCAAACGGTCGAAAAAACGGGCAAAAAAAACTTTGACCAATCACAACTCGCGTAACTATCCGTGATACCCATCAATCCGCATCACATTCATTGGTAGGGGTGGGGTAGGGGGTGTTCACGCGTAAATACCCCCCTCCACGTCACTTATTACGCGTCAAAAATTGCTCCATACCCAGTCTCCTAAAGGGCACAACACAAAAAGAGATATGTACAAGAAGACGAAACAAGATTTGGCCAAAACCATTCAAAAGAAACCATGGATCCACCTCATCACCACATCCAACCATTAAATCTATGAGATACCTATCACTAAAATACCACTTCACATCATTTTTATTTAAAATTAAATCAAAATTACAATAAAAACATAGTTTTTTTAACTAGTTTTTTCATTCCATTAAAATAAGAAATTACTTTACTTTAAAAAATACATTAATTAAAAAAACATAAAAATGCCAAACATAAATAAAAAAACTACTCTTTATTCCTATATTTTGCTCAAATCGACTCTTTCATTACGGGAAAAATCTCCAAGTGTTCGTTATTGTAGTCGCCCATTTTCATTTTCAATATCTCCATATCTTTTTTCGTTTGAAACGTCATTTGTGCATCTTGAAATGACGTTTGCTCTTCTAACATTTTTTGTTCCACCAGATTCATCAGTTCTATTTACATATACAACTTTGTTTGCAATCCAAAAATCATAGATCGCAATCAAAATACCCCATCAAACTATCGAAATCGCAAGCCCGATAACACTTTTGCGTTAGATATAACTCCCCGCCAATATGTGAATATGGAATCACCTCAAGGTGCTTTTATGAATTTGCTCCAAAGTGGTTCCCCTATAAAAGAGGAAAAAGATAATTTAGCACATGCGTGAGTACTGGCTTTCCAAGACCTAATTGAAGGACATAGTTAAACATATAATTGCTTTTCGTAAAAAGTTTGAAACATGATCTATGATTTAATAGGAAGTGAAAGTCTAAATCCCGACAAAATTAGTTCGAAGTTGTGCGATTTGATGCTAAAATCTATCGAATTTGGCAGAATTTACAACAACCTTAACAACCTACATAAAAGCGGGTCAAACGATTTCGATGTGTTTAAGGCGGTCTTGGATCAATATGAAAAAAATAGCGGTAACCTGAAAAAAAAAATTCATATCTCAAATCGTGACTAAAATTGAAAGATGCTCCAAAATGGAAAGAGCAAACTGAAGGAACTTCACAAATCTCTTCCGGTTCGAAGCGTTCAAGAAACTATGATGCAACTTCCCAATAACCGGACGTGCGAACACACATCGACATCAAACAATGATCCGATAGATCTTGAAAATGAGCAACCTCTTCGTCGGCCTATCGGAAGAACTAAAACAAAGAAAACGACTTTGGGTCGTGTTCCTTTAGTGCAAAACGACACGGGTCGTGTTCAACTAATTCTCAGCATTTTCACCTAATATGGGGCGTGTTGGCTTGGCCTAAAAGGACACGGGTCGTGTCTGCGCACCAGCAGACACTAGTTTTTCATCTTAAAATCGGGTTAGTGCCTCATTTTTACATAAACACTTTCCAAAACAGTTTCTCTCCCCTAAGAAGCCCCAAGGTCCAATTTTTCTTCAAAATCCCATGATTCCTCCACGATTTTTGCTTAAATCTTCAAAAAGGTTTGATTTTTATCTTCTACACTTCATCTCCTACATCACACACACCGTTTTCTTGCATTTTCATGGTGGATTTGGGGATTTTCATAAACCCTAAGTCCGAAATTTCTTAAATTTTTTGGTGTTTTTGTGTTTGAATCTTCATGTAGGTAAGTTTGGGGAGGTTGAAGAGGAACTTCTCACCCACAACAACGCATCTCCGCCAACAATTCGGTACAATCCTTCAAATTCTTCAGTTGTGGATTATGTGTTTTTAAAGTCACATTGAATGCATTTACGGTCATATTAGACTGGACAATCACTTGTAAATCATTCAAATCTAAGTTTCCTGTGAAATCTTGTTGGCCAAATTTTTGTTGACTGGACTCATCAAACAGTTGACTTTTTGACTCGTTCACCTGTTGACTTTGTGCCCCTAAATTTTGAACATGGAAAACGAGCTACTTAAACAACCTAGGTACACTAAGTCATCAGCCCGTCGTCTTAGGTCCCCGTCACCACCACCTCTACCTCCACCTAATCCAGAACATGATGGTGTGATTTGTCTTGGCTCATTTCAAGTTGCCAAACTTGAAGCATTCATTCAGCGCACAAATATTATCCAAAAGTTTCCACATGTGTCATCTCTCCGTGAGTTGAACATCTATCACCAAGTCCACACCTTGTTTTGAAACATTGGCTAGCAAGGGTTGCTGCAAGTCCATGAACTCAGCTATAAGGTCCGAACAGTTGAGTTCATGTCCTTCGTCTATTTGGACCACGGTATCCTAAATTTCCAGCACATGAACCACGATTATGCCCTTTCCTTGAACCAAATCAATGTTATTGTTGGGGCCCCAACCGAAAACACTTTTGGCCTTATTGACCCAATTGAAGGATACAGTGATCTCACATGGTGGATTCAACTTACCCATCAGTATCCTTATGTCTCAAGCGCGGCTAAAGCCTCATCCCTCATCCATCCTGTAATGAAGGTGGTTCATCGGATCATTGCTTCGCTCGTCATCCTTAGAGAGGAGCGAAACACCATTAGCGAGCTTGAGCTAAAAATCTTCTATGTTATGACCCACCCGGATGAAAACCTGATACCTCACTACGGGTCATTTCTTTGCAAGAAACTATCCATCTCAACACATCCCGATCGGGAAAAAGCTATTGTGGTGGCATTGTCAGCATGTTCGCCAAAAGTGCACCATTTTGGGCCCCATATCCCAAAAATCACCAGCCACTGCCAGGTGAGCCTTATCTCACCACAGCAGTGCTCGAGTCTATGAGACTGTTCTGATCGGTGGACGGCAATCATAATTGGACCGTGGGCCAAAATCACGACCCAAAGCTCCTGATCACACCTAAGAACTTAAACATTCTTACCCTCAAACGTCCTACCAACTTCACTGATTGACAAATCACCCCGTACCTTTTCCACGTCTCCTATTCCAATGAGGAAGATGAGGAAGGTGAAGAAAGTGAGGAGGATGGCGATGATGATGGTGGAGTGGAGGAACCACGAAATATTCCTCCCACGGGTGGTGCCAGCTCATCCTATGATCCTAGGCACCCGTCATATCACCAACAATACATGGATCAATTCCAATTAATTCACACCCGCTTTGACACCTACCATCAAGACCTCACGCTTCTAACCCAAAACTTTTCCACTTTCACCACCCAATATGCCCGGGATCAAGAGTATTAACGCAAGCACGAGGAGGACTTTTGGACTTGGACCCGAAACCCCGGGTACTAACATCTTCTTCCTCAATAGGTTGTTCCGCCCTCTTTATCCCTGATGCTTATATTCAAGCTTAGGTGCATAAAATGCACCTTTTTGCACAAATTTTAATCCCTTTTGTGCATCTATGTAGCATAGTTGCCTTTCATTTTCTTGCATTTCATCAAAGGTATGTTATTCTTTAGAACAACCTTATTTGCATGTTTTTATGGTCTATTCAGATAAACAGGAGGTTGAAACGCGTTTTGGGAGGTGTCGGGAAGCTCGGGTGAAGATTTCGGGTTGATTGGATGTAAAATGAAAAAGTTGGAAAAATCAAGATTGGACTTAGAAGCAGGAAAATGAAAATGCATGGAGATGATCCTAATGTATAACTCTACTCCTCCCCAAGCTTGAATATAAGCATCGTCCCCGATGCTTGGAGAGGGCAGAACAACCTATTGAGGAGAAGGAGGAGGGCAATACCTGAGGTTTCGGGTCCAAGTCCAAAAGTCCTCGTGCTTGCGTTGGTACTCTTGATCCCGGGCATATTAGGTGGTGAAGGTGGAAAAATTTTCGGTTAGAAGCGTGAGGTCTTGATGGTAGGTGTCAAGTCGGATGTGAATTGATTGAAATTAATCCATGTATTGTTTGTGATATGACGGATACGTAGCATCTTGGGATGAACTGGCACCACCTGTGGGAGGAATATTTTGTGGTTCCTCCTCTCCACCATCATCCCCATCCTCCTCACTTTCTTCACCTTCCTCACTGGAATAGGAGACAAAGAAAAGGTATGGGGTGATTTGCCAATCAATGAAGTTGGTAGGACGTTTGAGGGCAATAATGTTTGGGTTCTTGGGTGTGATTAGGAGCTTTGGGACGTGATTTTGGCCCACGGTCCAATTATAATTGATGTCCACCAATCAGAACAGTCTCATAGACTCGAGCACCATCGTGGTGAGATAAGGCTCACCAAGCAGTGGCTGGTGATTTCTGGGATATGGGGTCGGGACCGAAGCACTTTTGGCGAACATGCTGACAATGTCACCACAATAAATTTTTCCTGATCGGGATGTGTTAAGACAGATGAGTTTGTTTTGAAGAAATGACCCATAATGAGGTATGGGGTTTTCATCCGGTTGGGCAATAGCATAGAGGATTTTAATCTTAAGTGCGCTAATGGTGCTTCGCTCCTCTCTAGGGATGATGAGCGAAGCAATGATCCGATGAGCCACCTTCATCATATGATGGACGAGGGATGAGGCTTTAGCTGCGCTTGAGGCATAAGGATGTTGATGGGTAAATTGAGTTCACCTCGTGAGATCATTATATCCTGAAATTAGGTCATTGGGACCAAAAGTGTTTTCGGTTAGAGCCCCAAAAATGGCATTGATTTGGTTTAAGGAAATGGCATAATCATGGTTCATGAGCCGGAAATATAGGACACCATGGTCCAAATAGACAGAGGACAAGAACTCAGCTGTTGGGACCTTATAGCTGAGTTCATGGACTTGCAGCAACCCTTGCCAGCCAATGTTTCAGAACAATATGTGGACTTGATGATAGATGTGCAACTCACGGAGAGATGACACATGCGTAAATTTTTGGATAATATGTGTGTACTGAAGGAAGGCTTCAAGTTTGGCAACTTGAAGTGGGCCAAAACAAATCACATCACCATGTTCCAGATTAGGTGGAGGTAGAGGCGGTGGTGATGGGGACCTACTACGACGAACTTATGACTTAGTGTGCCTAGGTCGTTTAGGTTGCTTGTTTTCCATGTTCAAAATTTGGGGGCAAAAAAGTCAACATGTGAACGAGTCAAAAAGTCATATGTATGATGGGTCCAGTCAACACAAATTTAGCCACCAAGATTTCACGGGAAACTCAGATTTGAATGATTTACAAGTGATTGTCCAGTCTAATATGACCACAAATGTGACTTTAAAAACACATAATCCACAACTAAAGAATTAGGTTTGTACTGAATCGTTGATGGATATGCGTTGTTGTGGGTGAGAAGTTTCTCTTCAACCTCCCCAAGCTTACCTACATGAAGATTCAAGCACAAAAACATCAAAAAATTTAAGAACTTTCGGACCTAGGGTTTATGAAAATCCCCAAATCCACCATGAATGTAACGTCCCGAAAATCATGACATTAAAAAATTGTTTTTAGATTAATAAATCGTTAATACATAGCTTTCCCATAACACCAAGGTTTAGAACCATGAATGTAACGTCCCGAAAATCACGTTGTGATCTTCTCACATAAACGATAATGTAAACTATATTTTGCTAATGATAGTCATACTTGGGAAAAACACTCACTTTTATAAACAAACAACATTTAGAACATTTGGGTCTTGGTAGAAGGCTGCATTTCAAGTAGAAAATATAGGATTTTCTAGGAGATACAAACATTTACTTCAAACACTTATAAACATTTATAAAAAACACTTTCTTCAAACTTATACAATATTTGAACTGAATACTTATGAACTCACCAACTTAAATGTCCATCCTCTCTTTCAAAATAACTTGTAGTCTCAGGTCACTAGTAAACAGGTACATATGACAGGTTTTGAGAAGACGGAGCATTTTCAGACTCGTCTTTTATTTTGATATATATATTTTTGGTGTCTTACATTACATTCACAACTCACGTGTATTGAATTATACTATCAATGCAATGGATGATGGTGTTGCTTGTTTACTATTATGCATTGTTATGATACTGTACATGACGTCCTCCACCCCCGAATGTTTCCGCCAATTCGGTTTGGGGTGTTACACTTGAGCCCACAATATGAGTATGGCTTGCCTATCAGGCCCACAACTCATATCTGGCTTGCTTTTGATCCCACATCATAAGTCTGGCTTGCCCCCAAGGCCCATAGCTTATGTCTGGTTTGTTCCCTAGCCCAATCAGTCATTAGACTGGCATATAATGTCCAGCCGTTAGTACGAGTCTGACATACCAACTAGTCCCCAACTTGTATCTAGAATGCTACTGAGCCCTCAGTATGAGTCTGACATGCCATACCCGGACCTCAACTCATATTTGGATTGCTCCAATACCCTCAAACCCTCAATACGAGTCTGGCATACCACTGGGTCCTCAGCTCGTATCTGGAATGCTACTAAGCCCTCAGTATAAGTCTAGCATGCCCTACCCAACCCTCAGCTCATATCTGGCATGCTCCAGGGTTTGTTGGCTACAACACAAAAGAGTACAACCTTAACCCAACTCAATATACCGAAAGATAACAAACATATATAGATAATCATTCAGACATAATCATAGGTAGTCATACAGATCTACCAGACTAGCATATTAAAACTAGCATGCACATCTATCATATACTCAGCATATCAACAATATCAAGTTATCAAACCAATGTGTTGGCCTTGGTGCCTTCGACCTGAGAGTTTAGTGTGGAAAACTCACCTCACAAGCAGCACATAACTAATAAGGTCTGACTCTGAACCTCAGCTCTTAACTCAAATGCCTACAACCATCAAATGCCCAATTCCATCAAATCCCAACAATATCCAAAATACCCTCAAGGTCAAACTTGGTCATAGTCAAAGTCAACAGTCTATGTTGACCTAACATATCGTGTTTACTAGCAACCACACTGTGTTTCGATAGCATCTAGACGATCGGGAAAACTCCAGCCAACACGTTGTGTTAGCTTTGCAACACATCGTGTTTGCCCAAGTTCCAGCAGATTAATATATTCAGACCGTAAACGTACATAAAAAGAACATCCAAATCTAACTTCGTATGAGGAAGTTGTGATTTTTCTAAATTACAGATATAACAGTAGACAGCTAAAAACTCGAAATAAAGATCGAGAGACTTTTAGCTGACACAATCTAAATGAGAATCGAAGGGCTCAACAATACTAGCGCAACGGTAAAAAGTCTGACAAAAACGGACGTCGGATGAAGAAGTTATGGAATTTTAACGGACTTATCCTGTCCCGGCCTATTAAAAATATAATATTAAAAATAAATTCAAAACTAGCCGACGGAGTCTAAATGAAAGTTGTAGATCGTAGTCTCACCTTCGCGTGGATATAAAGAACGTCGAAAACGGAGTTCGTATGAGAAAGCTATGAATTTTTGAAGTTTGCTAATTAATTAAAATATAAATTTAATTAAAACTCGGTATTATCCGCAGAACGAGTCAGCGGTCCGATCCTTCGTACGCCCAGCGTACCGTCATACGCCCCGCGTACTCGGATGCTAGGCTCCGGTTTGTCCACGTCGCCCCGATGCTTCGACCGAGGATGCGGTCACCCGTGACGTCTCGTACGTGCCGCATACAAGAGTACGTCCCGCGTACCGAGGTCCTCCAGCCCCTATATAAAGGGTGCGAGGGTGCCGGCCAAATTTGTTAATTTCCTTCCTTTCACGCGCCGAAGCTCTGCGTTTCAACCCTCGGAGTCATCCCAAAGGCCCGGTTTTCATATCCAAGGTGAGAAGAAAGTTTTACACTCCCGAGATTTCCCGAGAATCTCGAGAGATCCGCTTTCTCGAGTAGAAGTTCTGCTTGGTTTTCGTCACGCTTTCTTCAATCAATCAAGTGAGTTCATACCCCTATAAACTACACTTTTAAATGTTTTATAAATACTTTTATATGCTTTTAGGGGGGGGGGGGGGGAGGGGGGGGGATACAAGTTAAATACTCGATTATTGTCGTGTGTTATATAATAAAGTTCATTATACGCTTTTTATCAACAGAATCATATGTGATTTATAACAATTATAGGGAAAACTTCCGTATGAAAAATATATCACGATAACATCATAGCTTGAAATGAAAAGTGTTGTTATATATATATATATATATATATATATATATATATATATATATATATATATATATATATATATATATATATATATATATATCAAACAGTCTGCTTATACTGTATGTATATGTGTCCATCTTTGGTACTATAAACATACGATTATTTTGGCACGAAAAACATCAATATTTTGGGATACTTGTTGTTAATAAATCAATCATATAAGATTTATAACTAGTATACAAATGGATTTACTACAAGTTTAACAGTTTTACTAAACATATTACTTCAAATGACTTTCTTAAACGTTTTTACATGATTAAAGCTATTTATCAAACTGTCTTACACCCTGTAAGCTTCCTTTCAAACTCGGTTACAAAGGTGTGTTCAAACAGTGGTTTTCTGTGTACTTAAACTGTCTTATCAAACAAAATACTTTCAATCGTTTTATAAACTGACATCAAGTAACAAATTCTTTATTAGACTTTTCAACGGTTTTACAAAACTTCTTTTATGCTTTTATATTATAAATTGCATGCCTCTATATGTATAGTTATATAAGAAATGTTTAAAAGACTTAGGAAGGCTATCCACCCTATTTCCTTTTCCTCGATTTGGATGTGGTCTGGTGGGATATCGGGTACCCGTCCGAAGGTCGTTTAAATATTAGTTATATATCATGTGTACATATATAGTCATAAATGTTCCATCAGTCAATTATGTTCTGGCGCTCTTGGGTAGCAAGGGTGTATAAATCTACTTGGACACTCATCAATTACATTCTAGTAAACTATTATAGGAATAGTTTAGGGGATACAAAACATTATTCCTATTACAAGAAATTACACCAGAGTCAGTTCATTCATGAGTCTAGACTACATGCTATATGAAGGGATACTCTTACAGAGATTCCTCTTACATGGATATATTTATAGGGATACTCTTACATAGATACGCTTACATGAGTACGTTTACATGAATACTCTTACATGAATACTTATACATGAATACTATTACATAGACATTATATGGCAAATTACTATTACATATTATATGTCTAGATACCGTTATATAGTTCTCCTTTCTATCTTTACCTTGTGATACAAACACATCATCGATGAGATAGATTGGACTTTATATCCTAGTACCAAAGGATACTTTACGGGATTAACCATTCCTAGAATCTCTATTAGCTACAGAGGTAAATGCACATCCACGGATGTCTTCGGTTGATACCATTACAGGTATACTTTAAGGGATTAACTATTCCTACACCCAGCTGTTAGCAACAGAGGTAAATGTACATCTACGGATGTCTAAAGTTAACACTGTTAGTTATCCTAGTATAAAGGGATAATACGTAAGTTAGTTATATTATTACCATTA
This sequence comes from Lactuca saligna, assembly GCF_052625555.1. NCBI lineage: Eukaryota > Viridiplantae > Streptophyta > Magnoliopsida > Asterales > Asteraceae > Lactuca > Lactuca saligna. The sequence continues at coordinate 218,125,695 of NC_136421.1, forward strand.
TCTTGTGACTCATCCACATAATAAATAAGGTGAATCGTATTTGAGTATCCTAGTACCAAAGGATACAATTTCTTATATTAATAATAATTGTCAAACAGTCGGGTCTTGGTAGAAGACTACTTTCAAAACAACTAGGTCTTCGTAGAAGATTTCATCTATACTAATAGGAATCATAGGGATTTCTAGAGTTTACCAAACGGTTTCGATTACTTACAAATATTTTCACACTTATACGAACTTTCTTTCAGAACAATATCAAGTCTTTCATTACAAGTTTTACAAATCAAAAACACATTAATACTTATGAATTCACCAGCTTTTTGGCTGATACTCGCTTTCAAAATAACTTGTATTCTCAGGTCGCAAATAGACAGGTACGACGACCAGGTTTTGTGAAGACGGAGCAATCCAGACTCGTCTTATTTTCTGTTTATTCATTTTATTGTTGTATATTATGAAAGAACACACATGTACTTGAAACTTATACTATTAATGCAATGGATGATGTTGTTGCTTGTTTACTACTTTACATTGTTGTGATACATTACATGACGTCCTCCGCCCCAGAACGTTTCCGCCGTTCTCGGTTTTGGGGTGTGACATTGTATGATTCCAAGTTTCTGTCCAATTGAAACTTAGGCGCCAAGAATCTATCCTTATTTGATAAAGTCACGACATTACCACAAATAACATAATTAAGAATCACATCCATTTCAACATTGCTAAAAATAGAAATACACAAACATCAATTTTCATACATGTCATCACAAGGAAATATATAAATAAGACAAAAACCAAAATTTATTTTATTTATAAAAAGTGCGGAAAAAATTATCCTTACAATGCAATTCAAATGAAAACTATGCTATTACATATTCCTAAGCAATCTATCATAACTCTAAGCAGCAACTCAAAAATTTGATCATCGAAACATGCGATCGAAATCCATATCTTCGCGATCAGACTCAGCACGCTTCTTCCTTTAAGCTTCCTTTCTTTTCTTCAATCTTACAAAACACCAAATGTAATCTTATCACATCATGTATTTAGAATCTTCAAATAGGAACTTAATAGAGTTAGATAGTGGGTTTTACCTGAAGCAGAGTCATACATCTTGACTCTCCCATCTCTTAGATCTCTTAGGTAGTCAGGACAGCTTCGTAACCAATGCACCCTCTTTTGGCAGTAGAAACATATGGATTCTTTTGGAATGGCACGCGGGACTATCTCAGACTCAACCTTTCTCTTGCGTAAAGAAAACTTTTATGGACTTCCAATGTTGCCATTTCCTATAGAAGGTCGGGATATTGATTTACCAGACAAATTTTCTCGACCAGTGCGCCAAATCATTTTTGATTCAGCAACAATAAGCAAATAAGTCAAATCAATGAGGGCCACGTCGTGTTCCATCATGTAGTACTCTCTAACGAACTTGTTATATGATTCGGGAAGTGAGTGAATAACTAGGTCAACAACTAACTTTTTCGAGACATCGACACCCGACATTTCCAATCTATTAATATGCAACTTCATATCCAAGACATGAGCACATACAGACTTTACATCTTCGTGTCTTTTCGCCAATAAGGCTTGAGTGACCTTGAACTTTTAAAGTATTCGAACATGTGGGTCAGGGAGAATTATTGGAGGAGGTGGAGGAAGTAAAGAATGATTTCCATTTCCACAATCCAATCGTGGAATATCATCTTCAAGAGGAAAACTTTTCCAACGGATTCAGGAAGACCATAGTTGTCAGACTTTGATATCTACAAAACGAGAGAAAATTCAAGTTAGTTGATCGAGTTCTTAATAAAACACCCAAATAAGATATTAAGGCTAGGACCAACACAATATTCTACAATTTTGAAGAGGGATGTCGTAATCCAATTTGCAGAACATTTAAAGGTAGGTAAATAACGATTTACCAATTTCCACCATGAAAAACGAAAAGGAAATTTAAGTTTTAAATGAATTGAAACTTCTAGATCTTTTGAGATTCATTGAACTTTTCAATGGCATGTTTAAATCTCGATTGTGCTCTTCATTTGTGACTGGGATGCCGTGGATCACAAATAAGGTATGGATAACCATGCAAATTAGCTTGGTACTCTCGATGTTACAAATCACCTAATCAATGTGTCGGTTAACCACACACGCTCCATTGATCTATGATAAACATCAAGCTACCCATTACCATCCTTCATTGGTCTCATATTAGTGTGTCGGTTAACCATACACGCTCCACTAATCGACCAACAAGGTGCAATGTGCAATTTCATGGATTAACGCCAATTCCACATTTTTCCTAAAGTAACTAAAATTTGTGAATTTATAAAAGTGTTTAGTTACTTCATATTTCATTATACTTATAATGGAAAGTTATATCATATCCTACCTGTTCGACTAACGACTCTCCACTAGTCAAGAGTGCAGTGGGTAAGAGTGGATACCCATTCAATCGTCATTTTATAGGCAATTTCCTTAAACACCCCTTATATACCAGCTTCGTGAATGAAGTCTACTAACGGTAAGACTGACTTTTTACTCATACATATATAATATTAGACTTTTAATTTTATATATAGTATAAGGGTGTATTTTACACTTTTAAAATACTAGGTGGTCTAATTTAATAAATTATACTTTTAGTTTAATTAAATACAAACCAAATCATTTTTTATTTATTAAATCTCTTTTAATTATACACTTAATTAACTTAATAAAACGATAATGGTGTAATTTGAACTTTTCAAAATACTAGGGTTTTAGAATTAAAAAAAATTCAAAATTAAATTTTCAATCAAAAATTTAAATTCCAAACCTGAGAACAAGTTTTTGAAACTTTTCAAAACTATCTACATCAAACTACAGATAATTCAATTAATCAAATAATTGGTGATTATCTAAATATGACCTAATTCAATTATTTGCAAGATAATCCATCAAATAATTCAAATAATCAAATTTTATCATATAAGGAAATAATTATTCAATTCAATGATAATTATCTTCTATTTTGGCAATGATAATCACATAATATCAATAAAAATCGGATTTTATCAATAAAAAACATTTTTGGTAATTATCCAAAGCCAAAACAGCTCAAAAACCCGAAAATCCCTCAGTCTAACCCTCAGACTCGTCGATTCAGGGCTGGACTCGTCGAGTACCCAGTGGACTCAGCGAGTTCACATATGTACTCGACTCGAGTCCAAGTATCAGAATGTGAATTTTCGCGTTTTTCAGCCTTGAATGATCATGAAAACATCAAATACATCAAACAAACAGTCTAGGATCTGATACCACTAATGTGATTTGAGCACTACATCAATTCTATGGTGTACATGCAAACCCTAAAGCTTTGGATCTAGTTTGTTTAATATACATGCAATAATAATAATCCAAATCTCATAAACCCTAGATCTAGCATACAATAATCGAATTAACATGTGAATTAGGGTTTAGATCTTACCTTGATTGTTATATAGCAATAACAATCTCAATCCTTCTTTTAATTGACTTCTAAAAGCTTAGTGCCTCACATGTTGCACCTCTAATGGAGTCACAAATACCATAAGCAACAAGATAAACAAGGAGAGAGGAATGAGGCTCCAAAAACGTCCTAGGGTTTCTCTTGGAAGGTTAGAGACGTTTTTAGCTTGCAAAGGGTTCCTTTTATACTTAGGCTTCTAGGGTTCAACTAGGAAATCCTAATCCATCTGCTTAGGCCTTAAGCAGCCCAAAGACCCTTCCAGAAGGCCCTTGGACGATTTCTATATGGATCCCCATATAGAGTTCGCCTATCCTTCCTTTATGGATCTTAAGCCCAACTTTGTAACTATCTTATAATTACAGTATCAGTCCCTTTTATTTAATTAATATCTTTTAGTCACAAAATTAGTTCTTAATTAATTCTTGACTAATATTAATTAAACAATATGATTTCTCTTTTAATATATTATTCACATAATATATTAATAAATCATAATTAATCATTTTTCTCCTTAGTCCATCCTATCAGTTGTTATGGTGAATGCAACCCAAAAGGACCATGCTCACAATCGGGTCAAGTACCTACCAAAATAGTTATGGGCTTAGACACTTAATCCAATAGTTGCACACTGCACCCACTCATGAAACTTCCACCAACCCTACAGCCACTCGTGTATGCTAATCATACATAACGTTGGATCTTATAGACAGTCGAATATCTGATCTTACCCTAATCCCTTCATCAAACAAGAATAGGAAATAAGGTCAAACTAAACATTCTTAGGCTATAGAATGAAAAATCTGCATTTTTCCTTTTTTAAATTTATGTTAATTGACTAAAATACCCTTAGAATGAAAAAAAAAACTAGGAATTTTCAATTATCTTTAATGTAATAATATGTATTAATCACTTTCTTAAATAAGTAAAATGAATGGCTCACAGTCATTTCTACATCCACACAAATAATTAGTTAGAATAGAATAACCTATATATATATATATATATATATACACACACACACACACACACATACACACACACACATGCTTCCAATGAAACAGATAAAAATGAAAGAGTCGAACATACTAGTGTCAAGTCGAGTCGTATGCTTTAAAATGTTTAAACATATATACAATAGTTATATTAAAGTTCTTATAATTGTATCCGACAAGGTCTTATACTTAAAAAAATATTCATAATTGTATCGTTGCATATAATTTCTAAAACACTTTTTTCAATAAAAAACTAAAATATCACTTAAAAATTACTCAACCATTTTGTTGTGCATATCTATCTATATCAACTTCAATACTGAAACTATATGTTCCACACTTGTATGCTTCTAATTTTTAACTGTCTTTTTGGCAACATCTCCACTAGTTTTCAATTGAAAAAATCAGTCGTCCTTTATGTAATATTAAGTTACAGTTCAAAAACTCAAAGATCGTATTCTATTCGAAAACTCTTCCTGAGTGTAACCATTTCCTTCGGTTTATCCAAATCAAAGGTTTTGAAAAACTCACTCGGACACAAATAAACAATAGAAAAATTAATTTCGTACTTGGCTTCATTAAATGATAGTTCAGCTCTTGAAGTTTCATATCAATCATTGCTTTGAATACATAAAGAAGACAAGGAATGGATTCCAATTGCCAAATGAAAACGGTAAATCTCGGATCACCATTTCACTCTCACAAATCAAACGGCGGCAACTTTAACACATTAAATTAAATCACTCCGGACTCAAATCATTTAACAGTGGGCTAACGTAAAGTTCTATGGGTTGTGAGTTCAAAATTTATTAACTATTGTTTTGAATTGTAACTAGTGTTCAATGTGTGTCATTTTATCTAAAGACAAATTGCAAAAATAGTGTATCTCGTTTTTAATAAAATTGTGGTTTTGTTTCAAAATTTTGAGTGGTGCATTAGTGATCTAATTTTGTATATCTTTTGTAGTTTTGATCTCTATGATTGGTATCTTTTTATAATTAGGCATTCTTTTGTGTTATATGCGGTTTTTGACCAAAATCACGACTGTGCACACCATTCTGGGGTGTCATGGTGCCACAATCATTGGCATATGTGGTGCATACAATGAAAGACCATAGCAAACTATCTTTCTTTTCTTCTCTCTTCTTTTTATTCATCGTGATCATTGCAAGTACACCAACGATAGTTTGGAACAAAATGGTGGTGCATGGAGGGAAACCGTGTTGCTTGGCGTGTCCCCAATACCCGATGCCTAATAATAGTACCATCTTATGAGACTAAAGTTGTGAGCCTACAAGCTCCTTTGGTTAATATATTTATAGTTTGATATTTGTATAGATATGATTAAAAAGTAAAATTAGACATGTGTATAAACATACATATTTTTGTCTCCACTTTTTGATGTAAACTATTTTAACAAACGCATAACTTTAGCCCTGATTTTTGGGAGAGTTGTCTCTAATTAGTTGACAATTAAAATGTTGTGATATTTAGTCAAGTTACAAAGTTAATACATCGAATTTCATCATCTGATACATTGGTGGGGCTAAAATAACTTTCTAGAATTGACGGTTTTGGCTCTAAAGTCTAAACATTATTTAATGGACTTTTCCTAATTTAAATGATGCAAAAAAATCTTAATTTCAATTGAATTTTTAACCACATAAGGTTAAGAAGTTTTAAAAGATCTTTAGTCAAAAGAATTATGTTACTATCCTTACAATAGATGACAATTATTTTGATGTTATTTTCAAGTGTTAAAAGTTTTTGTTGTAATTCAAGTGTTCAATTTATGCTATGTCTAAAAGCTGAAATACTAGACGTAAATTCTGAAAAAGTTTACGTTGTTATTATGTGATGAAGGAAGTTATGATTGTTCTTAATAAGCACCAAAGCATCAAGTGTCTACTGAATGTCTTTTTTTAAGTCTGTTTCTCAAACTATTTATGTAGGCATATTCTTCCTTTTTGCTTTTAGAAGCATGTGATTATTAATATAACATTGTTAATAGTGTGAGTGTGTAACATCTTGTGTTTGTTTCTTTTTTCTTGCAACAACCATAAAATACGGTTATTTGAGAAGGACAACGACTGTATATACATGTATGCTTGTCCTCTTGTTTACAACTCCTATATCTTTTGTGGAATTTTCATTTACCAATTTTTCTTTTACTTTTGAAATTGTAGTAATGACTAAGACCAAAAGTATGACCATAAACTAGAGTCATCACATGACGATGATGCATCTAGTAGGAATATGTTGTGCCGAGCAAAACTCTTCATAACCTTCCAAGGTTTTCTATGACATTCTGGAATATTCTAAAGTCTTCCAATATTAACCGGAACCTTCCATAGCCTTCCCTAATGTCTAGAATCTTCTAGAACATTCTAAAACAATCTAACTTCTTCTAAATAATAAGATTGGTTCTATTGGACTAGTGATGATTTTTTAACATGTTGAAGACCGATAAGTACAGCGGTATGACACCTTGGTCAGATCTTTACCATAATATTCTTTTAGTCATGATGCAAACACATCAAAAAAAGTCTTATTGTAATACAACATCTTACTTTCATTTATTTGTTACCTTTTTCTAGAAATAACAATGTCCTTTTTAGTAACTTATTAACAGGTTTTATTTATCAAAAGTTATGTGTGTGTAAAACTTTTTTTTGTAAATTTAAGGAATGAAATGAAAACACAGTACATTGTCTTAATAATAAAGCAGTTGAAACATAAATCATACAATTGGGTAGATTTACAAAGTACAATACCCTAATAAAAATAACGGGAAATACAATGCTATACTTAATTAGTAGTAAAAATCTTGGAAGTACAATGCGTAAACAGCAAGAAATAAACATTCGATGCCATAAAAACAAGTAATATCAAAGAACAAGAGCTGATTATATGTATGTGTGCAAACTCCAAACTTGATTAGATAACATAAATAATAATATGAATAAAGAGTAGAAAAAATCTATATATCAATAATCAGAAACTGTATTCAATCAAAACTTCTTCCATTTGTAAAAAAAAAAAAAAAAAAATAATAAATTTATGATATATCCATGTTGTCAAGGACAGATTCAATATCTGGGGTGATAATGACACGCTTATTAAGTTCTCCAACATTGCAACAATATTTCTCTTCACTGTTCATCACAACCAAATCCTGTGCAAATGAACAATCCAAACCTCCAGAAACCTGCACCCCATTCAATTCTTTCTATTTTTACTTATTTGAAGATTATAGTTTTACAAAAGTAAGATAATATAATAAACATATGAAACGAAAGTACATTGCTAAGAGAACTCACATTGAAGAGATGATCTCCTAATTTGAGTTTCACAACACCACTTTTATACACCAACATTTTGCCCATAGAGCCTGCGGGAAGTTCATTCAAACTGCAAGCTTTTGAAGCATTTTTCAATGGCTTTCCCTCTGTTTTCACAGATTGATTTGGAATAGGCATTGTTGCTGGTAGTTGAAAGAAAATTAATTTCTTTTCCAAGTCTTCCTCCTGTCAAATTTCTTTCTTTTTATATTTTTTTATATACATCCAGGTATAAAAAAATAAGTGAAAGCAACCAACCAGTAAACCAAGTTCTTCAGCGGGATTTACAGAGGATTCATTGTATGCATTGGTTTCTGACTCCTCGTTAAATTCTTGTTCATCCAGAAGCTCTGTAAATTTTTTTTTTTTTAAAAAAGAATGATAAATGAATTACATGTATTCTATAAAGCACCTATATTTCAAAAGTAAAACATACCTGGATTTCCTGAGTATGGAATCCTTACAGGTAGAGTAACAGGATAGTACTTGTAGTAATCCTGAAGTATAGTTTAACAAAACAAAAATTTAAAGAGAAAATAGTTTTCAAAGTGATAATAATGGAAACTACAGAAAGATGAAATTCAGTCTGTATTTAACCTACCCATGGTTCCTTGTATTCCTTTGCTCCAATGCTTGAGGTTGCAGCATTTCCACCTCCAGATTTGGTACCAAAGTTAAATGATGAAACTCGTGCTGAGGCTGCAATTATGGTGTATACAGAGTGAGGCTATATTAGAGAACTCTATATGACCACAGATTTAGATCTTTATTGGTTTAAAGGGAACTTATTCTGTTGTTGCTTAAAACCTTGAAAAGAGATAAACACCAAAACTGAGAGGGGAATAAATGTGAGAAAGGAGAAGGAAAGTTACGCTTGGTTTCAGTTTTGAATTTTGGTCTGTTAGAAGTTTCCTGCAAATGAGCAAAAACAAGGAGCTTTAAAATCAGGTGATGGATTTAATACTATTTTGCAGAGAAGGATAAATACAGAGAGTAAAATGGAAAATCTTGAGAACTCCAATGTGATGTATGGGAAGCAGACTTAAGAGAATAATAAGATAAATGAAATCTAATTCAAGACTAGACATACCTTGAACATCTTCATCAGTTCTTTTGCCTTATCATCATCAGCTTCATCATCTTCAAACTTTTCACTAGACACATACAATTTATTCACACAAACTACCTCAATGTCAAATTAACTGAGCAAGAGAAAAACTCTATTTGATTTGGAGGTTTGTATATTATCTTATTTATATTATGTTCCCATTTGACAACTATAATCATATCATTCATTAATGCGATACAACCACACATAAACATTGATCATGTTGTGCATCTAGTATACAATATAACCAATTTTACAAACTATACGATCAATACTCACGGTTTGGGTAAAAGTAGCTTTTGCTCTCTTTTAGGAGGCGCTTTTGGCTTGAACTTCATCTGAAATCAACCAATTTTCGATCATATTACTGTTACATCAAAGCCTGACATCTAAATTCATATTCATTCCGATAGAAACCATCATATTTTAAGTTCTGAAGAAAAAAAAAGCACAGTGAACAGACCTTTCTCGGAGGTTGTGGGGCACCATTGCCGTTGCTCTCATCCATCTGCATTTCTCAAATGACTTCAGCAGGTTTCTGCCAATAGAAAAGGAATAAATTCATCGCAAAACAATCATAATCAAAACAATCAAAACTCGATTCTCTTTGAATATGCAATCTCTGGTCCTATTCCAAAACGTAGGAGATGAAGAGTAATGAGAAATAGATAAGTTTAATTACTATCTCCGTCGACGTGACAACGATCGCCGGCGAACTGGTAAGTGTTTCAGAATGCGGAGGCGACGGAAGTGATATATACGCGAGGTGGTGGCGGCTTAAAAAGGGAGTGGGGAGGGGAGGTTTTAGAGCGGTAAAGTTCCCAGCTTGTTACGAGACGATATTAGAAAACTCGTCCCTACATTATATCTTAATAGCTGCTGATACCCATTAAACTTTTACCTTAACATTTTTGGCCCATATATCTTCAATTTATTACAAATTTAGTCGAATAGATGAAAAACTAACGATTTAGACGAACGAACTATCTATTATTCATCAGAAGATTTTAAGTGTTTTAAAATTTGCAATTTTTTTGCTGCATCAAGTGATATTTAGGTGAATTTTTCTGAATTTTAGAATGGGGAGGTTCTTTTTGTTTTAATTATAATGAGTTATTAAATTAATAGATAACCCTTAACATATTCCTATGATCCTATCTAATAATCATTAACATAGACTACAATATTTGTTTTTTAAAAACCTATATATTAAAATTTATTTCAAATATATCTTATTTATGGCTATATATTTTTCATTTTAATGTTTAAGAATAGATTCATGTAAAATCGATTGTTTTAATAATAAGTTGAATCCTTGAAAAAAAGCAATCAATGTGATGTAAAACACCACCAATGGACACATTGTTTATGTCGAAAAGACTAATCAAAATTGCAATATCTTTATTTCCAACAAATATAACATTAATATTTTTTATATAAGTGTTAAATACTTAGTACAAAACATTTTGATACAAACAAGTATAGTGACATCAAAAAAGAATTACTGATAAAAATAATAATAATAATAATAATAATAATAATAATAATAATAATAAAAGATAAAATTGCAAGATTAGACCTTATGGTATACAAAAAACTTTGGATAGAATCCAAAAAGTTTTCAACTTGTATGGAAGGTTCAAAATCAAGATTTTTCTGGATTTTTGGTCATTGATACGCTTGAAAAGTCGATTTTACCCTTTTCATTTATTTTTTCTAATTTTTATTTATTTATTTTGGTATTTAAATAATTAAAAATAAAAAATAAAAACTACAATCTCATCAGACATACACACACCTACAACTCTAAACATTAACACATCTGCAACTCTAAATACACACACATGGAACTCGAACACATACCAACATCAAACCCATCACAAAAATTAGAATAAAAATGAAGCATAAACATTGATTACCATTTAAAAAATAGCTACAGCCATTCAAAATTAATATCAAAGCTCTCCAAAACTTTATCTCAAATCATAAATAGAATTATTCAACATATTAATTCAATCAAAAGATCGTTTAACATATTTAACCCATAACAATCAAATACAAATATCATCTGAAACACGGAATCAATTAAAATTTGGAAAAATACCCAAGAACACTTCAATGGAGAAAATCTAAAAAACTGGAACAAACCATACAAATCCCATAATCAAAAACTACTTCCCTAAAAACACGTCAGAGTTTCGAGATTTCTAAAAAGTATTTTGTCATAAGTTTCATTCTGATTACTTAGAAGAAGAAAACGACAAACCTATAGGCTAAGAACTCTTAAACATATATGATTTCAAACTTCTACCCTAAGAAAACCATATTAAAGTGAGTTACAAGAGTTGTGATGCTGGTTTCGATTATATTATCATCTAGGGTTTGGGAAATTGGGTTTGTTCTTTGTACTCTAGCCTGGGGATATGGAATTGATCTTGAAATTGGGAAGGTAAGATGAGCAGGATAAAGATGAGTTGTTGCAGATTAATTGGGAACTAAGGATGAACAAGGATCGAGTCGATGTTCTTCTTGCATCATGTGTGTGAGTGTGTGAAGGGTAGAGGGTTCAACCGATGGTGGGTATAAAGAGGGGTTGGTAGTGTTGACGGTGAAATTAGGATGTTGAACCAAACTCCGAAAAAGCCGTTGTTTCTTCCGATGAGGTCGTAGTTTCCTCCGACGAGTTTGTTGTCAAATAGGTAAAAAATCCTGAGACTCCAGTAGGTCCTAAGCTCACCTGGGATTTTTCTGAGGAGTTTGTTTTCCGATGGGTTTGATGGAGTTTAAAATCACGTCTTGGAGATTTTCAAGGTTGTCAATGGAAGACGAGATGGGGATGAGAAGCTCTCCGGTTGAGTGTGTGTGTGTGTGTTAGAGAGAGAGATGTGGAGGTAAGTGGGTGAGGGATAATTATTTTCTTTTCTTTTTTTAAAAAAATTAAAATAGTATCTTAATAATTATAAAACTACAAAAAAGAAAATAAAATGGCATAACCGTCTTTTCAAGTTTTTTTGGACAAAAAAACACAACCCCTCCCCCTAATTTTGGACCTTTTATGCAAATGAAAACCTGTTTAGACCCTATCCAAAGTTTTTTAAATACCACAAGGACCAATCTTGCAGTTTTGTCTAAAAAAGACAACAAATTATCCATTAAGTGCTTTAACTGCAGTAAATGATAAACAATTGTCAATTAAAATAGATATATACAATTTTTGAATGATAGATCATCTCAGTCTTGAAATCTATGATATTCAAACATAAGTCAACTATATTTTAAAGCCTACGATATCACAAAATACATAAAAAATTTATACCATGTTCTAACTAAGATTGTTACCTGCAAATACATACAAGCCAACTCATTAAGATTTCTACACTATGGTTGAATACTATTGAAAACATTATTTTTCTAGATTATATTGATTAATAAAATCAATGCTAATGACTTTCAGTTGTTTAATATTAACTAATAATAAAAACTATGCATGACATCTAACATATGGAATACTTTATAGGGTTCTTATGCTACTTTGTGATCCTAGTTTTATATAGGGTTTGTCTGGAGTATGATGCCAATGCACGACATACAGATTTGGTTGGATTGATATAAACAAACCATGAAAGTGATTTGGAGAAAATAAGATCATTAGTGGTTGGTCTCGTTCAAAGTATTCTTTTAAAAGTGGATAAGTCTGTCATGCTCTATGATAGGTTATGCATTCAAAAGTCTGGTGTCAAGGAGAATGTGTAAGACATGGTGAAAAGGATGTTGACCACAAAGAAGTTCAAGCTTTTCTTGGACTTTTTTGATGTTTACAGGTGGCAAGCCCTTTCAGGGCTTGATGGCAGGAAGGGAGAGGAAGTTCTTGTTTAAGGTGGAGTTTAGAGGATGCTCAAGTCAATGTGTAAATTATTAAATGTAACTTAAGCATTTGGAGCATTTGAGTTCAATAAAGCACTTGGAACTCAATGGAGCACTTAGGCTTTATGGAGCATGTAAAAAAGGAACGGATCATCTGAGAAGGGAATGAATAAACTGACAAAGGAAAGAATCAAGTGTCAAAAGAATAGATTCTCTAAAGGGGGGGGGGGTATGGAGGACCGGGAAGAGGTTTGGACCACTTGGGAGTGGAATATAGCAACTTGATGAATAGTTACGCCATTCGATTAAGTGTTGGGCCAATTAGCAAGCATGTTGCGCCACTAGGTAAGCATGTTGCACCATTAGCATATATGTTGCGCTACTTTAGATAATGTTGCACCACTCTGGTAGATATTGTGCCAAAATGGAAGAAGTTGCACCAACCTAGAAGTTCTTACGCCGCCTTGGAAGGAAGTTGTGCTACTTAAAAGGAAGTTGCTCCATGCTTGAAGGATGTTGCGCCATCTTTGCACAAGATGGGCCCTCATCATGCAAGATGTGTCATCATCATGTCGATGCACCATCTTGATGCAAGGTGCGCCATTTTGGTTCCTTGATGTGCCATGGTATCCCTGAGGAGCCACACATGATTAAAAGTTGGTGATGCTCAAGGAATACACCATTATGTGCCACCATGATGGATGTTAGGCCACTAGTGTTCATGATGTGCTACCTATGCATCATGATGCTCCACTGTGGCTCACTGTGCTCCATCATGTGCGTTGTTGATACTCATGTGTTGCATGTTATGGAATCGTTGTGAGCCCTGTGTGCTTTTGGATTTGTTTGTTTTCTGATTTACTTCCTAACAAGTGGTATTATAGCTAAACAAGTGCCATTAGATTAAGTGCTTTAACTGCAGTAAATGATAAACAATTGTCAATTAAAATAGATATATACAATTTTTGAATGATAGATCATCTTAGTCTTGAAATCTATGATATTCAAACATAAGTCAACTATATTTTAAAGCCTACGATATCACAAAATACATAAAAAATTTATACCATGTTCTAACTAAGATTGTTACCTGCAAATACATACAAGCCAACTCATTAAGATTTCTACACTATGGTTGAATACTATTGAAAACATTATTTTTCTAGATTATATTGATTAATAAAATCAATGCTAATGACTTTCAGTTGTTTAATATTAACTAATAATAAAAACTATGCATGACATCTAACATATGGAATACTTTATAGGGTTCTTATGCTACTTTGTGATCCTAGTTTTATATAGGGTTTGTCTGGAGTATGATGCCAATGCACGACATACAGATTTGGTTGGATTGATATAAACAAACCATGAAAGTGATTTGGAGAAAATAAGATCATTAGTGGTTGGTCTCGTTTAGAGTATTCTTTTAAAAGTGGATAAGTCTGTCATGCTCTATGATAGGTTATGCATTCAAAAGTCTGGTGTCAAGGAGAATGTGTAAGACATGGTGAAAAGGATGTTGACCACAAAGAAGTTCAAGCTTTTCTTGGACTTTTTTGATGTTTACAGGTGGCAAGCCCTTTCAGGGCTTGATGGCAGGAAGGGAGAGGAAGTTCTTGTTTAAGGTGGAGTTTAGAGGATGCTCAAGTCAATGTGTAAATTATTAAATGTAACTTAAGCATTTGGAGCATTTGAGTTCAATAAAGCACTTGGAACTCAATGGAGCACTTAGGCTTTATGGAGCATGTAAAAAAGGAACGGATCATCTGAGAAGGGAATGAATAAACTGACAAAGGAAAGAATCAAGTGTCAAAAGAATAGATTCTCTAAAGGGGGGGGGGTATGGAGGACCGGGAAGAGGTTTGGACCACTTGGGAGTGGAATATAGCAACTTGATGAATAGTTACGCCATTCGATTAAGTGTTGGGCCAATTAGCAAGCATGTTGCGCCACTAGGTAAGCATGTTGCACCATTAGCATATATGTTGCGCTACTTTAGATAATGTTGCACCACTCTGGTAGATATTGTGCCAAAATGAAAGAAGTTGCACCAACCTAGAAGTTCTTACGCCGCCTTGGAAGGAAGTTGTGCTACTTAAAAGGAAGTTGCTCCATGCTTGAAGGATGTTGCGCCATCTTTGCACAAGATGGGCCCTCATCATGCAAGATGTGTCATCATCATGTCGATGCACCATCTTGATGCAAGGTGCGCCATTTTGGTTCCTTGATGTGCCATGGTATCCCTGAGGAGCCACACATGATTAAAAGTTGGTGATGCTCAAGGAATACACCATTATGTGCCACCATGATGGATGTTAGGCCACTAGTGTTCATGATGTGCTACCTATGCATCATGATGCTCCACTGTGGCTCACTGTGCTCCATCATGTGCGTTGTTGATACTCATGTGTTGCATGTTATGGAATTGTTGTGAGCCCTGTGTGCTTTTGGTTTTGTTTGTTTTCTGATTTACTTCCTAACAAGTGGTATTATAGCTAAACAAGTGCCATTAGATTAAGTGCTTTAACTGCAGTAAATGATAAACAATTGTCAATTAAAATAGATATATACAATTTTTGAATGATAGATCATCTCAGTCTTGAAATCTATGATATTCAAACATAAGTCAACTATATTTTAAATCCTATAATATCACAAAATACATAAAAACTTTATACCATGTTCTAACTAAGATTGTTACCTGCAAATACACACAAGCCACCTCATTAAGATTTCTACACTATGGTTGAATACTATTGAAAACATTATTTTTCTAGATTATATTGATTAATAAAATCAATGCTAATGACTTCCAGTTGTTTAATATTAACTAATAATAAAAACTATGCATGACATCTAACATATGGAATACTTTATAGGGTTCTTATGCTACTTTGTGATCCTAGTTTTATATAGGGTTTGTCTGGAGTATGATGCCAATGCACAACATACAGATTTGGTTGGATTGATATAAACAAACCATGAAAGTGATTTGGAGAAAATAAGATCATTAGTGGTTGGTCTCGTTCAAAGTATTCTTTTAAAAGTGGATAAGTCTGTCATGCTCTATGATAGGTTATGCATTCAAAAGTCTGGTGCCAAGGAGAATGTGTAAGACATGGTGAAAAGGATGTTGACCACAAAGAAGTTCAAGCTTTTCTTGGACTTTTTTGATGTTTACAGGTGGCAAGCCCTTTCAGGGCTTGATGGCAGGAAGGGAGAGGAAGTTCTTGTTTAAGGTGGAGTTTAGAGGATGCTCAAGTCAATGTGTAAATTATTAAATGTAACTTAAGCATTTGGAGCATTTGAGTTCAATAAAGCACTTGGAACTCAATGGAGCACTTAGGCTTTATGGAGCATGTAAAAAAGGAACGGATCATCTGAGAAGGGAATGAATAAACTGACAAAGGAAAGAATCAAGTGTCAAAAGAATAGATTCTCTAAAGGGGGGGGGTATGGAGGACCGGGAAGAGGTTTGGACCACTTGGGAGTGGAATATAGCAACTTGATGAATAGTTACGCCATTCGATTAAGTGTTGGGCCAATTAGCAAGCATGTTGCGCCACTAGGTAAGCATGTTGCACCATTAGCATATATGTTGCGCTACTTTAGATAATGTTGCACCACTCTGGTAGATATTGTGCCAAAATGGAAGAAGTTGCACCAACCTAGAAGTTCTTACGCCGCCTTGGAAGGAAGTTGTGCTACTTAAAAGGAAGTTGCTCCATGCTTGAAGGATGTTGCGCCATCTTTGCACAAGATGGGCCCTCATCATGCAAGATGTGTCATCATCATGTCGATGCACCATCTTGATGCAAGGTGCGCCATTTTGGTTCCTTGATGTGCCATGGTATCCCTGAGGAGCCACACATGATTAAAAGTTGGTGATGCTCAAGGAATACACCATTATGTGCCACCATGATGGATGTTAGGCCACTAGTGTTCATGATGTGCTACCTATGCATCATGATGCTCCACTGTGGCTCACTGTGCTCCATCATGTGCGTTGTTGATACTCATGTGTTGCATGTTATGGAATCGTTGTGAGCCCTGTGTGCTTTTGGATTTGTTTGTTTTCTGATTTACTTCCTAACAAGTGGTATTATAGCTAAACAAGTGCCATTAGATTAAGTGCTTTAACTGCAGTAAATGATAAACAATTGGCAATTAAAATAGATATATACAATTTTTGAATGATAGATCATCTCAGTCTTGAAATCTATGATATTCAAACATAAGTCAACTATATTTTAAAGCCTACGATATCACAAAATACATAAAAAATTTATACCATGGTTGAATACCTGCAAATACATACAAGCCAACTCATTAAGATTTCTACACTATGGTTGAATACTATTGAAAACATTATTTTTCTAGATTATATTGATTAATAAAATCAATGCTAATGACTTTCAGTTGTTTAATATTAACTAATAATAAAAACTATGCATGACATCTAACATATGGAATCCTTTATAGGGTTCTTATGCTACTTTGTGATCCTAGTTTTATATAGGGTTTGTCTGGAGTATGATGCCAATGCACGACATACAGATTTGGTTGGATTGATATAAACAAACCATGAAAGTGATTTGGAGAAAATAAGATCATTAGTGGTTGGTCTCGTTTAGAGTATTCTTTTAAAAGTGGATAAGTCTGTCATGCTCTATGATAGGTTATGCATTCAAAAGTCTGGTGTCAAGGAGAATGTGTAAGACATGGTGAAAAGGATGTTGACCACAAAGAAGTTCAAGCTTTTCTTGGACTTTTTTGATGTTTACAGGTGGCAAGCCCTTTCAGGGCTTGATGGCAGGAAGGGAGAGGAAGTTCTTGTTTAAGGTGGAGTTTAGAGGATGCTCAAGTCAATGTGTAAATTATTAAATGTAACTTAAGCATTTGGAGCATTTGAGTTCAATAAAGCACTTGGAACTCAATGGAGCACTTAGGCTTTATGGAGCATGTAAAAAAGGAACGGATCATCTGAGAAGGGAATGAATAAACTGACAAAGGAAAGAATCAAGTGTCAAAAGAATAGATTCTCTAAAGGGGGGGGGGGTATGGAGGACCGGGAAGAGGTTTGGACCACTTGGGAGTGGAATATAGCAACTTGATGAATAGTTACGCCATTCGATTAAGTGTTGGGCCAATTAGCAAGCATGTTGCGCCACTAGGTAAGCATGTTGCACCATTAGCATATATGTTGCGCTACTTTAGATAATGTTGCACCACTCTGGTAGATATTGTGCCAAAATGGAAGAAGTTGCACCAACCTAGAAGTTCTTACGCCGCCTTGGAAGGAAGTTGTGCTACTTAAAAGGAAGTTGCTCCATGCTTGAAGGATGTTGCGCCATCTTTGCACAAGATGGGCCCTCATCATGCAAGATGTGTCATCATCATGTCGATGCACCATCTTGATGCAAGGTGCGCCATTTTGGTTCCTTGATGTGCCATGGTATCCCTGAGGAGCCACACATGATTAAAAGTTGGTGATGCTCAAGGAATACACCATTATGTGCCACCATGATGGATGTTAGGCCACTAGTGTTCATGATGTGCTACCTATGCATCATGATGCTCCACTGTGGCTCACTGTGCTCCATCATGTGCGTTGTTGATACTCATGTGTTGCATGTTATGGAATTGTTGTGAGCCCTGTGTGCTTTTGGTTTTGTTTGTTTTCTGATTTACTTCCTAACAAGTGGTATTATAGCTAAACAAGTGCCATTAGATTTTGTTATGAATCTTGTCAAGTATCGTCTAATTTCCTAACACTGGATCTAGAAGTTCAATCTAATATCACAAAATACATAAAAACTTTGTACCATGTTCTATGTAAGGTTGTTACCTGCAAATACACACAAGCCAACTCATAAAGATTTCTACACTATGGTTGAATGCTATTGACAAAATTGTTTTGCTAGATTACATGGATTAAGAAAATCAATGTCAATGACTTTCAATTGTTTAATATCATCTAATAATAAAAACGCTGCATGCCATCTAAAATATGCAACTTTATAGGGTTTTTATGCTACTTTGTGATCCTATTTATATGTAGGGTTTATGATGATCTTTTGATTCAAATGTTATGTGTTTCCCGACCTTGATGGTCATTTAAAAAAAAAAGTTACAGTGAATAACAATAAAACAGAAACGACCATCAAGGAGACTAAAATTTAAATTTAAGTAAAATCAAAATGTAATAGGGAAGGATTAAAAAAGGGATTGAATTTTGTTCTTCCTTGACCAAATCTTTCTTATTATTGAAGACAAACCCTATACCTCGCCATAACACTAACTCATCGAAGTACACGCTACAGTTCGCATATCTGTTCATCGCCATATCATCGGTCGTTGCTCTGCTTATCTTTGTCGTTCATTCAATCAGGTAACGGCCTCATCTTCTGCTTCGTTGAATCAGTCGTATCTATTTCGATGCTCAAAATCTACATAGATCAACGATTAAACCCTAGTTTCGTATACAATTTGCTGATTTGGATCGAATTATGATTTTTTTTAACCCTAGTTTATTGAAGATAAAGGTTAATCTTGATTTCTATCAGCTTTCCAGTCTTGATAAACATTCAATAATTGTTCAAACTGCTCCGATCGATCACTTGGTCCCAACTGGATCTTGGTTTCGTCTGATTTTATGTGCAATAGAACCCCAGACGTTTTCACATATTATGTTTTAAATTTCTGTTGACTAATCTAATCTTAAAGTGATATCAAATGTTATAAAGTTTTATATCCTCACAATTCACAAGAACAACATGCGTGTTTTGATCTCCGTTGACTAATTTTGAAGTGATTAAGAAAATCACTTCCAAATGCTTTACAATTTATGTTACCAGAAAGAATTAGAAAAACAGGATGAATGAGTTTTTTTGCATCTGTAGCTATCAAATTCTTCACTAGATATTCTTAACTTGCAATCAATTATGGAATTAGATTGGAGATTCAGATGTTTTCAGTTGTTGACATTTTGATAGATGGAAGTGAAGCTATGGAACGACAAACGTGAGAGAGAAATGTATGAAAATTTTGCTGAACTTTATGCAATAATCAAAGCCACAGAAAAACTGGAAAAAGCATATGTTCGTGATATAATCTCATCATCTGATTATGAAACAGAATGTCAAAAACTAATTGCTCATTTCAAAACACTTTCATCAAACCTAAAAGACACAGTCCCCAGTATCGAAAGATTCCACGATACTTACAAAATGGACTGCTCTGCCGCCATGAACCGCCTGATAACCTCCGGCGTCCCCGCCACGGTGGAGCACAGGGCGGCAGCCTCCGCCTCCAGCGGAAGCTCAGCTGCAATTGTGGCGGAATGCGTTGCAAATTTCATCACTGCAATGGATACTTTGAAGCTGAACATGGTGGCTGTTGACCAAGTTTTTCCTTTGCTGTCTGATTTGTTGGGTTCGTTGAACAAAATGTCGATTTTGCCCCCGGATTTTGAAGGGAAGACTAAGATGAAGGAGTGGATTGGGAGGTTGGCAAAAATGGGGGCGGCTGATGAGTTGACTGAACAGCAGTCAAGGCAACTGCAGTTTGACTTGGACTCTTCCTATAATTCCTTCATGGCTGCATTGCCTACTGATGGGACTTAGAGTAAGTTTTTTTTATTAAACGTAACATAGATCATTTATTTCTCACAATTTATAATGATAAAAAAATCACAATTTTGTCATGGTGATAGATTCATTCGGGTATTAATGCATGAAGTGTAGCATGAATTTGGATGACTTGGGATTAGAAGCTTGATTTAGTTGTTGTGTTTGTAAGTATTCTTTTAGTATACATAGAACCATATGAAATGTGTTTGTTTTTCCTTTTTATACAAGGGTGGTTTTGTTTGTAAGGGAAGATGACTTACAATTTTTTTTGTAAATTGTTGAAGATTTGAAACATTGTTTGATGTTGAATTTGTTAATGGTAAATTTAGAATTTAATCAGGGAGTAATCATGTTGACTCAATCATATTTGATTTGGTACTAGACTATCAAACAAACAAACTCTTATACATTATGTCATTAAGGAGTATATCTTTTATAAAAAATTATATTAATAGCATTAAAGTTTATCTTTTGCAAGAAAATTGTATCAAAGAAGCGTAATAATGAAAAACATATCGAGAGGCATAAAATTGCATCTAATTAGTATTATGAATTTTTTTTTGGAGATGTTGAATGGCACCATTGTTGTCTTTTTAGACGTATTAAAGCATAATACGAAAAATGGATAGAAATATAAATCCCAAAAATGCAGTAAAACAGGGGCGGTTATACGTAAGAGTTTATCAACTTATCAAAAAAAAAAAAAAAAAGAGTTATTTAAATCAACAATTGTTTTTTTAATACAAATTATTAATAATCATTATTAACATTATCAAACCACGATAAATTAATAAACATTTTGAAACCCCAACATCATCTATGCTTTCAAAAATTATTCATGGACTATGGTATTTATTAAGAAATTGTCTTGAAAATTAAGTATATCTTCTGATAGGATTCACAGTGAATTTGTATTTATAAAATCCTAACATGGAATACGTTGTTAAATAAACATAAATTTTTTTATCGAAAATAAATGTCTACCAAATCACATAATTTTTTTTATCGAAAATACATGTCTACCAAATCACAAATGATCTTAACCTACAAACAAAAATTGACCTACAAACAAAAAATGATACCAATTAGTCGATTCTGTAGTAAGATTAGATCTATTATATGATTCGGTCTCATCTTTTTAGTTTTTATTCTTCTAAATACAAGTTATTTATTAAAGTTGTTCGTAAATTGCATATAAAGTCTAGAAAAAAATTGTGGAATTAGTATGAAATCAAGTCTAAAAATATGTTCATTCAATTTGAAATCGAGCATTGCACATCACAAATAGAACATCACAACTTCATTGACTTTAAAGGAGGCAAAACATCGCTATACGTAAATTAGTCTCTTTGTGGTCATACAAATTTGATTATCCGTGACCATCATGATAATTTTGTTTAATTTATTATTATTATATTTTGTTTAAAATGTTTTCTTACTAATTATTCTAGTTTGCATCTACAATAAATATGATTATTGTTTAAGAAGTAAAAATTGATTCTACAATTGACGTATTACCGAGCTATAATATACACAAATACAATGCTAACAATATTTTGCGAACAAATTTGATTGCACATGACAATATTACAAATTACAAAACATAAAACAATCAGTCAAAGCCTAACCTATCAAAGGGTTTCTAGCATATTTGAGGGTTCAAGTTTCGTTAGAGATACAGACATATTTAAGAGTAATATAGTAAGAGTAGGATAGAAATAACAAAAATCTATGGTCGTATAATTTTTTTTTTAATTTATGGTCGAATTGCGATTCTCCGGTTTCAACAATCTTTTGTTTTACGTTAGAAATATATTTGTAAAATAATTTCCTACATAAAAGTAGAAACATTAATTCATAACTCGATTTATATATGGAAAATATTTTCGATATAGTTCCAAGTTCCAACGGTAAAACAAAATATTTGACGACTGCGGATGACGACGCCGGTGAGGGTGCAAGAAAGAATACCCTGGTGAGATACCGAGAGCAGCCACACTGTTAAACCTTGCAAAATTCTTATATAACTTTCCGACGACAATCAGACTCCGGCGCTCCGTGACTGTCGACGGGAGCAAAAACCTAATTTCGAGTCAATGGCCTGTGTGTATATTCCGGTACAGAACTCGGAGGAGGAGGTACGAGTGGCTCTGGACCAACTTCCTAGAGACGCAACTGATATCCTTGACATTCTTAAGGCCGAACAAGCGCCTCTCGATCTCTGGCTCATTATCGCGGTTAGTTTCGTTCCTAAGTATTACCTAATAGATTTAGTTGCCGCTTAAAATTTTGAGTTTCATGAACGATTACAACTTTGCTCGAGATATATCATGCTTATTTCAATTTTGTGCAATTTACTGAATCCCAATCACGATGATTCAAGACTATTTGATGTTTCGAGCAACGACTATGCGATTATGGACCTTGTGGGAAAACCTGGTCTCTCCTTTTCGTAAATTAGGTCAAACTTTTTGTTAAATTTGGGTTTGATGCAGAGGGAGTACTTTAAACAAGGAAAAGTTGAACAGTTTCGCCAAATTCTTGAAGAAGGGTCCAGTCCAGGTAAGTACTGATTAGCATCAACAGACTTATATAGTATCGAATGAATTGTTACTCTAAACATAAAATCGATATTCTTTAACCTGTTTGCTTTGCAGAAATCGACGAATATTATGCAGACGTGAGATATGAAAGAATTGCTATCTTAAATGCCCTTGGTGCCTATTTTAGCTACCTAGGAAAAATCGAGACAAAACAAAAAGAAAAAGAAGATCATTTCATTTTGGCTACAAAATACTACAACAAAGCCTCCAGAATCGATATGCATGAGCCTTCTACTTGGGTTGGCAAAGGTAAACACAATCAGATTTGCAAATGCAGTAGATCCCAATATTCCATAAGAACTTAGAACACATACACTTGGTTACAGGTCAGCTTTTACTAGCTAAAGGAGATGTGGATCAGGCTTTTTCTGCATTCAAGATTGTGTTAGATGGAGACCGAGATAATGTTCCTGCCCTTCTTGGCCATGTATATTCCTATTATAAAGTTCTTTATACATTTGTTTTTTGGTAGTTTAACTGATAACATATCTTTTGGTTAATGCAGGCTTGTGTTGAGTTCAATCGTGGGAAATACTCAAGTTCATTGGAGATGTACAAGGTTCTTTTCCATTGCAACTCTATATTTGCTATCACTGTTTCTGTATCCATACAGTATTTACTTGCCCTTTATTCTAATTCTTCATTTTCTTTTGAAAGAGGGTCTTGCAAATATACCCTGAATGTCCTGCAGCTGTTCGACTTGGCATAGGTCTCTGTCGCTACAAATTAGGTCAATTTGAGAGGGCAAAACAAGCATTTGAACGTGTGTTGCAGGTAAGTCATGCTAACTACTTTTTCTATAGTTTTTCTACTTTCTACAACTGTGGTTGCTACTTGCTAATGTCTATATGTGTCCATTGTTCAACTACTTATAACTGCAGTTAGATCCAGAAAACGTTGAGGCCCTTGTGGCACTTGGAATTGTGGATTTGCAATCAAATGAAGGTTGGTTTTTTCTTGTTGATACAGTAAAGCGTATGTTTTTATGACTCTTATTGATATTGTCATCTTGTTGTATTAGCTTCTGGTATTAGGGGAGCAATGGAAAAGATGCAAAGGGCCTTTGATGTTTATCCATACTGTGCAACTGCACTAAATTATCTGGCAAATCATTTCTTCTTCACAGGCCAACATTTTCTTGTTGAGCAATTGACTGAAACAGCCCTTGCTGCAACTACTCATGGCTCAACAAGGGCACATTCTTATTATAACCTTGCACGCTCATATCATAGCAAGGTTTGGACTTTTGTACATATATTTGCAACATCTTGTTTTACATTTTCAATGATGTTTGTACATGGATGTTAATGCAGGGTGATTATGAAAAGGCTGGATTGTACTACATGGCATCTGTAAAGGAAGTGAATAAGCCTCAGGAGTTTATTTTACCTTTCTATGGTTTGGGACAAGTGCAACTGAAATTGGGAGACTTTAAAAGCTCTCTTTCAAATTTTGAAAAAGTCTTGGAAGTTTATCCTGAGAATTGTGAGACATTGAAGGCGAGTTGCAAATAATATAAGCAAATTTGCTTTAAACTCTACGTGCTTTTTAACTTCCTGTTGACTGAATTTGTACTTATTTTATGCAGGCTGTTGCTCACATCTATCTTCAGCTCAACCAACCTACCAAGGCTCATGAAGCTCTGAAAAAAGCTGTCAGAATTGATCCACGTGATCCTGAGGTTATTTTTAATTACCTTGTGTCCTAGATTGAATGAATCATAGAATTCAATGGAATAGTTATAGCACCCTAAAACAATATGAACACAGATGATTCCTTTTCTTTCATTAAAGCTGTTTGGCTATTCTAATATCTTAAACAATGGTGCAGGCCTTCCTTGATCTTGGAGAATTGTTGATTTCAACCGACTCTGGAGCTGCTTTAGATGCATTTAAAACTGTAAGAAGCTGATGTCTCCTTTTTCTTGGATCATTTTCAGTGTTTTTATTTCATTTCTCTGCTGCATCTTTTTTAGCTTGAGTTTTTATGATAGGCACGGAATCTTTTAAAAAAGGCAAATGAAGAAGTATCAATTGAGCTTCTCAACAATATTGGTGTCATTCATTTTGAAAGAGGAGAATTCGAGGTTTGCTTCTTTCACCATATATATTTGATGGATTTAAAAATCAGTTTATATGGTTTCATTCAAACATTCTTTTATACTTTATGTTTGAATGTTTGAATTCAGCTTGCTCAACAAACTTTTAAGGAGGCTCTTGGTGATGGAATATGGGTGAAGCTAATAGATAGTGAAGCACAATCCGATTCTTTCAGAAAGGTGTTACATCAACCAATGGATGCCAGTTTAGCTGCTCGAATGTACAAAGACATGCAATTGTTCCATAATCTTGAGAAAAATGGTATTTCAGTGGAATTACCATGGGACAAAATTACAACATTGTCCAATCTTGCTAGACTGTTTGAACAGTTGCATAAAACAGAAACTGCTAGCATTTTATATCGTCTCATCTTGTTCAAGGTAATAAATTTACATTTTTATATCTATATCGAGTGTGCTAATTTTTTTTTTACATATTTATGTAAATTCTTTTTTTTTCTTTTCTCTCAGTTTCCAGAGTATGTAGATGCTTACTTAAGGCTTGCTGCTATCGCCAAAGCACGAAATAATGTCCCACTCAGCATTGAACTGGTTCTTAATCTCTTCTTGACATTGTTTTTTACATTATATTATCTTTTTATATATTCATTTGTTTTGTTTTTTAATTTCAAAAAAATGTAGATTCGTGATGCTTTGGAGGTGGATGAGAAAAACCCAGATGCATTGTGCATGTTAGGTGACTTAGAGCTTAAAAATGATGATTGGGTGAAGGCAAAAGACACCTTTCGTGCAGCAAAAGATGCATCTAATGGAAAAGATTCTTATGCTACTCTTTGTCTGGTAAAATAACATGTTCCAAATTGCAGCAATTTTGTAATTGTGATTTAACTACCATATTTATAAGTTCTATTGAATGTAGGGGAACTGGAACTACTTTGCAGCAGTAAGATCTGAGAAAAGAGCTCCTAAGTTGGAAGCTACACATTTAGAAAAAGCCAAGGAATTATACACAAAGGTATGATCAAAATTCAAAGCATATACTTCTTTAATTTCCATAAATGTAATCATGTTCTAACATTTTTTTTTTCAGGTTTTGGTAGAGCGTCCAGCTAATATGTATGCTGCAAATGGTGCTGGTGTGGTGTTGGCTGAAAAAGGCCAATTTGATATTGCAAAGGAACTCTTTACACAGGTTATCAAATCTGTTTTTTAATTCTTGTTGAATTAAAAACCTCAAAACAGGTAATTACTATGTATTTATTTATAATCTCTTCATTTCTTCAAATCAGGTTCAAGAAGCTGCAAGTGGAAGTGTTTTTGTCCAGATGCCAGACGTATGGATAAATTTAGCACATGTTCATTTCGCTCAAGGCAATTTCCCATTAGCCATTAAAATGGTATCTTTTTCACTTTTGTCCCCATATTATCTTTTTCACTTTTATGATCTGAACTTGTTTTAAAAAATTTTAATATTGTTTTAAACTATTGTTTCAGTATCAAAATTGTTTACGGAAATTTTACTACAACACAGACAGTCAAATCCTTCTGTATTTAGCGCGCACACATTATGAAGCCGAACAATGGCAGGATTGTAAAAAGACATTACTGAAAGCCATTCACTTGGCAC
The DNA here is from genome assembly GCF_052625555.1 of Lactuca saligna. Classification (NCBI taxonomy): domain Eukaryota; kingdom Viridiplantae; phylum Streptophyta; class Magnoliopsida; order Asterales; family Asteraceae; genus Lactuca; species Lactuca saligna. The sequence continues at coordinate 218,152,416 of NC_136421.1, forward strand.
CTTCAAATTACACATTAAGATTCGACACAGGTGTTACCTTACAAAAGTTTTCAGCATCTACATTACAAAAGACAAAAAGGAGTGTTGATGAGGTGAGTAGGTGACAGACTTTATATAATTTTTTTGTTGATAAATAATAAAAAAAAACTTTTCTTGTTTTAGGTGAGAGCAACGGTTGCTGAGCTGAAAAATGCAGTTCGGTTATTTAGCCAGTTATCAGCAGCTTCAAATTTACAGATCCATGGGTTTGATGAGAAGAAAATTGAAACACATGTTGGATACTGTAAGCATTTGCTTGAGGCTGCAAAAGTTCATTGTGATGCTGCTGAGCTGGAAGATCAACAAAATAGACATAGACTAGAACTTGCTAGACAAGCAGCCATACGTGAGGAAGAGAGTCGGTTAGCTGAAGAGCAGAAGAAAGTCAAGGTTTATGTTTTTAATTTTTTTTTTAAAAATTTGTGATTATTGTTTTGTGTGTTTGTATTTATGTTGTGTGTTTGGAAACAGTTGGAAAAGAGGAAGCAAGAGGATGAGCTGAAAAAGGTGATGCAACAGGAACAGCATTTAGAGCGTATTAAGGTAAGGTGTTTATAGGTAGAATCTTAGTCTTTTCCATAAGTTTGTTGAATTTAAAAATAAAAAGGTAGTTTTTGGGTTGTAAACGAACTACAGGAACATTGGAAGAGTAGCAGTGGGTCTAAGAGAAAAGATAGAGGTCAAGAGGATGAGGAGGGTGGACAAGGTGGCGAAAGGAGAAGAAGAAAGAGTAGTAACAAAAAGAGAAAGAGAGACAAGAAGACCATGGATGATGATCAACAAGATTATGAAGAAACAAACTACTACCAAACAGACAATCAAACAAACGATAATGATAATGATGATAATGATAATCCACAAGATCTTCTCGCAGCTGCTGGCCTTGAAGACTCCGATGCAGATGACGACACAGTAATATCCCCCTCCCTCTCTCACACACACAAACACACAGTGAGATTTTTTTTTGGCTGATATTTGTTCTGTATTGTTTGTATTAGGGTGGTGCACCTTCATCAAATAAAGGAAGAAGAATACAGGGGTGGTCAGAATCCGAAGAGGATGAGCCGGAAAAGAGGCAACCTAGTTCCAGTCCAGTTAGAGTCAACTCTGCTGAGATGCAGCTAAGTGATGGAGAATAAATAGTCAAAGATGGGAGTTAGGTCAGTTGCTCGGTATCTTTTTTTTTTTTTTTTTTATTAACTTGAAAAATTGTATAATTATTTACTAGTACAAATTACTTTAGTTTTGTACATTATACTGGTAATTCCATCATATTCATATATGCGTGTAAGCAATCTGAAAAAAGGGATTTAAGGTAGTTGAGTTGGATCGGATGATGATCAGTTGTGGGGTTTCTTTAAAAGAAAGACTCATACTCCTTGATTTTTATTATTATTATTATAATGAATAATAAATCCCCTTGTTGCCAAATGCCAAGTTTGGTGGTACATTGAATATGCTGCCTGTCTTTGGACTGGTGTGCAGGTGCATTTGCAGGTGTAGTGTGTGTATTATTATTATTATTATTATAGTCCCCTTGCATTTATTATTAGGTCATGGTCAAATTAGGACCACGTATTTTACCTTGCTTTCAGTACCCCTTCCCCTTCTATATACATAGCAGAACATAACAAGTTATACACAACTGAGACTATATCAGTTAGACAAAAATTAGTAAAATTGAGAGACGAAATGGTAAAAGTTTGGGGGAATCTTAATCTGAAGGTGGAATGATTTGAATTTCAAGTGTGATATATTATTATGATATGCTTAAGAAGCCCATGCCTACACGTATAACAGAATATTATTGTCCAGTGAATGAAAGATACTTTTGTCAGAGACTGACTTGACTGGAAGCATCAAAATGTTGTATCACGTGCATCAAAGTTAGTACACTTGTACCAAACCTCTCTTTCTGTTTCTGCAACCATGTGGTGTGTATCCACATTCCAAATTCAGTCCCTAAACTATTGAGGTGATCCATACAGCCCCCCCTACCCTCCCATAGAATTTAGAAACGGTGTCGTGGTGGGCATACATGTTCATGTTTTGAGGTAGTAGGATCAGATCCCCCATTTGGATCTAAAGTTAAAATTAAAAAAAGCAGGGGTAGGGGGTGGATGTCAGTTTTTTAGTGAGTGATATCTGACAGAAGGGTGGTGTCAGGGGTCCCACAGATCAGTCACTATGTGTGTTGAGTTTTTTCAGAGCAGAGTATAGCAGAGCAGAGTGCAGAGTGTTGGTTGGTTTGAATAAAAAGTACAGTACAAGTGTTTAAAGCTGGGTGATAAATGAAGATTCTCCTAACACACACACAAAAAAAAAAAAAAAAAATTATTATTATTATTATTAGGGATCAGATTTTTCTGTCACACGCGTGTGCCTTCTTTAAAGTTTCTGCCATGTAACTCCCCTTCCCACCAAACATTCAAATTCACTCCTTGGTGGTGGAATGTGGTGTGGTGTATGTTTCCTTTTTTCTTTTATTCAGCAACTCAATAATTACATTTATTGAATATGTATGATCATCAACAATCGAGGTGGTTTCTTCATGTAACTTGGTTAGTTTTTTTTTGAACTAATCAAATGATGAAAACTTGGACAAATTTTGCCACAAAATAATCGATTTGATTGATGCGTATCCAATTGAAAAAGTTTTTAAACGTTTAGTTAGTTAATAAGGATAAATGTTTTTTGTTTATATGTCGTCATTTTAAGCTTATTGGGAAAGGATGAAGGTAGCACAATAATTACGAAAAATAAAGAGAGAATAATATGGACACGATAGTGAAAGAAACCCATAATAATTAACAAACACATGGCCCATTGCTTTTTGGAAATATGTGGGTTGATTTAAAGAAACAATTAGTAGGTATTATCAACCAGGAAGCTAGCTTTTCAATCGAGATGAATACTTTCTATCCATTTTCATGTATTTTTGTTGATTTATCGAAATTGTAACAATTAATTCAGAATAATTTCATATATTGTGATTGATGCTACAATACAATGATTTATTTGATGAACTATTTATTATTGAATATTGATTTGATTTGTGGGAAAATGATATAAATGGAATAAGTTTATATGTTAAATTTATATATATCTGATTCTGAGGGTACTGTTCAAAGTAAGGATTAAAAAAATCATTTTTGTATGTTATTTTTCTTTTTTGTCCTATTGATGTGTTTTTTTACCTTAGTTTGAGAGTGGAACAGAAGCAACCAGATAGAAAAACAAATAAAAAACCAAAAAGATGTTGAAGAAGATGTCAATCTACTTCTGCAAACATACAAAATATGCTGCAAAATTTTCAGAGTTTTGATTGACCCCACATTATCAAAACAAGACAAAACCAACTAAAAAACTAATTAAATAAAAAAAACAGCAAAAGTTCTCATTACTTGACACTGTTTCAAGGTAACAACACACACATCGAAAAACTAACCAACTACTATTGTTAACACTTCTTTAGCCTCTATTCAACAATCCATCACACTTATTTATCTGCAAAATAACAAAACAATAGAAATAAATAATAAAATACATCACTATATCTTACCATCAAGTTAAAAAAAAAACGGTGAAATTACCATTATGGGTCAGGAAAAAGTCATGAGCAGAACTTGGAATCGAGATCGAGAGCTGAGTCGTGGAAGAATCTTGGTTATTTTCGTCATTTGGTGGCCATTCATCAAAAAAATGATGCATGACTTTCTGTGGTTCATCTTTTCTCCCAATTTTCAACCCCATTTGATGATGATTATAATAACTACTCTGATCTTGATGTTGATCTTGTTGATATTGCAAGTATCCATTTTGATGATAATCAGAAAAACTTGTTTGCTGCTTTAAGTGAGCCAATGATGAGTTTGAATTGTTGATAGCAAGTGGTTCCAATTGCCACGAATCACTACTCTTGATTGTTCCTGAAGATTCCGAGAAGAATGAATGCTCATCTATCTCCTCTTTCATCCCCCCATAACTTTTTCTACATGTATAACACAAGATAAAGATAAGAAAGCTAAAGGTACAAGTGGTTAAATTAAGCATTTAAAAAAAAAAAAAAACAGACACAAACAAACCTGTATGGGTTAGATTCCAACAAGAAGTGATCTTGAGACGACAAAACATTACTCCCCATAGATCTAGAATAAGAAGAAAGTGGATGTGAGTTGGGAGAAGGGTAGTTTGGGGATTTGGAAGAGATCATTGGAATAGGTGTTGGTGTTGGTGTTGTTTTGGAATTGGGATGAGTTGACAAGTTGACTTCCACAGGCTTTCTTGAACGGTTTCTGCCTCTATGCATGTGCCTTTCACAGTATTTGGAATCAGGATAAGCTTCTTTAGAACATCGCCATTTTTTACCATCTGTTCTTCTACATCTTCCTGGCTCTGGATCTATCTTTCTTCCAAAACCCATTTGAAAACAGTTCCACCCAACTGCAAATCCGATCAAAAACCAAAAAAGATTCAATCTTTATGTTCATTCTTGATAATTACACACAAAAATCAAGAAATATATATTGTAGAGAGAGAGAGAGAGATGTACTTGAAGGATGAGGTGGCTGGTGGTGGTGAAGGATGAGCTTCGTAGAAGATTCGAGACTTTTCTTGATGGTGAAAAGAAGATCGGGAGGAATTGGCATACCGGAAATCATGTATTTGTAGACGAGTGCTTGGTGTTCGAGTTCTTGCCATTGACTTGGTGTGAATGGAAACCTGCCGCCATTGTTACTCCGTACACTTCCACCACCACCTTCTGTACTCATCATCTTGAATCACGTAAATCTCTTCTTTGGATAACAAACATAAAATGAAAGATGAAAAACCTTGGGGATTTCTTGCTCTAAAAAGAGATAGGAGATGGGAGGTGTTTGTGTGTGTTGTGCACTATATTATGACTGCAAAGACTGTTGCATCTGCTGCTGCAACTATGCTGCCTTTATGGCAGCTATTGTTTTTCTGACAAAATTTATACGGAAACCCATAATAATGGGTTCTAGAGAGAGAAAGAGAGAAGAGAGAGAGAGAAGTGTAAGAGAGTTGGTATCTGAAAGCACAGGGTGACAGACAAAAGTGGCAGTGGGCATGATCATGAGAGAAGTTTGTACGGTTTTTTGCACACTTTTACTTTTACTTTTTTCATCTTTCTTTTTCTCTCTTTGTAAGATAAGATGTAACTGAGTTGGTAACTCGTTTCTTGACCTTTTTCTTGTTGTTAGTCAATGATGAGTCTCTTCTGAAAGTAGTCTTTAATCCCTATCTAAACCATATCCCAAATGGTCCTTGATATGGGAGTACATTATATTGGTGACCAGTACGTTACAACCCATGAATGCTTTTAGGTCTTTTTGATAAAGTATTAAAGGTAGGGTGTTTGTTGTGTGATTTGTAGGCAAGAATGAGAGAAGATGTTACATTTAAAGGTGACACACAATAAGAGATTGAGTGAATAAGCATGCATGCCTCTTATCCGATTTGAAAGAAAAAAAAAAAGGTCTTTATGGTTTATATGATTACGGCTTCTGGAGTAACTCATATGCTTGGTTTTAGGCTGGAGGGAGTGGTGTCATCGAAACCGCACTCCCTCCTCTGCCACATCAGCGTCATGTCACCTTTTATCACTCAAGTGTGGTTTCTTGCCACACTTTTCATTTTTTTTATTTTTTTGTTTTTTTTTAAGTATTTTAATTTAATAAAACTTCTTTTTTTTTTTTTTTTAACTAATTTAATTTAATATACCTTCTATTTTAATAAAAAAACATAATTCTTCATTAGTTGAAAAAAAAAAAAAAAAACAGTACATTGCGTTACCAAAAAAAAAAGAAAAAAAAGAAAAAAAACACACACACACACATAACATTTAAATAACCCTAGAAACTTAAAAAACATAAAGAAAAAAACTAAAGGAAACTACATAAAATCGTTCTCCGAGAACTCATCTTCGGGGTCATCCGGTGGATCCAAATTAAGGTTAATGTTTTGAACCCCATAAATGTGTTCCACCAAGTCATTGCGAAGATTGTGAAATGTTTCGGTGCAACGTATCTCTGCTCTCCTGTTTATATACTCTTCACCACCAATTTCTATTGGTTGTGTCTCTGGTATGATTTCTTCATCGTCAAACGCACATATCGCTCTTCCTTCGTCTTCAATAATCATGTTATGCAATATAATACATGTATACATGATTTCTTGAAGTTTTTCCTCGCCCAAATAAGCTGCTGGTTTTTTCAATATGAACCACCGTTTCTTCAGAGCTCCAAAAGCACGCTCAACATCCTTTCTAGCTCTTTCTTGAGCTCTCTTGAATTTCTTTCGTCTAGAACCATGCGGAGCTGAAAACGATTTAACAAACACAGCATACTCAGGATAGATTCCATCGACCAGATAATAACCATACTTATATGGTGTTCCATGCACTTGAAAAGAAGAATCTGGTGCGGATCCATCGTATATGTTGTTAAATATTAGTGAACGGTTAAGAACGTTGATGTCGTTAATCGAACCAGAAGAACCAAAAAAAGCATGCCAAATCCACATATCTTGTGATGCAACTGCTTCAAGTATTACCGTTGGGTGACCATGATCACCTCGGGTAAATTGCCCATGATATGCTGTAGGGCAATTTTCCCATGCCCAATGGAGACAATCTAAGCGTCCTAGCATTCCAGGAAATCCATGCACACTAGCATGATGAGCTTGCAATTGCAAGATGTCATTACGTGTAGGCTTACGTAAATATTTTGGACCATAAAACTGAATGACAGTTTTGCAGAAAAAATGGAGACTGTCTCGTGCTATCCTAGCAGACATCCTAAAACTTTTGTCTAACGCATCAGGCGGAATGCCATATGCTAACTGACGAAGTGCCGCCGTGCATTTTTGTAACGGAGTGAAACCGGGTGTACCTCTAGCATCGTGGCGTTGTTGGAAAAAACTGCACTCCCTCGTTACATCTTCAACTATACGTTCGAATAAACCTTTGAGCATTCTGAAGCGCCTACGAAAATAATACCCTTGGTAAGTGGCATTCTTTGCAAAATAGTCTTGTACCAAACGTTGGTTGGCTTCTTCACGATTTCTGTAAATGTATCTTCGTGTTCTCTGTTGAGAACTTGCAGCTGCGTTGTTACATACAACGTTGCATGTTTGTTCTGCCATTTGAACACACGCAATAGCGGTATCAAAAATAGTCTGAAATTCTTCAGAAGATGACATTTTTGGGAGAGTAGTGATTTAAAAAATATATATATTTTTTGAGAGATAGAGAAGATTATGTTGTGAATAAAAAAGTTAAGTTGATATGTGTATATATAGGAAAGAAAAAGAAAAAAAAAAGGAAAAAAAAAACAAAAGAATCTTTCAATTTCAACGGTCAAAATGACCAGCCAATCAGAATACGCGGTCTTGAGGGGCCGCACCGCGGTTTAGACCGCAACAAACCGCACCCTAGGGGCGGTGTTCCATGCTGAGTTGGCATGGAAGCGCAGTCTCAAGCCGCACCACACCGAGAAGTCTTACAAGCACCCTCACTTTACATCTTAATTTTTAGTAAAGACCATATTAGGCCTTTGTCTTGACGACATGTTGATCTTGGGTACTAATCAACTTCAAGTTGATCAAATGAAAAGTCTCTTGTGATCAAAATTTTCCATGAAGGGTATGGAGATCGTCGATGTAATCATATTGCACAACAAGAATTCGGATTATTAGGGACGACGTTTTTTGGGACGACACAAGCAATAGCGGCGACACCAGACTTGACGCGCTGTATGTCGCCTCTAAAACCCCACTGTCGTCGCTATTAGCGGCGTCGCTAAAGATAACCACCGGTGATCCGTCGGAGATACGCTACTTTCAATCGTGACCCTTGGTTTGGAAAATAATCCAACGGATAGGGTTTCTTCCTGTGATAAGGCATTAGAGACGACACCTTTAGCGGCGACATGTCTCCGCTAAAGGGGACGATCCGTTGACGCACCCTGAAACGAAATCTGACCCTACAATTCCAACCAAATCCAACGGTTGGTAATCGCCAAAAAGTGCGCGTATGATTCCCTCCAATTTGTCGCCGCAAATAGCCACATGTCGCCGCTATTAGCGTCGCCGCTAATAGCTTAGCCCTTTATGTTCCAGTTCGTCTTCCCCAGACGAACATTCCTCTCCTTTCTTTCACACCACCGGCGATTGCAGTTTCTGTGGCGACTCCGGCGACTCCCAACGCTCTCCACCGCTGATTGGGCTACAAACCCTTCTCCCACCGCCGATTGTCCTCCAAAACCGAGTCCCACCGGCGGTTTAACTCCAAAGCGATTGTCCTCCAATTCCGACGGGAGCTTAGATTTCGTGCTCATATCTCCGGCGAGGTTAGTTTTCGTGCTCATATCTCCGGCGATTGTACTCCAATTAACACCACCGATTCTTATTTGAAGTGATTTGTTTTTTTTTCGTTCCAGCTGCTTCACTAGCTTCACCGCTGTCTAGCTTTCATTTTGCTGGCAAAGACAGGTTAGTTTGATTAGTTTAAATTGATGGAAACTGTAAAATTATTTATTTTGAAGGTTTGCTGTGAAATGGTTTATGAACCTGAAACTGTGAATTTGATTATTTTGAATTCTTTGGATTGATATAAACTGGAACTGTAAAATTGTTTTTTTTTTTTCAATTGGTTGAATGTGTGTTTCAGTTGATTAATTTGATATGTTTTGTATGAATTGAGTAGTTTATATATATATATATTCACTTGTTGATCATGTATGAGTTTGATAAATTTATATGTGAAATTGATATATATATATATATATATATATATATATATATATATATATATATATATATATATATATATATATATATATTGTGAAACTATTGTATGTTCATCATGAATTTGTATGTAAAATTTAAGAATATTCATATGATTATTAGAAATATATTTTATTGTATATTAAAAGAATAAAATGAATACATCATAATAGATAATTTTTTCTATAAGTTAATGAAGAAACATTCGTAAAAAAGGTTCTTAAATGAAAAAAAAAACCATAATAAACTAATTAAATAAATAATAAATATATAATATCATTTAAAGTAAAATTTAATAATAATAATAATAAAAAAAATTAAAACGTATGCTAAATCTACTAAGTTATAATTAATCAAAATAGAAGATTAAAAACAAAAATAAGTTGATAAATCAAAATTGATCAAAAAGGTTTTAAAAAGAAAAAGAAGAAGAATAATAATAAACCATAATAAACTAATTAAATAAATAACAAATATATAATATCATTTAAAGTAAAATTTAATAATAAAAAAAATTAAAAGTTAAAACGCTATGTTAAATCTACTAAGTTATAATTAATCAAAATAGAAAAATAAAAACTAAAATAAGTTGATAAATCAAAATTGGTCAAAAAGGTTTTAAAAAGAAAAAGAAGAAGAAGAATAATAAACCAGAATAAACTAATTAAATAAATAACAAATATATAATATCATTTACAGTAAAATTTAATAATAAAAAAAAATTAAAAGTTAAAACACTACGCTAAATCTACTAAGTTATAATTAATCAAAATAGAAAAATAAAAACAAAAATAAGTTGACAAATCAAAATATGAAAAAAAAAAACGATAATATAAATAACAAATATATATACTATCGTTTAAAGTATCATGCTATAACAAAAAAAAATAATTTAAGAAATATTCGGTTGTTATAAATATTCAATCCAAGTTTTACTTCTTGTAGAGTAAACACTAAAACTTAACTTATGTTTCAGTTGCAACATGTCTATTGATAAAACGTGGACTACTATTGAAAACCGTAACTCTACCTTGTTCCAACAAGGACTTGAATCTTTTCTCGAGAGGTCCAAACCACATGTCGATAACAAAGGTCAAATTAGATGCCCGTGTAACAAATGCAATGTCAATAAATTTATACTACTAGCCATAATGAAATTCCATATACTTCAACATGGTTTTAGTCCACATTATATTATATGGAAGTATCACGGCGAAAATACAACTCACCCGGTTGTCGAAGACATACCGCGTAGTAACGAGATGGCTGATGTTATTGATGATGTTATGGGAGGTGTGATTGAAAATGATACCAACTGCAACGAAGGGAACCTAGATATAGACGATAGAGGTGTTGATGTTGGATTTCAAAAGCTGTTAGAGGAAGTCCAATTCAAATTATATCCTGGATGTTCGTTTTCGTCCCTTGACTTTTTAGCAAAGCTGATGCATATCAAGGTGATCAACAAATGGACTGATAGTTCATTCGATCAGCTTCTTGAGTTGTTGCAAACTGCATTTCCTGAAGGAAACAGGGTCCCCCCATCACATTACGAAGCAAAAAAGACACTTAAAAAGATCGGCTTAGGTTATGAGTCAATACACGTATGTAAAAATGACTGCTTTCTTTTCTGGAAAGAGCACGAGTTGTTGCAAAAATGTCCAGTTTGTAATGAGAGTCGGTGGGTTGATGAAAATACAAAGGGTAAGAAGGTGGCTCATAAGGTTTTACGATACTTTCCTGTGACCCCCAGACTACAACGTTTGTACTGTTCAAGACACACAGCTAAAGATATGATTTGGCATAGTACCGGACAATCCAAAGATGGTACGATGATTCATCCCGTTGATGGTACTTCATGGAAAAAAATTTGATATGAAGTATCCTGACTTCTCGAGGGAACCCCGAAACGTACGCTTAGGGCTTGCTGCTGATGGTTTTAATCCGTTTGGTAACATGTGTAATCCTCACAGCACGTGGCCTGTCATACTCACCACTTACAATCTTCCACCATGGCTATGCATGAAAGAGTCATCTTTCATGTTGACCTTGTTGATTCCCGGCCCCAAAGCACCCGGGAAGGACTTGGATGTGTTCCTTAGGCCGTTGGTGGATGAGTTGAAGCAATTATGGAGTTTTGGAGTACGTACTAAAGATGCAGCGACAAATACATTCTTCAATTTGAAAGCGATGTTGTTATGGACAATAAACGACTTTCCTGCTCGTAGTAGTTTATCCGGTTGGAGCGGACAAGGGTACAAAGCTTGTCCGACTTGCAACGAAGACACCTCGTCATACCGAGTATCAAATAAAGTTGTATATATTGGTCATCGCCGGTTCTTAGATGCTGACCATCCATGGAGAAAAATTTTGGACTATAATGGCAAACATGAGACAAGAGGTCCTCCAAGAAAGTTTAGTGAGGAAGAAATACAAGCGCAACACGCTCGTCTATTGTTTCGTCCACCGGGTAAAGTAGCTGCTCAACGAGCTGGTATTAAGAGAGATCGTGAGGATTTCGAGTTGAATTGGTCCAAAAAGAGCATATTCTTTGAACTTGAGTATTGGTCTTCTCTGGAGCTGAAGCACAACTTCGATCTTATGCATGTTGAAAAAAATGTCGGTGAGAGTCTTGTGGGTACTTCTCTGATGAATGATAAGTCTAAAGACACATCAAATGCTCGGGCGGACTTGACAAAGTTGAACATTCGGAAAAATCTATGGTTGAAAAAGAATGGAAACAAGTTCCATAAACCCCATCCACCTTACTCGTTCACGAAAGCTGACCGCATTCGTTTTTGTAAGTTTATAAGAAATGTGAAACTGCCAGATGGGTTTGGATCTAACATCGGTAAGAAAGTGAATGAAACCAATACTAACATTATTGGGTTGAAATCTCATGATTATCACATTCTTATGCAACGTTTGTTACCCATTGGAGTTAAAGGTCTTTTGGGGAAAGGTGTTTATACACCAATAATAGAGCTTTGTATGTTTTTTAAGCAACTTTGCTCAAGAACATTGTCGGTGAAGGATATGAAAGAAGCGAAACCAACCATTATTAAAATATTGTGCAAATTAGAAGTGATCTATCCTCCTGCGTTTTTTGACATTATGGTTCATTTAGTTTTGCATTTACCTGATGAAGCAATTTCTGGAGGCCCAGTATGTATGAGATGGATGTATCCATTTGAAAGGTATATGAAAAAACTAAAAAACTATGTCAGAAACAAGGCGAGGCCGGAAGGTTCTATAGCTGAGGGTTATGTCGCTGAAGAGGCATTATCAGTTTGTTCAATGTACCTTGAAGATGTTGAGACTCGATTCAATCGCCTTGAATGAAACGAGGATGTTATCATAGAAGAAACAAAGCTATGGGTGTTTCAGTCTAAGTGTCGACCAACTAGCGGAAGGAAAATGAAAAATCTCAATCTAGAGGAGAGAAAACGTCTACATTGGTTTATGCTTGATAATTGTGAGGAAGTCAGAAAGTATATTGCGTAAGTGTTCTTATCTTTTAATTCATTGTCTTTTTTTAATTTCGCATTTTTACTAATATATATATATATATATATATATATATATATATATATATATATATATATATATATTTTTCATCAATGTAGTGAATTCAAATCATTACATCCTGAAAGTGATGAAAAAATCGAATTTCCTAAATGGTTCCTTCATAAGGTCTATGATATGCAAAAACAAAAATCTCTAGAGTTTAATAAGGAGTTATCAGCTCTTTCAATCGGTGTGCATGCGCATGCCTTTACTTACACCGCTTGCATATTGAATGGTGTTAGGTATATGGTACCTATGCGTGACACTCAACGATCAACACAAAAATCGGGGGTTCTAACTGAGGGAGAGCATAAGCAGAAATATTATGGTCAGCTAGAAGAGATTATCGAGTTGCATTATCCTCATAAATATTCCACCGTACTTTTTCGTTGCAAGTGGTTCGATACTGCATGAGTTAAATCTGATAATAATTTCACCACTATCGACCCACAACGCGAATTGAGCAGCGAAGATCAACTCATATTTGCTACGCAGGCCAAGCAAGTATTTTACATCCAAGAACCTTCTCCAAGTGACGAAAATGACACCCAACGGTGGGTTGTTGAAAATGTTAATCATAGAAGAATTTGGGATCTACCGATGAATGATGTTGATCATGATCCCATTGAAAATATCGACAATGATTCAACCGATGTCGTTCTTAGTAATGCTTCTTCCAATTTCACTCTCTCAATTGACTTTAGCCAGTACTTTCAAAATTCTCAATCGATTGAAGATGATATTGAAGTTAACCCACCAACGAGTATCATCAATAATGTGTCTGATTGCGAGACTGATTATGATGAGGAAGATTCTGGTTATGATAGTGATGTATCGGCAGACACTGAAGTGTCTGGGGGCGAGAATGATTAAAAAATCTTTTTACATTTAATTAGTAAAATAAGGTTTGTATTTGTTGTATATATATATATATATATATATATATATATATATATATATATATATATATATTCATATTCATATTGTGTTATAATTTTTCAGGATGTCATTTTTTTGGATTGCATTGCTCCATCTCATGGCTGCTCTGATGGGTCATGGAGGCGACGGTGGTGACGAGCCACCACATCCGTTCGGTGGGGGGTTTTGGTGATCACCAAAACGATGGTAATTAAATCTATTCTAATTCATTGTATTTCACATTGTATGTATATAAAAAATTATTCTGACTAATATTTTTTTTATGCAGTGGTGCCTCCGAAACGAAGAGGCATGACGGTAAATAAAAAAAATGCACAAACTCTATAAAGCTAACGGTGAACGGCCTCTTAAGATAGTATTTGATGTAAATACTAACATGCCGATTGGGGAGGTGTATGAATGTTTTATTCGGGAGGTTGGGAGCTATATGTGGCGGGACATCGGTTTTGATAAAGACACATAGACAGAGGTTTCTGAAGCCGAAAGGGTTGGAATGTTGCAGTATCTTTCGGTAAATTATTTATAAAGTTATATATTTAATATTTTTAATTTCGATTTATTTTTAATTTATCTATTTTTTTTGTAGAGATGGTTTGATTTTGACGCGATTACAAATCATCCCATGGCTTCAACTTATTGGGCATCACTGAATAATCGGATATGTGCGCGGTATAGAGGCCGCAAAAATATTGCAAAAAACCGTTTTGATGATTTTGCAGGGAATGTGGAGGCAGCAAGGGCTCAAGCCCCTAGGGGTATGGATCAGCAGCGTTGGAATGCTGCTACTGACCATTTCTTAACAGAAAAACATCAAAAACGATCCGCTGGAAACAAAGAATGCCGGAAGAAGCAAGTAGTGAAGAATCGTGGAGGGACGTGCAACTACGGTAGTGCTTGTTTCAAAAAAGTAAGTTACAATAATGTTTATTCAGTTATAACATATTTTTTAATGTTTATTCAACTATAACATATTTTGTAATGTTAAACAGAATTTGAATAGACTTGAAGTATTTCATCGTGCGCATGTAAATAAAAGAGGGGAATTTGTTGATCCATTGGTTGAAGAGCAATATGTAAGTTATTATTACTTAAAAATGAAGTAGATTGTTAAATTTTTTTTGTTAGTTTTAACGTATTAACAATCTTTGTGAAATACAGAATGTCTTAGTTGCTGAGGTTGCTCTACAGACTCATCACATAGCCGACTCTGGTGGTGATCCAGACACCATTGATTGGATCGCAATATTTGAGAAGGTGTTGGGTACTCGAAGGGGGCATGTGAGAGGCATTGGGCCTAAAGCTTCTTCAACTGCGGGTACAAGTGCTTCATCCCAATGGCAGCCACAGTCACAAGCATCACAACCAACGCAGGTACTTGTTAAATTCTTAAAAAAATTGGTTGCTTTGTTATATTGTTAAGAACTTAATGTATTTGTAGTAACTTTTGGTAGCTCTGTAGTTTCTTAAATTGTTATAGACTTAATTGATTTGGTGCTTTGATGGTTTGTTGAATTGTTCATAACTTATTTGTTTGTGACTTAATTGTAGGATGTTGATGTGAACGCTTTTCTTCAAAACCCGGCATTTGTGACGGCCATTGGAGACATTATTCGCTCGTTTAAAAACCAAGTCAACGAGGAAAACAACGATGGGGAGGACGGTGGGGAAGACGAAGACAACTAGTATTTCTTGTTTTATGATATGGAGGATGTTACTTTTGATTTGGAAAATAGTTTATGTATGATATATATTAAACGTTTGTTTGAGATTTATTAGATATGGTATGTTTGATGTTTGTTTGGAAAATAGTTAATGGAATATGGTATTTTTGATGTTTTTATATAATGTCGTATGTATTTATATATGTATTTTTATCAAAACAACATTTTATAATATATATAAATTAATATTATAAAAAATAAGTTTTTCTTAAAAAAAAAAAAAAAAAACATTAGCAGCGACGCCTTTAGAGACGACTACTGTCAATTGTGACGACATGGCCTCCAGAGAGTATCGCCGGAAAAATCCTACCGGTGGTCGGAATATTAATAGGGACGACACTATTTGAGACGACATCAGTGTATTAGAGACGACAATTATTAGCGACGACAGTATTAGAGACGACATGGGCTATTAGTTACGAACCAACTGCGGCGACGCATTAGCGACGATACGTCGTCGCTAATAGCATTAGCGACGGCAGAGATGATCAATTGCGACGACTTTCGTCGCCGCTAAAGGTTAGTATTTTTGTAGGGTATTAGGATTAAACGGTTTAACAAGGATCTTGATGTGATCACTACAAGAAAATTTTGATTTAACTACGGAAAAATTCCGTAGTAAAAGCTGAAATTCCGTAGCTAAATCTAAATAACTACGAAAGTTGCTACGGAATTTGCCAATGAGATTTCATAACAAGATTTCTTGTAGCAAAATGTTTAACTCCGGAATTATAGTTCCGTAGCAATTTTGCTACGGCTGTTGCTATGTCGTCTATATGTAGCAATTCAACTACAATACACTCCATCATAATTCCATAACAATGAAAATTTCGTAGCTATTTTGTTTCTTAGCAAATTCTGTAGCCATTTGCTCCGTAACAAATTGCGTAGTCATTTGTTTCATAGCAAATTATGTATTCAATTGTTCCGTAGCAAATTATTTAGCCAATTGTTCCGTAGTAAATCATGTAGCTATTTGTTCCGTAGCAAATTCCGTAGCCATTTGTTCCGTAACAAATTATGTAGCTATTTGTTCCGTAGCAAATTACGTAGCCATTATTCCATAGCAAATTTCATAGTCAAATTTCGTAGCTATTTGGTCCATAGCAAATTTCGTAGCTATTTATTCCGTAGCAAATTTTGTATTCATTAGTTTCATAGCAATAGGTTCTGGTGCAAACTTAGTATGATGAAAATATTCATCAAAATCCAATTTTCCAATTATAATATTCATACAAATATATAAAAATATAGTAAATATCAATATAATGGTTACATCAATTTTATAGATATATCACATTATCAAAAATTCTTCTATAAGGTTGCATAATCATTAATATTAAATATTAGTAACAAATACAATCACATAGTTTACATTTAAACCACCACGGACACATAAACAACCATATATGCTCAATCAAAATGGCAAAACATGCAAAATCAAATTTACAATCAACTTGATTAAAATTCAATCTGTTGTACATAATCTCAATTTGTTTTGCTTTGAGGATTTCCCTAATTTTTTTTACCAACTAGAAGTATAAAATCTAAAAATGATCACAAAATAAAAACAATAATCTAACTCTTTTATTAGACACAAGAAACAAAATGAATCACCTTTTGAGCATCATCAAATACAACATTAGCATGGTTGTCTTTTCTCTTCCCAAACTGTCACATGACGCCAAAATGATTTGAAATAAAGTTGAAAACAAATGATAATACAATTATCATAGACACCTAAATAGTGAATATTAACTTATTTCTATAACCATGTTTTAAGTCCTAAAGGTGTACATCCTCCGAAATGTCCCTATAATCAGATCTAATGTTGTTACATGTTCCTTCAAATATGTCAAAACCAATACAACTAAATAAGATTAAAGATAACAAGGGTTAAGAAATGACAACCTACTTTCATTTATTTCTTTGTTATAACATCCTGCTTTTATTTCATCCAATTAAAAACTTGTAAAAATCTACCCAACTGTATACAAAGTAATTTTCATTGATATAATTTTGTAGGTTTTTCAAAGTATAATGTTCCAATAAGAAAAACTTGGAAGGACAATTCTATAATAAGCAAATAAATGGAAGTGTATTGACACAAAAAATCTTAAGCAAGATAAAATTTAAAATTTATCAAAATTTATTCTTCGTATAATATGTATGCTTGTGTGAAATGACCAATCATTTGCAGCCTACAAGGGTAGTGGAGGTCAAAAAATATAAAATAACAATAATAATAATACAAAAATCAAAAGTAAAAAAATATAGACATCATATCACATACCTCAACACATTCCAAATATAACCTCATTGCAAGACCGGGTATTAGAACCATTAACAAAACCTCAAGTGTCTGATACAAGAAACCATCTTAAGGAATCTCAAAGCAATTTTTCTTAATAATTATAATAAATGAGAATTCGTTACCTGATTCAATAGTCGAAAAATCTTTTTTGGTATGCCATAACAATTGTATAAAAATCCATAAAATGAGAAAAATTAATTGTAGTTTAAACAAATTATAAACATGATCAAACATATTAAAATAATCAAAAAAGAACAAAACCTTGAGAGCGTTGTATATAAGTGGAGGAATTGTGAAGGGAAGTCGCTTCAGTCCTTCATTTATAGTATGCTTGTTACATATATATCTATAACTAAACATAATATTAATAAAGAGGAAATTATAGAAATGCCCCCTCTGGTATAATGGAAATCACAATTCATTCCAAGTTTTGATTTTGTTACATGGACTATCTTCGTGGTTTCATTTTGTTCTGAAATTTAAACATTCTTAATAAAATGTGTGCAAAAACCTTTGGTATAAATAAAAAGTATATCTACACACATATATCAAATACTATTTGTGAAAACAAAACAATCTTTGGGTCAGATCATTTGATGAGTCTAATTTAAGCATATATAATATTATAACATTTTTATACATGTATGCCAAATACACAAGTTTCTGTGTCTTAAACAAGTTATAATCTTATTTTGGCTAAGTAAGTTAACAAAAAACTAAATAATGATGTCTATAATAAGTAAACTAGTTTATTAATCATTTGTTAGTTTTGTAAGCAAAAAGTTCTGTTCTATTTCTTTTATCTTCATCAGGTTACAATAAAACACACCAAATGATCCCTTAGTATGTACACAAGAATATAAGATTGTTGCAACTGTCTCAACATGAAAATCAACTTGTCTTCTTTGTGGGGTTGTGAACTTGAAAAGCTATATAGCTAAATACTAGTCGTAATGTATGGCAAAGCAGACTAAAACTCAAATAAAATTTAATATATGGAAAAATATGATGCTTAAAATAAGTTTGGTTTAAAATCATTTTGATTTCTTACAATAGGTTTTCCTTTTATCTCAAAAATCAAACTCCAAGCAGAGTTCATAAAACACTAGGCAATCATTAACAACCAAAATCATAGAACAGGAGTGTAAACAGAGAAACAGAACAATTGAAATTAAATAAGCACCTTTTCCCTTATATGTGTAACATACCAACTTCCAGGTATGAGATTTATTCCTTGAAAGGAAATTTCCCCTTGGAACTCGTCGAGTTGATGGCCTCAAATCGACGTGTTGAAGACTTTTGGGCCACGTATATTTTTGGACCAACTCAACGAGTTGGTGGTTGATTAAGAAACCCTAATTTTTAGGGTGTTGCACCCTATTTAAATGCCTTATACCTTTTGGGTGGCCTCCTTACCCGTCTTCTCTATCCAGAAACCCTAGTCTCGTGCATCCTCTCCCATATTTGAGTGTGTGTGAGCTTGAAGAGTGTTTTCTTTGTGTTCTTTTGAAGGATCTTGAGGTTGGAACTATCTAGATTGAAAGAAAGGTTTCAGATCTAGAAACTCTTGGAGTATTGTAGTCCTTTTGAGGTAAAAAGTTGACAACTTTCTTATCTATTATTTAAATCTCTCACTTTGAAGTTTATTATCATATTTGGCTCATTTGTGGGATTGTTCATGGGTTGAGTATTTCATGAAGTTTTCACTTCAGATTTGGACGTTTTGTGGCCTCTTTGGACTTAAAGTTTCAAGCTTTATCCAGTCCTAGGCCTCCTTCATGCTTTAGGTCCCTTATTAAGCCTTCTTTGAGTTTTGGAGCCTCTTTGTGTCATGCATGGACATAAAGTTAGCAACTTTACGTGGGTTTCCAACCCTTGGTATCAGATCTACATTTTTTAGCATTAGATTCGACAAGAAGGAGCTGAATGTGTTAAGATTGGGAAAACTCAACGAGTTACCGATGAGTTGGCTCGTTTTTTCCCGCTTCTCTGGATATTGTAGGAACTCGACGATTTGGCTTGGGTTTTCTTGCTTCTCTGGATACTGTAAGAACTCGACGAGTTCGTAGGTGCACTCGATGAGTTGGGTCAACATGGACCATTGACCTTAACTATTGACTTTGAATTTGACCAAGTTTGACTTTGAGGGAAGTTTGGATATTTTAGGGTTTTGATAGAAATAGTCACATGGTGCTTGTAGGTAGTTGAGTCTGTAGCTGAGTTTTGGAGTTGGATTTTACCAATTCAGCACTACTGTGAGGTGAGTGTTCCTCACTATACTTGTTGAGTCGAAGGCACCAAGGCCGACCCTTTTGGATTGTTATCCTGATTATTGCATGATTGAGTATTGTGGTGGTGATCTGTTAGATCTATATCCTAATAATAGGATGATGCTATACTTAGTGATCTATAGGATCGGTCTGTTTGTCTGACTGATTGGTTATGTGTTTAATGGTTATGTCTATGTCGACATGTTATGTGTGATTGGGTTGAGGCGGACTTGCTTCGTGCTGAAGGCCAACAGACCCAAGGTGTTCCGGATAGACTGAAGGTCAGTGGGGTGTACCAGTCAAACCGAAGGCCCAGAGAATGTTCCAAATAGGCTGAAGGCTCGAGGTGGCGTACCAATCATTTTGTAGGTTCTGTGAGCGTACCGGATAGACTGTAGGCCGGTGGGCATTCCAGTTAGACTGAAGGCTCTGAATGCATGCTGTTTGTGATATTATTATGGTTTTTGTATTGTGATTGGTATTTTGGTGGAACTCACTAAGCTTTGAGCTTACAGTTTTGGAATATGTTTTAGGTACTTCAGAGGATCACGGGAAGGCAAAGGCGTGATCGTGCACCTCCTCATATTTGTTTCATGATTTTTGAGATTTCTCTGATGTTGAGCTTATTTTAAAAACAATTTGTAATAAATGATGGTTTTTTGATTTATTTAAAAGTTTTAAAATTTCCAAAATTTTATGGATGTTACAATATGAATTTTGCTTGTTGTGTTTTCCAGTCAACGGTCTAAGGAACTCTTGTTTCTTTTACAAGTTTAATAGAGAAATGAAGCAAGCATTTTGTATGATGAAAATAAATTAGGGCAAGATACAATCACATAATGATAAAGGTACAAAATCAAAGAGAACAAGAAAAGGAAGAAGAAGTGAACTTCAATATAACTTTTCATGGAAAGAGTTGAAGAAGACCAATCTGTTGGCGTTTCCGTTTGGATTTTATTGCCTGAGCACGATAGGCTTTGTGTATGTACGAATACAATTAAACCCTGGACACATCTAACTAATCTTATATGATCACAAAATTCGTTACAATCAACTATAATCAACTAAACATATAACATTGGAATCACTAAACATGAACTTCAATATAACTTTTCCTATAACACATTTACTTTTATATCCAGATTTCTGACTTAGACATAGATAGAGAAATACAAAACTAGAATCAACGATAGTCAACTGATCTTATGGTATTTTTACTGGAATAGAGAAAAATGGAGGGAACATACCTAGCGATTCACGAAGCAGGCTTCGTACAGCGGAGCATACACGAGGATTGACCAGAGAAGCTCTGCACAGCAGAAGGCGCAAAGTAAAGTCTGACCGATAATTTGGGGGCGGAGCACGCAGAGTACGATCGATAATGGCGGAAAAGGAGAGGTAGAGGGGGAATGAGCGATGATTTTGGGGGAAACAGTGAACTGAGGATGGTAATTTTATTTTATTCGATTATTATTGTGTTATAGGTGATTTTAAAACTATCTTTGATTAAAACATGTGATATATGTTATCTCAAAGTGTTTTTTTCTAAGTAAAGTTCTTGGTTTACGCTATTAATATAGTTTTATAAGATAAAATAATAGTTTTTGATATTTTTATATTTATTTATGGGTTCTGTAAAAGTATAAAGCTTAGCTTTGTATTTCGATCGTTTAATAAATGAAGGTTTTTTTGCCACTTGTCAATCACTCATGAGTTTTGACACTTGTTATTTTATGGTAATTTTAAAATAAATATTATCCACTTGTTAATTTTTGGTTTGTTTTAATTTTTAATTAAAATCATATACTTATATATTGTAAAGTATTAAATATCATATATATGATATTAAATTGTAATAAATACGTTTCTTTCTTTCTTATATTAAAGTTATATACTAAAAACATTTCTTTTTTATATTTAAGTTTAATCATTTTTAAATCAACCTGTACAATATAGGGGTCTCACACCTAGTGTTTTATATACAAATATCTACCATCAAGCTTTTCGTAACAAGTTACATAGTAAAATTGCTACAAAATTTTATTGTGTAGCAAATTTTATAACAAAATAACTACGGATTTCACTTCTGTAGCCAACTAGCTACCTATTTCGATTTTGTAGCTAATGATGTAGCCAACTAGCTACATATATGGATTTCGTAATTAGTTTCGTAGCGAACTAGCTACGGCCAACAACTCCGTAGTATATACCGTCGTAAAACAACTACAAATTTTGATTTCGTAGTAGTGATTCGGGATTTAGCTACGAA
This sequence comes from Lactuca saligna, assembly GCF_052625555.1. Classification (NCBI taxonomy): domain Eukaryota; kingdom Viridiplantae; phylum Streptophyta; class Magnoliopsida; order Asterales; family Asteraceae; genus Lactuca; species Lactuca saligna. The sequence goes on from NC_136421.1 coordinate 218,174,343, forward strand.
AATGCAACTTCGTAGCTATTTCCGTAGCAAAATAGCTACATGTAACCAATCCGTAGCATGTTCTGTAGTAGAATAACTACAAATTTTGATTCCATAGTAACTTTTCGTGGGTATTCAAGATTTAGCTATGCAATGCAATTCCCTAGCCATTTCCGTAGCAAAATAGCTACGATAAGCCATTTTGTAGCATATTTTGTAGTAGAATAGTTATGGATTTTGATTCCGTAGTGCTTTACGTAGCTATTTATGATTGTCCTTGTAGTGGATGCAAACAAACTATGCTGAAAAAAAATCTCAAAAAGTTTAATTATAGTGATTGTTCTTCCATGAGTACTTTATGGATCCTAATGTGGAATTAATGTCAAATGAAGGCAAGTCAATATCGCAGTTAGAATACTCTCCAACGGTAGGTTGATTGTGGTATGTCATGACAAGCACATACCTAACATCGCTTATGCAATTGGGAGCATAAGTGTATAGAGAAATATAGAGTATGAGTATAGAGATTGAGATTGAGAGAGTAAGGGAAAGAAGAAGAATGAGTATAGAAAATGAATAGAGAAATTAAGAGAATAAAAGAGAAAGAGAATGTGTATACAAAGAGAAAGTAGAAAAAAATAAGAATAAATATAGAGAAGGTGAAGAATGCAAACGACACTGATTATCTTGTGAAAGTCTAACAACAACTTGAGTAGTTGAAAGTTCATTAATATTGTTATTAAAGTAATGATTGGATTGTGAATCTTTAGTTGATAAATGAGTTTTGAAAAAATTTATTCACCAAGAGTAGTGTATTCTTATATCATTATTGTTATGTGTATCATTGTTAATGATTACTCACTAAGTTTTTTGTAGCTTATCTTTTTTGTGATTTATGTTTTGTAGGTAAATTTATTTAAGCAAAGAAAGAAGAGATAGATTATGATATTTTGCTCATATCATTGTATTTAATTTTTCTTTGAACCCATCATGTTGATAACTATTTATATTGGATTTTTAATGTAATTAAGTTGCATACCAATGTGTATGTGTTTATAAATAATAAATAAGAATTTTAGGTGTACTTTATATTAAAAACTGAGTGTTACAATGAAGAATCTAAATTCTATATAACTCCATAGTTGGTGATTTCTTATTAATGCCTTGAAAAGAAGTTCATCTCCATAATCTGAATTGCGTGATATGCGAATATAGAGTTAAAATATCATATTCGAGAGGTGATCACAAAATCCTTCGATTTAAAATCCTTCAATTTGATCCGAAAAAACCTTTGAATTTCAAAAAAGACAATGTTCCTTCCAAACTGTAACAGCGATAATACCTATTACATATATTACACACAAACCAACACAAAGAAATTTTGGCAACGGATAAGAAACACGCGGACTAGAATTGGTTTCTAGTCGCACATATTTGATTATGTCTTTTATTTGCCAAAACATGAATATTGAAATACTAAAACAAATAATATTTTCAATGTTTAAAGTAAATGAAGTTCCCCATGTTTTCAGCATCAAAAGTTGGGTAAGTTATTTTTGTTGTGTTTCATATTTCATATTTTTACTGTATATCACACTAAAATTGGGAAAATGTGTAATGTTTTTTTTCTTTTTTTTTTCATACTCAACGAGTTTACGTATATATCTTGTCTTTGACTAGATAAATCATCTTTTCAAAGTTTCTCAGGAAATGAAATTTGACCGGCAGTGGCCATACCGATCGACTGTTTAGATAAGAACGTAAATTTCAAAGGGCGTCGTGTGTCCCATCCATGGAAAAGAAGAAATGCACTTATTTGAATTTGGTTATTTATGATACACGTAATAATATAATGTACATTGAAGACAACACCGATCCAAATTTGCAAGGCTTGCAAAATAAAATATTCCAAATTTTTTCTGAAGTAAATTACATTTTTTTTCACTATGGTTGGTATTCATATGTAGTTTTGATCCCACTTTCAAAAAATTGATGAGTATTATTTTCATGATTTCAAAATGCTACACATTTGGTCTTTTTATTGTTATTTTCACTCTATGCTGTTTTTTTATTGTTACGACGTGAGCAGTGACGAATCTAGAATAAAAAACCACATGGTTCCTAACAGAAATAAAAGAGATAACAATACTAGTGACGGTCGGTCGTATACCCAGAGTCAATAGTAACCATGTAGTTTGTATACCAAAGGGACCCTACCTCCGATAGTGAGGTGTTTAAAGTGTGATTTCCAAACAGTATATTTTGTATACCAAAGGGATCCTACCTCCGATATGATCCTACCTGATTGTTCATTACTTGGTAGATCTTGAAGTAGACTTTGAATTAATGATGAATCTAGGCTAATAATTAGTCCCAATAAATATTAGACTAAAACTTAGTGATAATGATACTAGGTTACGCCAAAGGAAAATACATTTTCTAGAAGTGAAGCGTTGTCCAAATTTCGAGTCGCCACTTTAACAAGTGAGTGCATAGTTACTTTCATCTTACACACATATATGAAGTATTTAATATTAATACATGCTATATGCACTTATTATCTGTGTTCCTAATATATATGCTACATGAACGATTTATAAAAGTTTTACTTGATTTAAACTGTATATGTATTTTTATACCTATAAATATATTGGGTAAAAATGGGTAGATGAAATATGATATGGATGATGAGAGACGAAAGATGATATAGATGTTAAGAGGTGAAAGATGATGAGAATCCTTGACTTTAACGCTGATCCAATCATCTAGCAGAGTATAGACGACAACCACAAACGATTCTAGATAGTCCAGTGGAACGCTAGTAGGCTCGCAACCTGTAGGTGTTTTTGAACTACGTGTTCACCATATGTACTCTAAAAATCCTGTCAGTTATGTCTAATGGATAACATTGGCAGATGTGCCTAATATAGATAACATTAGCAGCTATGTCTATTAGATAACATTGGCAACTATGCCTAATATATAACATCGGCATCTATAGACTTAGTGTCTATTAGATAAACCCTGACAGCGATGGACTTCGTTCCTATTCCTTAGGGAAAATCCTTAGGAATAAATAAATGAAGAATAAATGAATCTTACGGTAGGCCCTTAATAATAAAGAAGATAATGGGGATGGGAATTTGAGTTAATTGTTTGATGATTAAACAAAATAATTATATTATTGTGGGTTGAAAACCCTACGTACTCACCATGTTTCCCAACCTGACCCACACAGTTTATTGTATCACAAATAGCAACATTAAAGATACATTCTGCTAAGAGATTCAAGGAGATGTAGATCATTAATGTAAATTAATGTAATGCCTGTTTATGCTTATGTTGCTATATTGACGATGAAATCACAACGTTTTAATATAAAACACATTTCTTTGTAAATGATTTGATAATATCATTATCATGCTTTCTGGGAACAAATTCTGCAATATTATTCTTCAAAAAGGATACTCTAATTTTAAAATAAGCATAAATAAAGTTTTTAAAATGGCCGATAAAGTGGGGATGTCACAGTAGGTATCAGCGCATTAGTTTAATCGAACTAGGATTTTTTAACATTTCTAGACTTAACTTAAAATGTTGAGCGATGATTGTGAAATGAGTGTCTACTATATTACCTGAATAGACACGAGCACTAACTTATTTTAGGAAAGATGCCTAAATTGTTTTTATGTGCTAAATGACGTATGTTATAGCCATAAGATACCTTATATGCCTTATGATGCTATTATTTAATCGGATCTATTGGTCTATTGCCGAACGGATCTGGAAACTTTATGTGTTTAGACTTCTAAATTTTTAATTACGGTATTAGAACTGACATGTAACTTTTCGGAGCGATAAGGAGATTTATACATCTATTGGAAATGATGCTTTCCTTATTTTAATTCTCGTCACTGACTGCTCACCGAACGTCTACTTTGGAGTATAGATCAACATGTTGAGAGCTTGAAGCAGATTAGGAAACGAAAGTTGATAGCCTTAGCCTAAGCATGTGATGGGTCAAGCATCGGTTGTTGCACCTGCACCCGAACCTATCACAAAGGTAGAAGTTCAAGTAATAATGTGAACCATGTTAGACTAGGAAAATGGAGGAAATGTTAAGGCTTAAGATAGTGAATGATACCTATCGGAAGATATCATAACAACAATATCTTTCCTTTAGAATATGTCTAAATATATAATACGTCTGGTACGGGAGAAGTACACTTTCAATTAGCAGAAAGAAAGAAATTTTGGTATAATCCATGAAGTTATCCGATCGTCTGAAATCTCCACCACCAACCGAGGTGAAGTAGAATTGATGATTGAAGATACGCACTGAAGAAGTCTTAGTAGAGTCTAAGGAAATTTTTATGATTATTTGGACATATTCATATGTGTTAAATCGTTTTGTAATTTTAGGAAATAAGAAATTGGGGACTACGAGATAATACTTGGGACGAGTATGAGTAGGTGTGAAAGGTAGTAGAGGCCTATACTACTGGAAGCACAAGACTCACACTTGGATAAGGGAAAGTCACATGGTCACCAAGGCGCTAGTAATTGATTCTATTTTGTTCATGTATGTCGTTACCATCATTTTGGTAATGACTAAGAAGATGATTAATATCCCGACCCTAGTGGTTATATCAAATAGATTTCGGATAAGATAAGTATGTTACATGGTTAAGAGAACCAAGTTTGATGAAACATCCGACTTAAACCAAAAGGTTGAAGTATAAGATAAACAAAGCAACCAATAGAAGTATCGTGGTCACCGTTAAAGTAAAAAGCTTGTAGCTAGAAATGTTACATGCTAGAATGTGATTATATAACATTAGAACATGAAGGAATGTATCTTCCATTATGTAATTTGGCTCTAAAAGACATGAGTCTACGCATTGCATCATATGATGAGAGATCATTAGGACATGCCCTATCGGTCTGTTACGGTAATCAAAGTAAAGAACTTCTCGTAATTTAAATATGTTTAACGAGGAGCAAGAGTCTCCAATATGGATCGAGTTTGTAACTCGAAGGTTACGATTGAAAGTCAAACATATTATGAAGAGTATGTGCAAGATGAGCACCACCAGCAGTCAAGAAGTCCAAGAGTTAGATACTCATTTAAAAGGATATAAGAGTTACAGTTATTACCTATGATGAAAAGATAACGTGTGGAGTCATTATACGAGCCCTGTTTTGATGCATGATTCCGAGACGAAATCATCCTAAGGAGGAGAGAATTGTAATGCTCGCATTTTTGGCTAAACATTATTTGATGATGTAATAGTTAGGTCCAACAATTGTAACCTATTTTATGTAATGAAGAAGAATTATTTGAGTATTATGTGATTTATGTGCAATATACATGCTTATAACGATATAATAAAATATGAATAAAATACACGTCTAAAATAAAATAATAATTAGACCCAATATCTTTAAAGAAAGTTGAAGTAGTCGTAACACAGATTCCAGAGATATAAGGAACGCTGAAATCGAACTTATAACGAAGAGGTTATGACCCGTCAAAGTTTTCCGATTAAACCGACATGCCTCTACATATCATAAATATTAAATTTTTGACAAAATACCTTTTTAGCCTTAGAAATGTAAACAAAATTCGTAGTATTTGTTAAACTGAGAACGTGCATATAGAGAACGTCCAAATCTGACTTCATAAAAGGGAGTTATGATTTTTTGAAGTTTCAGCATAACAATATACAACTCAAAAATCGAATTTTAGATTGGTTAACTTTTAGCCAAAATTATCTAAATGAGAATTGAAGATCTCATTAATAAGAGTTCAACGATAAAAAAGACAGTCGATAACAAAGTCCGTATGTAGAAGTTATGAAATTTACACGGTCGTTAATAATGTAATCTTCTCAGACTGTTAAATTTAAGATCAGTCAAGAATTATGAAACATCCCAAAAATACAGTCCAAAATTTTCATTTTAAATCATTAAGAAAACCATAGTTATTAAACATTATATAAAAATCATAAGTCGTGTATCTCAAAATATCATAAACATCTGTCATATATATCAAAGTATAAACATCCCAGACTAAACAAATGGTGTGTGCAATGCAATCATTCCGAGCTCTTCCCCTTGCTACCAGAAGTACCTGAAACCAAAACTAAAAATTATAAGCAGGAAGCTTAGTGAGTCTCCCCAAACTACCACATACCATACACATGTCATACAACTAGGAGATACGGGCTCCGCCTACACTCAAGGAGATAACGACGCCGCCCACACTCTGCTAACTAGGAGATACAGGCCCCGTCCACACTCCGCTGACTACGAGATACGGACCCCGCCCACAATCGGCTAACTATGAGATACGGGCCCGCCCACACTCAGCTACTAAGCGTACATACAAGTACCACACGGACAACAAGTATAATCAATTCTATCAATCTTTCCTGTATACATACTCAAATAATGCTATGAGATATGGGTCCCACCCACACTCAACTAATGATGAGATACGGGTCCCACCAACACTCACATTCCTAATAACACATATAGGTTTCACACAAACAACAAGTATAGCATTCCATCAATCTGACTGGTATTTATACTCAGCTAATAATGAGATACGGTCCCCACCCACACTCAATGTTCCTATGAAGAACATATAAAGTATACGGGCCAACATTGGTGCCTTCGACCTGTTCAAACCAGGAGGAAACTCTCCTTGCACTGCTGAAGTCCCACGAATAATTCTCTAGCTGTTGGCTGACAAGTCCCCGAACTGTTAATCGTAAAAAAAATATCCAATTAACCATTTGGGTTTCAATGCATCACCATAAATACACACTTGGGGTAAAAGGACCAGTTTACCCTTAACATAGCTTGGTCCAAGTCCAAGGCCCAACTCATACTCTGAAATCGTAAAAGTCAATTACTCAACCAAGGCCCAACATATGGCCTAATTTTCCAAATTGGGCCCAAACATCTACATGGTCTTACCTTATGGCCCAACCATTTATTCTAGTCCAAACACTTGACATTCCAATGGTCCAATATCTCATAATCATCAAGGCCCAAATACGGCCCATCTATGGCCCAATTTTCCAAATTGGGCCCAAGCCTTTCCAATGGGCCTTATATTAAAGCCCAATCCAAATATTATAATCCATGCACGTGTTCTTGGATGGCCCATCAGTAGCCCAATTGTAACATCCTGTTCCAGATTGTTTTGTGATTTAAGTCCCGTAGGCATTAATTTGAGTATGAGAAGGTTTTGAGGCTTTGAAGGAGAAAGGTTTAGGCCTTTTTGGGATATAGGTAAGGTAGGTTGTGTGATAAAATAGTTCGGTTTGTGATTTAGAGCCCAAATGTATTGTTAAAGGAGTTGGTGCGGGCTTTTCATGAATTTTGGATCTGAGTTCGAGTGGGCTTTAGGAGGAATAAAGTGATAGAAGTTTAGGGCTTCTCGTTACCTTTTCGTGGATATAAGGATCGTCCATAACGGATTTATAACGAAGAAGTTATGGCCTTCAGAAGTTTTGAGGTTTACAGGCTTAGCCGAGTACGCTGGGCGTACTGGTATGTTGGACATAATTTTGGAGTACACAGGGCGTACTGACCATGGGTGGTCGCGAATGTTCTTCAGAGTATGCTGGGCGTACCATATGAACGTTGGGCGTACGCTAATCAGTCCTGAACGCTATTTTAGGGCATTGGACCCTATTTAAGCTCCTTATCTCATAACCTAACCCTAATATCTTCGGCCTCCATCCCTATAAACCCTAGAAATCGACCCTAAGCCTCCATTTGAGTGATTCTTGATCTTTTTGGTTATTTGGTGAGTTTTGGTGCATATTGTGGAAGAAGGAGTTCCTTGAGGAAGCATTACTTGGCTTGGAGCTTGTGGATCCAAGTGATATTCATGTTGATGTAGCTCCAGAAAGCATAAAATTTGAATCTTGGTGGCTTTCTCATGTAGATCTAATGGGGTGATCACTTGGCTTTTGAAGAAGAAGGAGCTTTGAAAGAGGATAGCTTGAGCACCTAGCTTTTGGATCTATGTTCTTCTCTTGTTGGTGCATCTTCCAGAGGTATCAAGTTTTGAACTTGCTTATTGTTGTGCTAGTTTTTATTTTGGGTCCATTTTAGGGTTTTTGGTCCCAAAGCTTGAAGCTTTATGAGTTGTTGAACTCCAGAGCATAATATATGTCCCTTTGAGTATATATGTTGGTGTTATGTCATAAAAATCCAAATCTTGGATGTTGGAATCAAGCCATGCATGAGATAGGAGGTTTTTGAGATTAGGAAGTGAGTGTTTTGGGTGTTTGTGACCTTTCCAGCCATGCAATGGCTTAAAGTCAATGACTTTATGGAGTAAGTGCCATTAGGGAGTCTAGATATGGGGTTTGAGGTAATGTCTTAACTGTTTAAGACCAAATGAGTAGAAAGAGTGAATCTGGGGAGTACGTGGAGCGTAATTCCTGTACGCCCCGCGTACTGCCCCAATGTCCCCGATGGCTAATATGGATTCGTAAGTACGTTGAGCGTACCAAGAGAGGTACGCCCCATGTAACTTCATTGTGGACTTTTAGGCTAAGTCTCATTTTGGGCCTTGAGTATTGGGCCTGGAGTTTGGACTTGTTGCAATAAAGTCTTGGACCAGAGGATTATATATATATATATATATATATATATATATATATATATATATATATATATATATATATATATATATATATATGTGCTTTGGGCCTTGAGTTGGGTATTCCATTACATGAGAGAGTTGGGCCTTGGGAGAGCCCATTATTATTGGGCCTTGGTGGGCCTAATGGGTTTTAGGTCATTGATGGGCTGGTTAGTGGACTACATTTAGACCTAATGAGTGAGAGTTGAGAATTAGTTACTAATTAGCATAATTGTGGGTTTGGCACAGAGTTAGAGGCCGATGCGTAGCAGTAGCGTTTATAGGGACTGTTCATCATCCGAGGTGAGTCTTTTCACTATACTTTACCTAGAGTGGTAATTATGCGTGACCAGAGGGTCTTATGTGCTTGCCTGAGGTATGCATTTTATGTGTGATATGTGATGTGTGCTATATTATGTGATATTTAGACTGGACCAGAGGGTCCAACGAACTATGAGACCGGAGGGTCCTCACTTAGACCGGACCGGAGGGTCCAACGAGTAGTGAGATTGGAGGGTTCTCACCTAGACCGGACCAGAGGGTCCAACGAGCCATGGGACTGGAGGGTCCCACTGATACATATTGGACCGGAGGGTGCTACAGAGTTATTGTCTCGAGTGGCTAATATATGTATGTGGTATTTTGGGGGAACTCACTAAGCTTCGTGTTTACCGTGTTATGTGTTATGTGTTTCAGGTTCTTATCAGGATCACGGGAGGGCGGCGGCTTGATTGTACACAAAAGAGAAAAGAGTCATGAATGAGGATCCGGGATTTTGATCGTTACTTTTGAAAACTATTTTAAAATATGTTATGACATCGACACTTGAGATTTTGAGAATTATTATATGTGATGTTGGTAATTTAAAATTTAAAATTTTGTTTGAAAATTTACGGTGTTACACCAATCACCAAAGCCCAATAAAAAGGCATGTCTCAAGGCCCAACCAAAATTAGGGTTTCTCACACGAGATGCGATTAGGGTTATGTGTTCTTACTTAACCCATTAAAGACTTAATTCATTAGTTCCAATATTGTGTTAAGATAATTATAGGGGCATTATTATGTATTATTTAGAAATTTAGTTAACGACTTCAATGCGGGTCCCGGCAATCCAAAACTAGCATCTCTAAAATTAGGGTTTTTTAAACCCTAATTAGGGTTTCCACCCAAACACAAGTAAATTAGTCCAGTGATTAGGTTTTTAGGTCAATTATGGTTTCATTAGGTCGAGCACCACCCACTGCCACCTCAGACGTTGGTGGTCGACGACGGCACGCGGCGGCAGCCACCACCTTACGACGGTGGTGGTGGTTTATCCTTCAATCCTTCCGCCAAAAATGCTTAAAACAGTCCCATTCTACTAAACATACTCATAACTCCACAACATACACATACAACCACCACCATACGATGACTACTGGTGGCGAAGCGGTGGCAGGAGGCGGCAGCCACCACCACACGGTGGTGGTGGGTTTTTCGGCCATATATTGCACAAATAACTCCAAAAACACAATAACATCATATATACTCGAACACCTAAATATCCGGCCACCTCCTATACGGCTGGCGTCGCCGGAATTGACGACCATAGTAGCTTAAAAGCTACCGATGGCAGCAGTGATGTACACGACATCAAATAGCGAGAGGGACGGCGAAGAGAAGAAGGGAGTGACAGTTAACCTTACTGATGGCTTCCTAGTCGCTCATGACTCACACATAACGAACATAGCTTTGAACTCCCTCGGCGGTTCTCCGGTTACCCACGTCATCCGGCAGCAAAGTTGTGGTGGTGGCACGCTTCGATATTGCGTTAAGATAATTATAGGGTTAAGTGTTCTTACTTAACCCATTAAGGACTTAATTCAATAGTTCCAATATTGCGTTAAGATAATTATAGGGGCATTATTATGTATTATTTAGAAATTTAATTAACGACTTCAATATGGGTCCCGACAATCTAAAACTAGCATTTCTAAAATTAGGGTTTTTTTAAACCCTAATTAGGGTTTCCACCTAAACACAAGTCAATTAGTCCAATGATTAGGTTTTTAGGTCAATTATGGTTTCATTAGGTCGAGCACCACCCACTGCCACCTCAGGTGGTGGTGGTCGATGGCGGCAGCCACCACCTTATGGCGGTGGTGGTGGTTTTTCCTTCAATCCTTCCACCAAAAATGCTTAAACTAATCCCATTCTACTAAACATACTCATAAATCCACAACATACACACACAGCCACCACCATACGACGGCTGGTGGTGGCGAAGCGGTGACAGGAGGCGGCAGCCACCACCTCACGGTGGTGGTGGTGGGTTTTCCATCCATATATTGCACAAATAACTCCAAAAACATATATACTCGAACACCTAAACATCCGACCACCTCCTATACGGCTGGTGTCGCCGGAATTGACGACCATAGCAGCTTAAAAGCCACTGGCGGCAACAGTGTTGTACACGATGTCAAACAGCGAGAGGGACGATGAAGATGAGAAGGGAGTGGCGGTTAACCTTACCTATGGCTTCCTAGTCGCTCATGACCCGCACATAAAGAACACAGCTTCGAACTCCCTTAGCGGTTCTCCGGTTACCCACGTCATCCGGCAGCAAGGTTATGGTGGTGACGCTTCGATGACGACGCAACAGATGGAAGGGTAGCGGTCGGCTCGGTCTCACAATTCTCAACATCGCCGGCAAGGAGAGCGGCGAAGAATGAAGGTGTTGGCGGCTAGATAGTATAATCTAGGGTTAGGGTTTGGCTAGGGGGTGCTTCCATACACGGAAGGAAATGACGGGTCTTAACTCCCGTCCCATTTTTAAACTTCACCCAAATTGACACATTTGACCCCTCCTCCTCAATTCCATACAATGCAACTCCAAATTCCCGTAATAATAATATTTAAACCCCAAATTCATTCACTACAAGTCCCTTTGATACAATATAAACCCCAAATTCCCATAATAATAATATTTAACTCCCATTGCTAATAACGATATATTATTATGGATTTAGGGTCTCAATAAAATACTATAAAATATATGTCTCTTCCCGAGGTTTATTTATTCATTTATTTTATTTAATGTTATTTATTTAAATTCCAAAATAGAATGTTACAAATTAGCCGATAGGGTCAAAAGGAAAGTTGTAGATCTTGTTAATACCTATGCGTGTATATAAAGAACGTCAAAAACGGAGTTCAGATGCAGAAATATTGAATTTTTTAAGATTGGTTGTTTTACCTGCGTCCTGCACCATGAGTTAGCACCAGGCGAATCCTTGATGCCTACGCAAGCTCACGACGTGAGATGCATGTCTTAAGGCATGAGGAGCCCCTGTACAGCCTATAAATAGAGTCGAATTTCACTCATTTCTTCACACCTTTCAACTCCATTCTCTACCAAACCCTCCAAGGTCCCTAGGTCTTTTATCTAGCATGTGTCAGCAGTGAAGCTATAGAGCGTTACGAAGCCCCGAGAAATAGATCTTTCGGTTTAGAAGTTCTGACCATGTAGAGTCCAGTTTCTCGCTAAACCACCTGTAAGTTGAGTTATGGTTACCGTACTTTAAGTATAACTTATGTTTAAGTTCATTATCGTTATTATGAACCTATAAACAAGATTTATCAATGACCCCAAGTCTTTATACTGAATGATCTACTTACGGGTTTGATGTATATGTTGGATTTAATGAGGTGTTTAAAATGTGATTTCCAAACAGTATACTTTGTATACCAAAGGGACCCTACCTCCGATATGATCCTACCTGATTGTTCATTACTTGGTAGATCTTGAAGTAGACTTTGAATTAATGATGAATCTAGGCTAATAATTAGTCGTAATAAATATTAGACTAAAACTTAGTGATAATGATACTAGGTTACGCCAAAGGAAAAGACGGTTTCTAGAAGCGAAGCGCTGTCCAAATTTTGAGTCGTCACTTTAACAAGTGAGTGCATAATTAGTTTCACTTACACATAGATATGAAGTATTTAATATTAATAGGATTCTATATGTGCTTATTATCTATGTTCTTGGTATCTATGCTAGATGAATTATTTATACATGTTTTACTTGATTGAAATTGTACATGTATTTTTATACCTATAAATATATTAGGTAAAGATAGGTAGATGAAAGATGATCTGGATGATGAGAGATTAGAGATGATATAGATTTTAAGAGGTGAAAGATGATGAAAAGCCTTGACTTTAACGATGATCGGGTCATCTAGCAGAGTATAGATGACAACCACAGATGATTCTAGACAGTCCAGTGGGATGCTAGTAGGCTCGCAACCTGTAGGTGTTTTTGAACTACGTGTTCACCAAATGTACTCTAAAAATCCTGTCAGTTGTGCCTAATGGATACCATTGACAGTTGTTCCTAATAGATAACATTGATATCTATGCCTAATAAATAACATTGGCAGTTGTGCCTAGTAGAAAAACAATCGTAGCTATTCCTAATAGATAACATTGACAACTATAGACTTAGTGCTTGTTAGATAAACCCTGGTAGCGATGGACTTCATGCCTATTCCTTAGGGGAAATCCTTATGAATAAATAAATGAAGAATAAATGATTCTTAGGAGATATCCTTAAGAATAATGATAATAATGGGGATGATAAATTAAGAAGAATAATTATATTATTGTGGGTTGAAAACGCTACGTACTCAGCAGTGTAACACCCTATTTATTTAATAAAAATAGACGAATTAATAAATGAATAATAGCCCTAAAAGCGGAATAGTGTAGCAAGGAGTTAGTTTTGGGGATTAAAAAGTTATAATTGAAAGTTTAGGGGGTTAAATGGTAAATTTATGACTCAATTTGTAAAGAGTTTTGAAGGCTGGGGTTAAAAGGATAACATATTGACTTTATTTGTGAATACTTTGTAAAGGAGGGGCTGAATGGTAATTGTGGGACTAAATGTGAAAGGAATTGTGTGAGCAAGGGTGGGAAGAGTAAATTATGGCCTTGGTTTGAAAGAAAAAGAGAAAAGGAGGGTTGATCTTGGCATTATGGTGAAAAGTTTGAGGAGTGTCGGGTATATAGCTTCCGATAAACCCTAACCCTAGGGATGCATTCAGCCGCCACTATTCACCCTCTCAACCTCCGACGTCGCCGCTATGTTGTCTCCGACCACCATCCGACGTCAACACCTCCAGACTTTCGTTTTTCTTCTCATTCTCATTCTTCATCGCTGCCACGAGAGGTTTCATCCACCCGCTACTTCGCAAACCAGAGCGCCACTACCACTGTCGTATCCTCCATCTACCGACGGTGTGTGTTTTGTGTGGGGAGTTGTGTCCGTTTGCGAGGTCGGGAGTAGGCGACTGGAGATGCCACCACTGTTGGAGCCCTAAGACCACCGAGAATCATCGTTACCTTCCTACTGTTTCATTGTCAGCCGACCACCAGAACCACCGCCATGGAGAGCGCCGTTTTTTCTATTTCCTTTGAAGACGAGTGTCGCTGGTTCGTGGGGTTTTCTTTTTACTGGTGTCGTTGTTGCTTGACTGGTAAAAAAAAGGAACCATCGCGGCGGTGGCTGCCATCGTAAAATCATCACTGTCGCCGCCATATGCCACCAGGTGGGTGGTTGGCTTCTCTTTCCAAGAAAAAGATGTGAAGATGTGCGTGTTTCAGTTTGTGGGTGTGTGTGTCTGGCTGGAATTCTCAAAAAAGGCATCACCACCGTGAGGTGGTGGCTGCCACTATTTATCATCGCTAGCCACCACAAGGTGGTTATGTGTGTGTGTGTTTAGCTTAGTTGTGTGTGTGTTAACTGAGAGTTGTATTGTAAAATGTAATTAGGAATTAGAAAAATGAAAAGAAACCCTAACCACCGCCGTGAGGTGGTGGCTGCCGCCACTAGCTGCCGTGTTGGGTGGCAGTGTGCTTGTTGTGTTTGATTTGTTGGGATGTTTGGACAAATAGACTAAAACCCTAATAGGCCTAATAAGCCCTAATGGTTCTGATAAACCCTAATTGATCTAAGGACTTGGTTTTGGGCCTAATGGGCTATAAATGGGTTGGAAACCCTAATTAGGATTTAGAAAAACTTAATTTTGGATATATGGGCCTTGGACTTATCGGGACCCACGTTTGGGCCATTGGAATTGAATTATTAGTTACACCTGAGCATACTATATGATGTACCCAATAGATTGATGGACTTAATGGATTAAGTCCATAATTGTCATTCTATGTGAAACTCTAATTTCACTTGGGCCTTGAGTTGGGCTTTCCCATTGGACTTTTGTGTTTGGGCTAATAATAGGCCATCCAAGAATAATTATATGGACTAAAATATGTTGATGGGCTTTAGGGCAAGGCCCATATGAAGGTTTGGGCCCAATTTGGAAAATTGTGCCATCGATGGGCCATAATTGGGCCTTTATGATTATGAGATATTGGGCCATTAGAAATGTCAAATGTTTGGACTGAACTAAATGGTTGGGCCTTTGAATAATACCATGTAATGGTTTGGGCCCAATTTGGAAAATTGGGCCATATGTTGGGCTTTAATTCCTAGTTTAACTTTAAGGCCTTTGGATTGGGCCTTGGGCTTGAATCAAGCCAAGATGGGGTAATGTAGCTTGTTACTCCAAGAACTTATGGTTATGTGTTAGGACCCAATTATTAATTGGGTGATGTTTTGATGTTGATAGTTCGGGAATCTGTCATCCAGCAGCTGGGATTGTGTCTACGAGACTTCAGCAGTGTGAGGTGAGTTACCTTCTAGTAAAAGTGGGTCGAAGGCACCAATACCGACCCACTAGTAGTTGATTATAGATGAGATGATTGTCTTTGTGATAATTGTGTGGTATGCCACTATTTGTTATGTGTTTTGTGCTAGTATGCTATGTTTTATGTGATAGTGGTAGGAGGTGTAGGATAGACCCCAATATTGGTTGTAAGGACCGACCGGGTAGGTCAGGCACCCCAGATATGCCTGACAACATATTTATGATATGTTGTTATGTGATAGTGGTAGTAGGAGGGGAATAGTTGCCATGCTATGGTCGTAAGGACCGAAGGGTAGGTCAGGCACCCCAGATATGCCTAACAGTATGTTTATGTTATGTTATTATGTTGTAGCAGTAGGGGTGAAATATTCCCCATACCCGGTTGAGATAAACCGAATGGTAGGTCGACACCCTAGAATGGCCTGATAAGGTAGGTCGAGCACCCCAGAAATGCTTGACATGGGTAGCTCGGGCACCCCAGAATTGCCTGGCAGGGTAGGTCGGGCACCAAGAATTGCTTGGCAGTATGTGTTTGGTAGAGTATGTGGTATGATGGGGAAACTCACTAAGCTTCATGCTTACGGTTTTCAGTTTTGGTTTCAAGTACTTCGTTTTCAAAGGAAGGAGCCGGCTCGATCGCAGTGCATCACACTATGCTTTTCTGCACATGAGATCTTTGGGATTACACTATGATATTATTTTATGATAACATGTTTGACTATTGACACTTTGGTTTTGACATGAGATTTTATTATGGATATCTTTATACTTATGGTTTTATAATAACTTATTAAAAAATGAAAATTTTGGCATTGAATTTTGGGATGTTACAAGTAGGTTTCCAACCTAAGCCACCCAATTTATTGTATCACAGGTAGTGACATTAAAAATACATTCCGCTGAGAGATTCAAGGAGATGTAGATCATTAGTGTAAATTAATACAAGGTCTGTTTATGCTTATGTTATTGTATTGACGATGACATCCCAACGTTTTAATATAGATAAAATACATTTCTTCGTAAATGCTTTGATAATACCATTATCATGTTTTCTAGGAACAGATTCTGCAATATTATTCTTCAAAAATGATACTCTGATTTTAAAATAAGCATAAATAATTTTTTTAAAATGATTGTAAATTTAGGGATATCACAGAAACACACAACTACGTCCCTATCACTGATAAGCCAATAATAAGGTACTTGGTCACTTCTTGAAGGACATATTAGCTGATAGTACCAATAATATGTTACGAGGGAAACATATACAATGAAATTTAAATGACCTTCTTTGTGTACATGTTTCATACTGGAAAGCATGGAATGCTAAAATGTATTCTCTAAATCTATTGAGAGTGACCCCTGAAGAAAGCTTTCTTAGACTTTCTATATATTATTACAAATTGGAGAAGAAGAATCTAGGGACGGTTACACATATAAAGACGAGTGATGACAAAAAATTTGAATACTTTTTCATGGCTATAGGTTGCGCAGCAATATATTTTATATACCTATGATATGTGCATAATTAGTTAATTATTTAGCATACAGTTTTATTCATTTTTAACTAATTATGTGTATAATGTGGACAAAAGGTACTTAATAATGTTTAAATTTTGTTTTCAGTCCAAAAGACATGCTTGGGGGTGAAAGGGAACAAGGGGAAGCATTTAGAGACCAAAGAATGAAGAATGAGGGACAAAAGCCTTCCTACTCGGCGAGTTCTCGAGCCTACTCGGCGAGTCCATTAGAATATTCCAGAAGATAAGTCAAAGACTCCTGGTATAAGACGCATAACTAGCATCTACTCGGCGAGTTGGGTCTGCTACTCGCCGAGTACACCCTGTTTTGTGATAATTATATATACCAAACCATTATCCATTTGGAAAGGACTTTTGGCAATTTTGAGAGCTAAACCCGAGAAAAAGAACCCCTGGAGGAGCTAAGGAACCCTAATCTTCAATCCTTTGAAGAATCAAAGCAATTAGGTTAATCATTCCACTTAGCTTTAGGAATTAAGTATGTTTAGCTTAGTTAAATCTGCTTTTGAGTTTGTTTTTATCATGACTATGAACTAAATTCGTTTTGTTTCTGTTGGGGAAGACTAATTTACTCTTATGGTTTAGAATATACTTTTTGATTGATTATTATTTGGTGATTTTATTAAATTAAGTTTGTTAAAGAAACTTATGCATTAATGACAACTATTTTCTGTTAATTGGAAGGTAATTAAGTTGCATGAACATGTCTTAATTATTAACCTCATATGTTATGTGAGCACTTGATCATATGCTTAAGAGTAATGAATATGAAATTAAGATTAATTAGAGGATGGGTAAATTAATGTGTGAGCTTGTGTAACAGCCCGGAATTTCTAGGTATTTACTTTTGACTTATTTTTGGGAATTGTGAGTGGACTCGGCGAGTTGGAGCTCGAACTCGCCGAGTAGGGTCGCGGATTTGGGCACGGGTTCACGTCCGGACTCGACGAGTCCAAGGGTGGACTCAGCGAGTCCACGCTATGTGGTGAAACCCTAATTTCCGGGGTTTGAGACCTATTTAAAGGGCCTTATGGTCGTCATTTGTGCTCACCCAACCCTTAGAGAGAAACCCTTGAGTGCTTGAACGTTTTAAGAGAGAAAGGAAGCATTCTTGACCATTGTTTGTGTCATTTAGCAAAGAAGGAGAAGATTCTAGGCAAGAGGAAGCAAAGGAGGTTGCTATTCTGTGGATTTGAAGCTTAGATCATCGATCTAGAGGTATGGTTTCGGTTTATCTTCTGTTTTGTGAAGTATAATGGGATTTAGGGTTTCTTATGGACATTATTGGATTGATTTGATGCCAAATAGTTCCCCTCTTGTGTTGAGGCTCTGGATCAGATCCATAGAGGTCCAGAGAGCCTCACTCATCAAGCTTTATGTATAGCAATGGAGTTTATGACCTTGAGTTGTAGTATTTAAGATAAAAACATCATATATGGTCATATAGAGATTATATGTGCATCAAGATAGTGACTTTACGTGCTAAATAAGCTTGGAAGGACTGGATCTATGGGTTAATGGACTGGATCTGACCTTATGAGCAAGTTTGAGTCATTGCATGGCACGGACTCGCCGAGTTCGAAGAACAGACTTGGCGAGTCGTATGAATGTTGCCCGACCACACAGCGAGTGGTCTTGCCGAGCTAGGGAGGGTTGACTCAGTGAGTCAGGGGGAAGTCAGAGTGGACAGGTAGACTGAGTCAAGCTGGACTCGCCGAGTTGTTCTTGAGACTCGGCGAGTTAAGTCGTGGTGGCCCCACAACTCATGTCAGGTGGAACTCATCGAGTTAGGAGAATACTCGACGTATCAAGGGAGGATTTCAGGGAAATCAGTGTATACGCTCAGACTCACCGAGTCCGGTCAAAGTTGACCGTTGACCATTGACTAGCATTGACCTAAGTTGACTTGTTAAAGAGTAGTCAACCTTAGTTGGGAAAGTGTTAATTAGAGATGTATAGTGATTTAGGAGGACTATAGCTCGGGAGATCGAGCACTAGTGATTTCAGGATTTACGACTTACCGAGATACGCGAGGTGAGTCTTCTCACTATACTTTACCTTGAGTAGGTAACCAGAGTTATGTGATAGAGTATTTGTATGCTATGTATGTTATGTGTTGTACTGCATTATTTCTATGTGATTTATGTTGTGCATGTTTACAGAGTTAGAACCTGAGGGTTCATAGAGTTTGGGTGCACGGACCCACATAGTTATAGCCTCGAGTGGCTAATATGTGTTATATGTGGTATTTTGGGGAACTCACTAAGCTTTGTGCTTACAGTGTTTGATGTTATTTGTTTCAGGTACTAGTGACGATCGCGGGAAGGCGCCGGCTTGATCAGTACACACGCATGGGAGTTATGATTTGAGATCCTGGGATTTTGTATTTACTTGAATTGGATAATTAAATGTGGTTGTTTTCTGAATATTAAATGAATTATGTTTTATAAAAATTTGAAAATTTTGTTTTGAAATACACGGTGTTACAATTTGGTATCAGAGCCTTGGTTTGAGGGATTCGGGTACACCTTCCGGAGTATTTGAACTCAAACTGAGGATTTGGAAAAATATTTTCAAAAGAAAATTAAACTTTTCTAAGAGTAAAAGATTTTTTTGAGAAACTCAAGGAAGAAACGTGTGTACGATCAATCAGCGCCCGAACGGTGATTTCCCAAAATACCCTTATATTATATGTTTATGATGTATTCTCTTGCTAGAGTAGACTAGGTATTCTTATTAGGACTAGAGTGCCCTGATTTGTGATGCCTTAGCCTAGGGAGATGTGAGCTGCTATGAGATGCTTGAGAGTGAATAGGTAGCAGCGAGGAGCTTATGAGAGATCTGTTAGAGAGTGATAGAGTACTTGGAATTTGGGATCCGAAGAGGAGGATTTGGGGTGTGTACTGAGACGGTGTGGACAGTAGTATTGGGCTCGTACTACTGAAAGCACCGAGGCGGTTCACGGTCCAAGTAAGAATCTTCGGAATACCAAGGATCAAGGAGGGATGGGTTGTCGAGTGTGAGTATGCTCGAGCGGATTCTAATTTATCGTATGTTGTATTTCAGAGGTTGATCATGGTCAAGAACCGTTACCAGTTGCCGAGGATCGACGATTTGTTCGACCAATTGCAGGGAGCATCTTGGTTCTCCAAGATCGATTTGAGGTCTGGATACCATCAGGTGAGGGTACGAGATGAGGACGTCCAGAAGACAGTGTTTAGGACACGTTATGGGCATTATGAGTTTGTGGTGATGCCTTTCGGGCTCACCAATGCTTCGGCAGTGTTCATGGATCTCATGAACCGGGTATGCAGGCCGATGTTGGATCGGTCGATGATCGTATTTATTGATGACATTTTGGTATATTCGAGATATAGGGAGCAGCATGAGGAGCATTTGAGGGAGATCCTCGGAGTTCTGAGATCGGAGAGGCTTTATGCCAATTTCTCCAAGTGTGATTTCTGGTTGCGAGAGGTCCAGTTCCTAGGACATCTTGTTAACCAGGATGGGATATTGGTTGATCCGGCCAAAGTGGAGGCAGTGATGAGTTGGGAGGTGCCAAGGTCACCCTCCGAGATCAGGAGTTTTCTAGGATTGGCCGGTTATTATCGGAGATTTATCAGGGATTTCTCTAAGATCACAGTGCCACTCACTAGGTTGACCCAGAAGGGTGTTGCTTTTTCATGGGGCCCCGAGCAGCAGGCCTCCTTTGAGACGCTTCACCAAAGGTTATGCGAGGCCCCGGTATTAGCCCTCCCGGAGGGAATGGAGGACTTTGTCGTATACTGCGATGCATCGATTTTGGGGTTGGGAGTGGTACTGATGCAGAGAGGGCATGTGATAGTGTATGCATCGAGGTAGTTGAAGCCTCATGAGTCGAGGTATCCCACCCATAACCTAGAGTTGGGGGTAGTGGTGTTCGCCCTCAAGATTTGGCGCCATTGTTTGTATAGGGTTCGGTGTACGATATACACGGACCATAAGAGTCTGAAGTATTTGATGGATCAGCCCAACCTAAATATGCGGCAGAGGAGGTGGTTGGATGTGGTTAAGGATTATGATTGTGAGATCCTGTACCATCCGGGCAAGGCTAATGTGGTAGCTGACGCCCTAAGTCGTGCCCTAAGTCGTCGGGCAGAGAGTGCCCCGTTGCGAGGTGTATGTTTGCGTTTGACCGTGATGACTCCGGTGTTGGACACCATTCGAGGAGCACAGGCTGAGGCAGTGAGGTCGGAAAACCAGAAGAGAGAGCGAGTTGTTGGATTGGTATCGGAGTTCGTTACCGATGGTCGGGGGCTTATGACTTTTCAGGGGCGTATTTGGGTACCGTTCGTGGGAGGTACGCATACCATTTTGATGGAAGAGGCTCATCGGTCGAAATTCTCGATCCATCCCGGGGCCACTAAGATGTATTTGGATTTGAGGAAGGAGTATTGGTGGCCCTGTATGAAGAGAGATGTTGCGTGGTTCGTTGAGAGGTGCTTAACCTGCCGTAAGGTTAAGGCCGAACATCAGAGGCCGCATGGTAAGTTGCAGCCATTGGAGGTTCCCGAATGGAAGTGGGAACAGATCACCATGGATTTCATCACCAAATTGCCAAGGACTGCTCGGGGAGTTGATGCAATTTGGGTGATTGTGGACAGGTTGACGAAGAGCGCTCACTTCCTTGCCATCAGTGAGAGTTCTTCCGCAGAGAAGTTAGCAGAGATATATGTGAGGGAAGTGGTATCTCGGCACGGGGTGCCGATCTCGATTGTCTCCGACCGGGATGTGCATTTCACTTCCAGGTTCTGGAAGAAGTTCCATGAGGAGTTGGGTACTAGGCTGCATTTCAGTGCTGCATATCACCCCCAGACAGACGGACAGAGTGAGCAGACGATTCAGACCCTCGAGGACATGCTCCGAGCGTGTGTATTGGATTTCGGGGGAAATTGGGATACGTATTTGCCGTTGGCCGAGTTTTCTTAAAAAAACAGCCATCATTCGAGCATCGGTATGCCACCCTTTGAGCTGTTGTACGGGAGGAAGTGTCGGACCCCCATTTGCTGGGGAGAAGTCGGGCAGCGTGTTATGGGCAATACGGAGATAGTGCTTCAGACGACAGAGCAGATCCAGCAGGTCAGACAGAGGTTACTGACTGCTCAGAGTCGACATAAGAGTTATGCGGACAGACGTCGGTCCGAACTTGAGTTCCAGGTCGGTGATTTTGTGCTCCTGAAGGTCTCTCCTTGGAAGGGAGTGATCCGATTCAGGAAGAGGGGCAAGTTGGGGCCCCGATATATCAGACCATTTTGGGTAGTCGCGAGGGTAGGCAGGGTAGCCTATCGCTTGGATTTGCCAGCAGAGTTGGGGCAGATTCATGACACTTTCCATGTGTCGCAATTGCGGAAGTGTATAGCCGATGAGTCGGCAGTGGTTCCATTAGATGATATTCAGGTGGATGCGAGCATGAATTATGCTGAGAGACCAGTGGCCATCAGAGATCGGAAAATCAAAGTTCTGAGGAACAAGGACGTACCTTTGGTTTTGGTTCAGTGGCAGCACCGGAAAGGGTCCGAGATGACGTGGGAACCGGCGCGTGAGATGCGAGAGCAGCATCCAGAGTTATTTGCAGAATGAGACTTCGAGGGCGAAGTCTAGTTCTAGTGGTGGAGAATTGTAACAGCCCAGAATTTCCAGGCATTTATTTTTGACTTATTTTTGGGAATTGTGAGTGGACTCGGCGAGTTGGAGCTCGAACTCGCCGAGTAGGATCGCGAATTTGGGCACGGGTTCGCGTCCGGACTCGACGAGTCCAAGGGTGGACTCGGCGAGTCCATGCTGTGTGGTAAAACCCTAATTTACGGGGTTTGAGACCTATTTAAAGGGCCTTATGGCCGTCATTTGTGCTCACCCAACCCTTAAAGAGAAACCCTTGAGTGCTTGAACGTTTTGAGAGAGAAAGGAAGCATTCTTGACCATTGTTTGTGTCATTTAGCAAAGAAGGAGAAGATTCTAGGCAAAAGGAAGCAAAGGAGGTTGTTATTATGTGGATTTGAAGCTTAGATCATCGATCTAGAGGTATGGTTTCGGTTTATCTTCCGTTTTGTGAAGTATAATGGGATTTAGGGTTTCTTATGGACATTATTGGATTGATTTGATGCCAAATAGTTCCCCTCTTGTGTTGAGGCTCTGGATCTGGATCCATAGAGGTCCAGAGAGCCTCACTCATCAAGCTTTATGTATAGCAATGGAGTTTATGACCTTGAGTTGTAGTATTTGAGATAAAAACATCATATATGGTCATATAGAGATTATATGTGCATCAAGATAGTGACTTTACGTGCTAAATAAGCTTGGAAGGACTGGATCTATGGGTTAATGGACTGGATCTGACCTTATGAGCAAGTTTGAGTCATTGCATGGCACGGACTCGCCGAGTTCGAAGAACAGACTTGGCGAGTCGTATGAATGTTGCCCGACCACACAGCGAGTGGTCTTGCCGAGCTAGGGAGGGTTGACTCAGTGAGTCAGGGGGAAGTCGGAGTGGACAGGTGGACTGAGTCAAGCTGGACTCACCGAGTTGTTCTTGAGACTCGGCGAGTTGAGTCGTGGTGGCCCCACAACTTATGCCAGGTGGAACTCGTCGAGTTAGGAGAATACGCGACGTATCAAGGGAGGATTTCAGGGAAATCAGTGTATACGCTTAGACTCGCCGAGTCGCTATAGTGCACTCGCCGAGTCCGGTCAAGGTTGACCGTTGACCGTTGACCAGCGTTGACCTAAGTTGACTTGTTAAAGAGTAGTCAACCTTAGTTGGGAAAGTGTTAATTAGAGGTGTATTGTGATTTAGGAGGACTATAGCTCGGGAGATCGAGCACTAGTGATTTCAGGATTTACGACTTACCGAGACACGCGAGGTGAGTCTTCTCACTATACTTTACCTTGAGTAGGTAACCAGAGTTATGTGATAGAGTATTTGTATGCTATGTATGTTATGTGTTGTACTGCATTATTTCCATGTGATTTATGTTGTGCATGTTTACAGAGTTAGAACCTGAGGGTTCATAGAGTTTGGGTGCACGGACCCACAGAGTTATAGCCTCGAGTGGCTAATATGTGTTATATGTGGTATTTTGGGGAACTCACTAAGATTTGTGCTTACTGTGTTTGATGTTATTTGTTTCAGGTACTAGTGACGATCGCGGGAAGGCGCCGGCTTGATCAGTACACACGCATGGGAGTTATGATTTGAGATCTTGGGATTTTGTATTTACTTGAATTGGATAATTAAATGTGGTTGTTTTCTGAATATTAAATGAATTATGTTTTATAAAAATTTGAAAATTTTGTTTTGAAATACACGGTGTTACAGCTTGTTTGAGAAACCAACAAACAAGAGGTTAATTGAAACACCAACTTGATTAACCAATTACAAATCTTATTTAATCCAAACAATTGAACTAGGGAATTAATTAGTTTAAACAATTGGCCGCTGCTTGAATTGATTAATTGTCTAAGGGTTAGGAGTAATGAACATGAACCTAACCATTATAGTTGGTAACCAATAATAATTAATTTATCATTTAAATAACCATAGGAGTGAATTAGTTGAACCTAAACAGAAATCTTTTAATAAATTTGGTGAATTTGTCATTTGCTTTAATTCTTTAGTTAGTTAATTTTTTAAGTGCTATGTTTAAGTTTCTAGTCTTGTAAAACTAGAGAAAAAACCCTTTACTTTTATTACTTGTTTAGTTAAAATTAGTTATTAGATTAATTTTCATTCCCTGAGTTCGACACCCTACTTATCCAACTATACCACTAAAAGACAGGTTCACTGCCTTTATGTGCTTAATTTATTAACTAAAAGTAGGATTAAAACTAGCTCGTTTCACACACATCAACCTACTTCTTTATATTTAATGTCCATACACATATGTTTGCTTTAGTTAGATTATTAATTACTTTTAGGTTCGTGCATTTCAAAGATGTTTGCATCCTATTATTATCATTGATGTCACACACCTTAAAAGGAAATACTTGGGCACCATGTTCCTAGAAGTAGGCATTGATGGTAATAACCAAATCCTTCCTATTGCATTTGGTGTTGGGAAAGCTGAAAGTTGAGAGTAATGGATTTGGTTTTTATTAAGACTCAAAGAATGTATTGTGGACATGCCATCTTTGGGTTCAAATTGTCCTCAATCTTATCAAACACAGTACGCAATTGTTTGTAAGTGAAATCCCACATCAATCTGCCCCATGGGTACCTATATCAAAAAATTACACTTTATATATATATATATATATATATATATATATATATATATATATATATATATATATCATTTTGATATACTGTGGGTAAATAATTACTATACTTGTTAAATTCCTATAAATTAGAGACGAGTGCCATACGTTCATTAGTAACTAGTTGTCGCCGGTATTTCCCCAAAATCCTTACTCTAGCATATACACCACGGAGAGTCTCACCATGTCTTCATTGCTTAACTGATGAAGTGAGTTATTGAACACATTCATAAGGTCATCCATACTCACCGAACGTGAAAGCGGCACAAATGGAAACACACGTTCTCTAAATGCTGCAAAAACAGAACTGGGGTGGAAATAATCCCCGAACCGCACGTTGGTGACCAAGCAGAATGCTTTCTTGTCAAAGCAAAGCCAATAGTCGCCAACCGAAAATAGAAGCTCTCCTAGGTCAATTGGATCAAAAGTAGTAACTTCCTTGCACATAAGATAGTGGCATAGTAAAGGATGGCATTTGAAACCCATTGGCATGTTAACGTAACAAAACATGATTGTCTAAACATCGCCGCACAAACTGGTTAGTTTTGTAAGTGCACCATGATTTCGCACCCAAGTTCTGGTCTGTATGTTGTAGGAACAACCGCTCCGTATATTCTATCATGCTACAATCAAAATAACTATTAGTTAGGGATTTTTATCTGTATGTTTCGGAGGGAAATTAGGGTTTTTTACTGTATTCCAGTATTGGGTTTTTTTTTATTGTATTCCGGAATTAAGATTTGTATATGTATGTTTCGGAATCCGAAAATCAGCTATGGTATTCTGGACCATATAGTCCAGACCTAGTTCATTGTATTCTGGACATGATTTTCGGAGTCTGGATACGTTCCGGATTAGCAAAAATTAGGGTTTTTGATTACGATGTATCATGTAGTATAAATGTATAAGTCTATGTAACCCTATAATGGCTTTAACAAGATTAAAATTCACAGAAAACCCTATAATACCTATATAATTGCGTAAACTAAATTTTTTTAGCGTATAATAAAAAATAATAATGTATTTAATTAGAAACAAATTTGAAACTTACAAATAAAAACTGCATTTCTTCATTATCAAAAGACATTTTCCGTTGTAGAGGTGTTCAAAATGGGATGTCAAAGTGTAGCCTAAAACAATGGATGTAGAAGTGTAGTCTAAAACGGGTTAAATGGTATTTATAGGAGAACTAAATTTATAGGTCGGAATTATCTACTCGTTTAACCGAAGTTGACATTTGGTCTAGAACAACCATTCTAGACCAAGTGGTCATTTTGCCAAAAAAAAGAAGATTATTTAAAAAAACAACCAAAAAAATGATTTGATTACTCAATTTCCCTAAAATTAAAAGGTTTATGAACCAAACTAAAAACTAGAAACAAAACGATTGAGGTGTATATGTATCAACTATTAAGCGATAAACATAGAAACACATGACATGAATATATATATATATATATATATATATATATATATATATATATATATATATATATATATATAGAGAGAGAGAGAGAGAGAGATTGGTAAGTTCAATTGAGAAAATAAAAAAAGTTGATAATATGGGAATCATTCTCAGTCATTCATTTATTTTTGTCGCAAAATCCTCCATTATACCGGCGAAAATGGAAAAGGAATACACTTGTGTTTTCCAACAAAACATGTTTTCATTACCTTTATATATATATATATATATATATATATATATATATATATATATATATATATAGAGAGAGAGAGAGAGAGAGACAGAGAGAGAGAGAGAAAGAGAGAGAGAGAGCAAGGATCATTTGAGAATTCAAAATTTCCTGAGAACTTAACAATCACCGTTAGATTAAAATAATAAAGGGTTAGGATGCTTTGTGGCATTTTTGTAAATACCTGAAAATAAAAAGGGATGGGGACATCTTATTAAAATAAATCAAGGGCATTTATGGAAACTATAATTGATACCCCTTTATCAACTTAATCACGTCGACTCTCTCCCTACATCTCTCTCTCTCTCTCTTTCTCTCTCTCTCTCTTCATCCCCTCCCCCTCCTTACACCTTCATCACATCAAATTCATCGTTGATCGTTTGATGAAATCCAATACCACCATCTGAAAGCCATGGTCTCCTCCGATAATCATCACCATATCGATTAATTTCCTTCTTCATCGTCTCTCCCCACTTCTCTTTCTCCCTCACACACACAAACACACACACATACACACGTCTTTACGCCTTTGCGACAATGATTCCTTCGATGAGAGATTGAAAGAGAACACCACGATGAGAAATCTCTCTCCTCCTATCGTCGCCTCACCTCTTTATGTTTCAGTTAATTGCAAAAATTAGGGTTTGCAATTGTTTTCTGATCCACAATTTCAATTTCGTGTTAAGATTCGAAATCAATAGACGAGACTAACAACATGACCATCACGAGTTAGAAATTGACACACGAGTTGGCGATAGAAGGGAAAAACATTTGGAAGATACGATAGAATCGATATTTCATATATTATCTTCGATAAAATCAATGAAGCTCGACTCCGATACAAAGCATCTGTTGCAACTCTTTGTTCTGTTCTTAGTGCTATTCTAAATTCTAAGGTAATGTTTCCAATTTTTCAATAGGATCGTAATTTTCTCTTCATTTTCAAGTATCTGATCCATTAGTAATCTGATTATCAAACTGTTTACAAACCTTGTAAAAACTATAAATCAAGGATGCTTATGTGTTTACTTTTGCTATGTTTAAGGGTTGCAAAACATGATATGAATAATGATTTTATGATATTTCATTTTGAATTTTTCATATGCAAATGAAGGTCAGTGCTTATGAAATTGATACAATGCTAACTGATGAAATAGATGTTGATTAGTTGGAAGAGAGTGTCTCGGGAGAACTTATACAACTTTATTATTTTCTGCAATTTTGCTAGACATTTTATGCTTCATCTTTTCCAGTCAAGAAATTTGGTTAGCACTGTCTCATATAATTCTTCATTTGTATTTTTTTTTTTTTTTTCATGTTTAACATATTTTTTAGACTTTTATCTTCATTAGAGTTTGTTAGCAATATGCTAAAAATACTTTCTATACAGGATCTTGATGAAGGCTGCATTGGCATTGATGACAAAAAGGCTTCCTTACTAATGATGAACTTCACTATTGAGGAAGTCGAGTTTGCAATAAACAAACTTGGTATTGTAATTTGTATTTATTTTAAATCGTACAAAATATATTTTACCAATTTGTTTTTCTTCTCGTGATTCTTAATAGGTGAAGATGCTCCTGTGAACGAACTTGTAGATTTCATCTTTGCTGCTCAGTTAGCTAATGCAGACGATAAAAGAAACATTGTTAAATTTCAGAAAAAGGTTTGGCTGTTCCACCATTAGTCTATCCTTAATCCTTGTAAGTGAGGTCATTTTGTTCTAAAACAGGATATGCTTATTGTAATTGCAGAAAAATTATGGAGTGGGCTTGAACATTTTGTATTTGATTGGTTGATCAATGCTAACAGGTAAGGGCAAGTTATCTTCAGAAACTTGAAGATATCTAGTTGATGTGCTCATTGATTTCAAGTGACATAATTGGAATTATATCATGTGGTGTTGTGTTTATTTGATAAATTTTCTCATTACAGGGTTGTAAGTCAGGTTGAATATCATTTGTTGGCTAATTTGAGGGGGATCCTTCTAGACCTAGTTGCACAGCTTGTGGGTGCTCTATCACAGATGAGGTGATTTGTAAATTTGGTTAGTTTTTTTTTTCTTACTATGTTTTTATTGATGCTTAAGACTGAAGTGCATTTTAGAAGAAAGCAATGCATGTTTTGTTTATTTGTTTATTGATGCCCAATCAAAAGCTTATGCATATTCAAAGTTAGATTATGCAACTGAAGTTCGCATATAATCGCCATGTTCTACTTTTCTTTTCAGGGTAGTTGGAAAGGGTTGCAAGTTAGTTGGATATGGTACCGCTGTACCTATTCTTGAAGTTTCTAATGATGATCTTTCTAACACTGTTGACACAAATGATGAATGGATATCTGTTTGAACTGGAATCCGTAATCATCGAGTTCTTACAGGTTGGTTTGACTTAATGCATAAAGAATAACTTAATATGAAACTTGAGGAGAATGAGTCTTTCCCAATTCCCATTAAGTCCCTAACTTTTTATAAATTTGTCCTCATCTTTTCTACACAATAACAAGATTGTCTTCATGTTAAGGCATATGAGAGAGATTGGAAGAGAACATTGTATAATGAGTTCAACACTTATAATCTGGACAACTATGGTTGCTTCTTTTTTACTTAGCTAAATTTATAAAAAGTTTAACGTTGTAATTACATATGATTCACATGTAAATCACATATGAATTGCATGTGATTCACATGTAAATCACATGTAATTCACATATGACTCATATTTGATTCACATGTAAATCACATATAATTCATATGTGAATTACTTGTGATTCACATGTAAATCACATACGAATTACACATGATTCACATGTAAATCAAATGTAATTCACATATGAATTACATGTGATTCACATGTAATTCACATATGAATTGTAATTTACAAATAAATTACATGTGATTCTCATGTACGTGATTCACATGTAAATCACATATTAATTACATGTGATTCACATGTAATTCACATATGAATTACATGTGATACACATGTAAATTAGATATGAATCACATGTAATTCACATGTAAATCACGTATGTATTTTTGTGAATGTTTTTACATCAATCAATTTCTTTTTAATTTTCTTGTAGATTTGGAAGAAATTGTGGTGAATATTGAAGAGGTGGAGAATGATAAATTAAAGAAAATATGAAAATATTAACACGAAGACATGAAAACGCTTTGAAATTTGTAGCATTTTTTTTATTTTGTATATTTTATTTTGTATCGAATAAAATACTTGTACTATTATGTTTATAGATTAATCAATAAATATGAGATTTGTTGTGATTTACTTACGAATATCATAGTATAAGAAATGTACATATGTGCATTTGAAAAAATATGCACATATGCACATAAAAAATTACTTTTTAAAAAAAAATACAGTTTTTTTTTTTTAAAATTGCAGTTTTTTTGTTAAATACAATTTTTTCTGAAAAAAAAATGTAAATTTCTTTGAAAAACTTATAGTTTTTTTGAAAAAAAAATTGCACTTTTTTTATATAAAAATGCAGTTTTTTTGTTTTTTTATTTTTTAAATTGTAGTTACTTTTGAAAAATATGCAATTTTCTTTAAAAAAATTGCAGGGTTTTTTTCTTTGAAAAAAGATTACAGTTTTTTTTTTTTTTTTTTTTTTTTTTTTTTTTTTTTTTTTTTTAAATTGCAGTTATTTAAAAAAAATCAATTTTTTTAAATTCATGCTTTCTATAAAAAATTAAAAAATCTGCATTTAAAAAAAACAAAAAATACTATTTAAAGAAAAATGAAAATTTGATTTATGATGTAAATTTTTAGACATTTATATTAATATGTTAAATAGCACAAAAAATTAAACATTAAATGAGATTGGTAAGATGACGATCTTGTCCTTAATGAATTACTTTTGATCCAACGCTCCACTTTTAGTTCTTGTGTTCTCGGGAAACTATGAGTTCTCAACCGATCTCAATCCTATATATATATATATATATATATATATATATATATATATATATATATATATATATATATATATATATATATATATATAACGTAGTATTTTTTTGTTTTTTATTTTTAATTTTTAAGGAGTTATTTTTATTGAAAAATGATTTGAAAGATATCAAAATTCATATTTTTTTATACTCTATAAATAATCATCTATATTAATATAGTTTTAAGATAATATTTTTAATAGTTTCAGCTATCGTTATTTATAAGTAAATAAAAATACATCAGATTTTTATTAAAGTACATTCGTTATTCACTTATAAATAAAAAGTATGATTAGTTTTTTTTACAGTTTAAGTATCATTCATATATGAATATAATATATCATAAACCCTTTAGAGTTTACATCAACTCTCGTCACATGTTATATACACATATGAATAAAACGTGTATTAGTTTTCCTCACAAGTTATATTCATATACGAAGAATACATTTAACATAATTTTATTACAGTTCATTTGTTAATCATATATGAATAAGTAGTTTAGATTTTCAAAACACGACGTCTTTTATTAACATACTACTTATTCAAATATAAATAACAAATGAACTATAACAAAAATCTGATAAATGTTTTATTGATATACGATTATAAGATATCACGACAATTAATACACGTTTTATTCATATATAAATATAACATGTGACGAAAGATGATGTAAAAAATTATATTTTAGGCCAGAAAACTTTATTACGTGTTATCTCTTTCAAAAAAAAAAAAAAAAAAAAAACTTTATTATGTGTTATATTCATATATAAATGATATTTAAACTGATATTCAAGGATTATAACTCCTTAGGTTACTTTAACAGTTTAATTTTGTATTTTTCTTAGCCTCTTTACCAATTTACTGTTTATATATCTTCGTTGAATTTTTTGTTGATGGATTATGAAACTAGTTTTTATTATAACAAGTTTCTTAGAGAATGTTATCATCATATAGTTCGATTTGATGGCAATTATTCTTATAGAATGGATTCTATCAAAATTACTAGCAACACATGTTTTATGTAATTGTTTAAAATGTAATTAATTTGTATGTGTATTATTTTGGTTCAAATTGTGATTTTGAATTCCAATTTCTATTGTTTCTCGTTATTGTATATTTGAAATCTAAAATTATATTAGCAGTAAATACAATACTTTTGAATGTATTTTATTTATTCTGTGAGAATGTATTCTGTCAGAATAAAATATATGTATTCTACCAAAATGTAGTCTATGTATTCAGTCATGTTTTATGTATTTTACTAAAATATATAGAGTGATAGTTAATTGCAAGTAACATGTTTTTTTTACCATTATTAGTTTTTGTTGCATTTGTGATAGGAATGGTTGGAAGAATGAAAGAATGCGTTGAAGACTTAATAGAAATAATTTGAAGAATGAATAAAGTTTGATCATACTCACAATTTAAGAATGTTGTAATTTTTTAAGAAATTTATTCATTTTTGTTGATAATCTTTTAGAATATGTATAATTATATTAAAATGTATAAGACTTTTAGTCTGTAAGAATATGTATGAATTTGTATTTAAGTTCGGATGTATAAAAATATATTAGAATGTTGTTATTTTTCAACATGGATTCAAGAATTTTGTTTTTCTTTAATAATATTCAAATAGAATAAAATTCTAAAAGAACAAAAAAAATCCTAAGGGAATAAAATCGGTTATGTTTATAAATTATGTTAGAATTAAAATTAATTAATTAAAAATTTTCAGATTCTTAAAATTTAGGATAATTAATTATCCCTAAAAATCCAAAAATTTCCTTTTATAAATATAGTTAATTATCCAAAATATCATTTTGATAAAAACTTGTGTGATTATAATTATAATATCATACACTCTCAAATCATGTAAATTGATTAATTTCATCCGTTGATCTAGATTTATGTATTCTGACACACAATAGTTAGTAAAAACAAAATAATATATATATATATATATATATATATATATATATATATATATATATATATATATATATATATATATATATATATATATATATATATATATATATGATAGTGTGTGTGCAAGCTCGCATTGATTCATAAAAGAGAATTCCCTTCCGTGGTTGTTTAAAGCTTCCAAAAGTGTTACTAGGTGACAGAGTACAGAGTCTACACAAACAGACGCTCCAATTATTTCATTCAGCAAACACCCGAACCCAAAACCAACACCAAAACCAAAAGTAAAATATTCATATTCATGACTCTTCTGACACCTACCCTACTCATTTGGTGTTGTCTCATTAAAGTTGCAGTTTTTTCTTCCCCTCATATCCAAACCCAATCCCAATAACCCAATTCCTACATTTTTCTCCATACCCTCAATTCCATCATTATCCCAAATAACTAACATATTTACTCAATTAATTAGTTGTTCAAGAAAGTTTCATGATGAACTATATACTTAAACCAGTTTTGATGTCTCTACTCTCTACTATGTGTCCATGTTGAAATCATTTTAATAAAAGAAGAGAGTTATATAACACCTTTTTTAATCGACTTTAATTTGGATAAAAATAACTTGGCTATACATCTATTTACCCTTCTTCATCCAACTTGTCTCACATTAAAATGATTGAATGTTATTAAAATTAATAAATATTGTGGAATATATTTATATTCTTTTAGAATGTAAGCTCATCGGATCAATGGAAACATATCGTACATATACAACACCTTATCCTAACATACAACATTGGTATCCTTAAAGAACAAGAAAAAAGTTACATGGTTTAAGAAAGGAGGCCACATGATGTTTATATGATGTTATTGGCTTTTCATGTAGATAGCCATGTGATACAAAATGTGAAACCAATTATAATTATAATTATAACTATATAATAATATAAAAACACATTTAAAACTCATGAGGGAGGACTATAATAATTTATAGAATTTGCGCTCAATTGCGATTATAAAGTATAAACTATACATTACAAGGTCAACCTTCCTTCCTTCCACTCCTAATCCTTTTGGAAAAGAGACAATACCAAGTCTGTATGTACAGAGAACATTTGTGTGTCCACAAAAAGCTGTTTCACATTTTCAAAAATAATAAATAAAATTAGGCTATTTAAAAAAAAAAAAACATGTTTTATATTTATTTATAAAATAGCAATACCTTCATAAAAGGTCGATCACGACTAGGAAAAGATTCAATGAAACTCTCCTTTAGAAGCAATGAAACCTAAATAAAAGATTCATCTTCTAAGAAATTTGATTTTTGATAATTTAAATGGTGTGAAGAAAAAAAAAAAAAAAAAACCTTGTCATCATTTGATTGAACATTTGTAATTGTATGTGAACGTAAGTTGGAGCAAAGAGAATCCAAGTAAGATCTTAATACTCTGAGGAATCCCTTTGCAGCTTCTACCTGTGTTTAGGTTTGGTGAGATGGAATGGAATGGTGGATTCCATTCTGATGTGGTTAAGAAAAGAATGTAATATTATACCTGGACATCAGTGCACTCATAAACAGGTCTCCTTCTCCCCAAATAACTTTCTCCAACAAGTTGAGCATGATATGGAGTTAAAGCTGCATATAACTCTTTGTATTGTGGGAAATGTGGCATATAAGATGATTTCACCTAAATAATTAAACAAAACATTTTAAAAAAATAAAAGAAATATATCAACATCTGAAAAATTAAATAAACATACCTGGTTTTTATTTGCATCAACAAGAATAACATTTCCTGATTTTGATTGTACTTCAGCTGTTCTGCTCTTCACACCAACCTGTCCCCACATTTTTTTTTTAATTTAAATGATTAAATTAAAATAAAATTTTAAATCAAAAAACTTACTACAAAAGGAACAGGTGCATCCAAAAAATCCAGCATGTCATTTGGCAAGACCTAAACCGAAACAAATATAAAACATCACTTATAGCAGATTTGGTTTATAATTTATAAATTTAAGGAATTTAAAAAAAAAAAAAAATACTGGCATAAAGAAGCTCTGCCACTGGTAGGGACGAATCAAAGGGATAATCGATAACACTGAAGCAGATAATATTCCCTGAATCATAAAAAATAAAAATAATTTTTTTTTTAAGCCAACATGATATAATTATATAACTAGAGTAAAATTTATAATTACAGATAAAATACAAACCAGATTAGAACACACAAACACCATTTGCTTCTCCAACAGAGCACCTGTGAATATTGTCAAGACCTGTGGAATATCGAGATAAATGTAAAACAAAAATTACCTATTTACCCCTGTTTTAAGAAAAAAAAAACTTTAAAAAAGTTACATGTTCAAGACGCATTGAGCCACATATGCATGAAATCGCCCATACTGATAAAGCAGTTGCCTCTTCCTCCACTGAAAGTGCCCTGTGAGCCTACAGTAGCATACAGTACACCATCAGGTAGTGAATACAAAACCATACATTATAATTTATTTTTTAATAAAAAAAAAAAAACCTCTGAAAGTTCAAAAGTTGTGCTACATGACATCAAATCAACAGTAGAACCAGCCATATGTAAAACTGTTTCATCAGGTCTGTGAAATTCCAGAGGATGCAGGTGTTCAAGGGGGTGAAACTTTGTTGTTGAGCCTCTTGTGGGGACACATAAACGATTGTATTCACATATAATTTGTAATGATCCATGGTTATTATTCTGTCAAAAAAAACATATATATAGGGGTCAGAAATTGGAGTTTCAAAACCTCAAGGGTCCAAAATGAAAATATTCACAACAAAAACCTTAGCCCAATCGAGAATTTCATTGTGCTCGTTATCCTCTTGACCTGAAAAAGATGCTTCTTCTGTCTCTGGTGAATCAAGATCACTCCTAAAGTTTCTATCTTCACTTGGAGACCCCTGAAAACTGCATCAAGTATAATTCAAAAAATCAGATGCCCAAATGATAAAATATGATTTATGATTTAAACTTACCTTGAGGAAGAATCAGAGCTATCGTATTGTTGAAAACGAAGAAAAGGCAAAATTGCATTTGGGATTTGTTTTTGAGTAAGCTGTTTATCATCAACATGAGTATGATTATCACAAGTTTCCATGCTTCCATTAACCACTAGTTCAACGGAAGCACCATTTTCAGCTTCTAAATACACTTCTCCATCATTCTCAACAGATGAATCCAAATCCAAATCCCCAATACTTTTTGTTAATCTGTCCAATCTTTCTTCAGTGAAGATGCTACATGAAATTATAAACAAATGAAATTTATAGGAGGAAGAAGAAGAAGAAGAAGAAGAAGAAGAGTATAAAGAAAGCATTCATCTGATATGTTGCCAAACCTGTTTAAGACACCAAAATGGAGTTCAAAAAAAGGAAGCCTTGTAAGAATACAGTAACACCTTCTAGTGGTTAAAACATGGCGACTAAGAGGAGGGGTAGAAAAATGTCCATCTCCCATGATTGAAATTAATCTAGAAGGTTGTTGGACTAATTCATCCACAAGAACACAACAACCATAAAGTGTTGAATCATCTGCACCCTATAACGTTACTTAAATTTGTATCAAAACAATATTTGTATGTATGTTTATGTGTATGTATGAAAACACTCTAACAGATGATGAAAATGTTACCTGTAACCTGAATACAAAGGATAGATCGTTTTGTTTAAGGTGTTCCTGAAAAAAGTAGACATAGTTTTTAGATAAATGTGTTTGCTTTTATCAAAAGTGAAAAGAGTTTTTTTTTTAAACAGATATACCTGTCCGAGAAGTATTTCATTCAGTTCACTCATTGATGGTGTTCTCTCAATAGTGTGAACCTGGAATTATTAAAAGTAACAAACAAGATTAAAAACTACACAAATTATAAAAGGTTTGATTATATAATTATGTAGTCTAACCTCCAATCCACCAGGAAAGCAGAATGAAAGGAGATCTTTAGACCTTAATGGAAGCTGTTTATCTGGAGGGTAGACAAAAAGAACCTGAAAGTAATGCAAAATGATAAGAAATCATCGTATCATATTTCATAAAAATGGAAGAAAGTCAAAGCTTTGACCAGAACCTGAGGTTCAAGATTTGGTTCTACACGAAACTGATGCCTCCCTGGACCTTCAGATCTTCTACCAAAATATTGCCTCTGAAGTGCCTGAATGTCACAATTTGGATGCAATCCAACCACTACCATGCTCTCAAATAGCCTTGAAGGTTCTTTCAATATCCTTTGATGCTAAAAGATTTGGAAATTATAAACAATCATCAAGAATTCAAGATTCAGGAATGAAAGATAGGAGTAGAGAAAAAGAAAAAGAAAGAAAGATATTACATATTTACATGTTTACATACCAGGGCATCCAACTGAAAGCTTGCCCATTGACGTTTTTGGCTAGTTAATACTTCTGGATTGTAAGTTCTGCTTTTATCTTCAGAAGGAGGAGATAAGCCTTTGAGTGCTCTGAAAACGTGATTCTGAAGCTTTTGAAGAGGACTGGTATCCCCTTTTGATGAGAATACCACTGAAGGTCTTGGTGAAGGAGAAGGAGGAGTAACAGCAGTTCCAGAAGCATCTTCAGCTGTCTGCACCAAAAATGAAGCACCCCAACCTGGGCTACTTGCCTCTTCATGAGTTCCATTACCTTTCTCCATGAGTGGAAGTGGAAGTCCCTTTTGTCCAGAATACTGGAATTTTGGAGGTAAACGAAAAGAGAAAACTATGAGCATGATTTTTTTTCCATTGCAAACATTCAGAATAAGTAGAAACGACACCAAATTTCAGCATTGTTAGCATTACTCGTCTTTCTTCTACCAATCACACATGTTAAAATGATGAATTTTCATTGATTTGAATCGATTGAAACGTGTAATCCACTGAACGATGAATACACAGAAAAATACAGGATAAGGAAGGTACTTCTCATTCCACAGAAAAACCTAAAAGTACTGGAATAGTAATAGTTGCTGCTGCTGCTGTACACATCATGGACCAGCATAAGTGCATAACCAATCTATTTACACATTGAAACACAAGAGTCGGGAATTTTACAAGTAATTTTTAGCGAAAACTACATATAGATTTTGATCTTACAGGGGGAGATAACAAAAACTACATTTTCTCGGTTCACGATGATAAAATTACAATCAAGCAACAGAGGAACAATCATACAAAACGATCGAAACAATAAAAGTAGAAGCTTCGTTGAATTACAAAGAACAGATCAGTAAACAGAAAGAAAGTTGGAATTAACGGAGACGGGTATTGGCGTATTGGGTATAACACGACGAGACGAAAAAGCGATTGACAGATTTAACGACAAAACTCACCTGTAAATTCGCTTTAACTTATGGACGCCACATACATGTACGCATCCAAGATCATACGTCTCCCCCTGCATCCATCTCGGTGTGTGTTGTAGAGAGAGATAGAGAGAAAGAGAGAGAGGGAGATGATGAAGAAAGTGGAAGGAGAGTTTCTCAGGCGGCCATAACGAAGTATTAAGCTTTTTTTTTTTTTTTTTTTTTTTTTTTGGTCTTAAGAAACCCCTTCCTCTAGAATCCATGAAAGGAGAAACGGCGATAATATTTATTTATTATTTCTAAGTGTTTGATTAACTTAAAAGACCTTAACTATAGTATTTATTTATTTATTAAAAATGAGTGTATGGTATTAAATCATAATCATTTAATATAAAAATAGGGTAGAGGATAATGTGTTGTAGTATATATCTATTCTTAAGGGTGTTGTTCTTGCTGCTGTTGTATGATTATTTGTTTAATTATTTTATAATTTTTTTTTTAATTTCTTTTGGAAATATTTATAGATTAAATAACAAAAACCATCTCCGGAAATTGAGATCTCCTAAAATTGAGTTAAAGAAGAGAGATGAAATATGAATGCACAATTTTATGCAGGACTATATTATATATATTCTTATATTCTTATTCTTATTATTACTCGTATAAAATTAATTATTATATTCAAATTGTACTAATCGGATAATCAATTTCACACTAAATCATATCACTTATTAATTTGGTCATCGTTGCATCTTTGACATGCATCAACTAAAAGATCATCAAATTATTAGCAACGTTTTGCATAAAGCACATGTTTTAAACTATCATTTGATTGGGGGGTTTTGTCAATTCTACATAAGAAATAATTTATGTTTTTTTTTCTTAGAAAACAATGATATAAGGACCACTTTTATGTTTTATTTGCTTTCTATATAAGTAAATGTCAAGTAAGTTACTTGAATATCGTTATAAAACACATGTATATTATGTTAGATATTCGTATTATATTTTCATGTAGATTTTATAAAATTGAATTTATTTTGAAGTTAAAAAAAATACTTGATTAATAATCAATGACTCATATTGACATTTTAAGTGTTATCAAAATATTAAATTTTCATGTAGTTTTTATAAAATTGAATTTATTTTGAAGTTTAAAAAATACTTGATTAATAATCAATGTACTCATATTGACATTTTAAGTTTTATCAAAATATTTGAGCTTAAACTTGACCTTGACTTGAGCCTTTTTAACCTAGACTTTATTGAACTCAAGCTCAACTTCGAATATATATAACAAGTAGAACTCGAACTTATAAGGATTTGAGTCGAGTTTTTAGAAGCTTTTCGAGCATGTGTATTTTTAATATTTTTAGTCAAACTTGAAACAAAACATTGCTCAATTTAAAATATTCTTTTATAGATATTTATGAGCTTTCAAGTTGAAGATTCACTCTTAAATATGGTTTTTTTGGAACAAGATAATTGTATTAGAGGGTGTTTGGGGGTGCTTTTTTAACTAAAAAAGTGTTTTTAGATAAAAATGCTTATTTGCTTATTAAAAAAGTGTTTATTGAAGCTTATGGAAAAGCTATTCTGAAAAATGCTTTTGAGTTTGCCAAACATTTTTTTGGTTTATTAGCTTTTCAAAAAGCCAATAAGCAAATAAACATTTTTCAAACGCAATCTCAAACACCCCCTTAATCATCTAGCAATTCACTAGTGAATAAAAAAAATATCTTACAAGGAAATAAAAAAGCTAAGAACTGATTGTGCAACCAACCAATCCAGTACATTTTATATTTCTTTCGCCTATTATAAATCCAAAAGCACACGTACGAAACTATATCATCAAAAAAAGTTTATTTACTAGATCTAACCGTTCCAAAGAGCACGGAGTTGCGAAACTTCCACACAACCAAAAAAGAAGTCATTAGTATTGCATCAAAACATTTGCTTTGCACCAAATTAAACTTCGGAACATCATCCCATTTTATCCAACCCAATGGTGTATCAAACATTAGGAACATCCAAATTCTACCACTGAGCAATAAGAGCCTAAATATCCATAATTATGAGACACATAGAGAAAATATGATTCACAGTCTTTGTCATGTTATCAAAAATAGGGCAAATGATATAGTCAAAGTCTTTATCTTTCTCATCCAAACTAGTATGTGTTGGAATGTGATTAAGAAACACATCCTATCACCATCCCCGAAAATAATCAAGCTCGTAAGGATTTTAGGAATTTAACACCATGATTTACATTAAAAAAATATGACATAAAGTATGTTCTTAAACTGCCCAAACTAATCTCCAACAACGTGAATCTACCACCAGTAGATAACATCCTAGCTTTCTAAGTAGAGGGTTTGGATGCAAAATTTTTAATAGTTCGGTTCGTATTCTCCCCTACCTGGAGACCAATATACAAAAATAGAAGTCAAATCATTGAGCACCCAATGATACTATCATAATCCTCCACCTGAGAGTAATTCACACCAACTCCTATCAACTTACTTTTTTGTAAGTTGATTTTCAACCTCGAAGCCAATAAGAAACAAACCCGCATATGAACATTTCGTCTGGATTTCTCCAAATCCCAATCACACAACAACATAACATCACCAACATCGAATAATAATAAATTTCGAAATATGAATTACACACATTAACTCATTAAAAATAATTAGCCTATTTAGTTTTCTAAAGGCAACATGAAACCATTCCGTAGCAATACTAAAGTGTAACACTTGGATTTTGTAAGTTTCTTATTCCACCCTTGTTAATTAAAAAGCTTGCAAATTGGTCTCTAAGCTAGTACGCAGGGCGTACTATCTCGGGTTGATCGCGCCTTTGGTTCAAGTACATTGGGCGTACAAAGGGTACGCATGACGTACGTGTGAGTAAGCGAAACCTTAATTTTAGGGCATTGCATCCTATTTCAACCTTGTGATAGCCTCACCATGTCATTCTTAGACAACCTTCATCCCCTCATGTCCAGAAAATCAAACCCTAAGTGAGATTTTGAGAGTTTGAGCCTTAAATTGTGATTTTTGGTGCTTTGTGAAGGAGAAGAAGAAGTGAACCATTTGGAGTGGTGCTTGGAGCTTGAAGATATAATATTTTTTCTTCATTTGTTTTCCTTGTAAGGTAAAAGCTTCCATCTTGTTAATCCATAATGCTAGATCTAGTTTGGTGCCATTTTGTGCTTTTTGAGTCCATGGTTTGGTTGTTGAGCCTATTGATTCACTCTAGAAGTGATTGGTGGTAGATCTAGGGTCCTTTAGGTCCTTTTGTTTATAAAACTGCAAGCTTTATGGTATTTGTGGTCTCATGCATGTGTTAAGTCACTTTTTAAGCTCTTTTGAGCTCTAAAAGTCTCATTAAGCCATACATGTTCGTAAAGTTAACAACTTTACATGATAAACCACCTTAAGGAAGTCAGATCTAAGTGTTGGAGTGAAGTCTTAACCGTTTAAGAGCTGAATGAGAAATTTGGCTAAGAGGGTGGAGTATGTTGCACATACAATCCCTTAAGCAACTACGCTAAGCGTACAAGCTGAGTACGTTATGCATACTCAGCAGTGGGATTCGGATATGTAGGCTTCTCGGTATCAGGCCATGTTGGGCTTTTGTTGTCTTGTGCCTTGTTGGGCCATACAAATTCTCTTGTTGGGCTATTGATATTTTATTGGACTCTTTTGGTTGAAAGCCCATGAAAGGGGTTTGGGCCTAATTTTGAAAATTGGGCCATATTTGGGATTTGGGTGATTAATTTGGAATTTGGGATTTTTGGACATTAGGATTGGGCTTTAGCCTTGGGCCAATTTGGGGAAAAGGGTAAATCAGGTCTTTTACCCTAGTTTGGACTCTTAGTGTGAGTCGGGATCCAATTATTAATCGGATGTTATTTTGTGATTGCTAGCGCAAGGATTTTATCGGACCAACAGCCAAAGATTTTTTTTTGTGAGATTCAACAGTGCGAGGTGAGTTTCCTCACCATGTTTAGCAGATCTAAAGCACCAATGTCATCCCATGATCTGTTATGCTAGAATACTAGATATCTATGTGACTCTTGTATGTGTATGTGTTTATATGCTTACTGGGTGGGGCCGATGGTTATTCTGTATGCTTTTATCTGTTATGCTTATATGATTTGTATGTGGTGGGGCCCGTTATGAGAGTTTGGGCGGGGTCCATTATACTCATTGGGTGAGGCCCGTTATGCGATTTTGGGCGGGGCCCGTTATGCGAGTGTGGGCGAGGCCTGTTACACTCATTGGGCGGGGCCCATTATGTGTTTATGTATGTATAGTATGTGGTATTTTTGGGAACTCACTTAAGTTTTGTGCTTACGTTTTTTTTTATGTTTCAGGTACTTCAGGATCGAAAGGGAAGAGCCTGGGATGATTGCAGAGTACACACCACATTTTTCCGCATTTTGAGAATTACTCTGATATGTTTTGATGTATTGACAAACTTTGATCTTTTAGGGTTGTATGAAAATGTTTGGATTAATGTTTTATTAAATCAAAAATGAAATTTCGTGGTCTTATTTTTGGGACATTTCAAGTTGGTATCAGAGCCTTGGTTTGAGGGATTCAGACATACTCTCGGGTGTGTCTGAACTCAAACTGAGGATTTGGTAAAAAGTTTTTTAAAAAGAAATGTATTTTTAAGAAAATAGTTTTCCAAGACAAGAAAGGGTGTGGTGCATGTAATCGACCGAGCTTAAGTAAGTTTTCCTAAAATACCCACACATGTTATTTGATATGATTTGATCTGTGAATCGCATGCTAGTTAGGGCTAATGATCTGCTTAATATTTGCATGATAGAATGCTAGGGGAGATGTCTTTGTATGCCTATTGTATGAGCTTATAGACTTACATACTAGTACTGATTAGTCAGTGATAGGATGGTCTGATTAGGTAATGCTTGGTTCTGATTACTTGATGCTCGAATTCCGCTTGCTTTGTGCTTTTTAGGAATTTTCACTAGCTTCAGCTAACTAGTAAGTGAATATGCTAAGTTACATATTATGGGAACTAACTAATTTTAGAAGGTTAGGTTTTAACTCTATTGAGCAACTCCTGTTTGAGTCCAATCGTTGTAGTGTGAGACTTCTCATTCGAAGAGTTATCTGGTATTGGTGATATATAATTGTATTCATGAACTAGTTAGAGGAAGTTAGCGGGAGTTCCTTCTGTAGCTGGCGGTAGAGAGTGATGTGGAGTTTTACCTAGGAAAACCTAAGATGAAATCTAGTGCTGGAACCTTGTCTTGATGAGGGTTAATTGTATGGATACAAGGTGACTTGGCGGATTAAAGGAAATCCTTAAGGAAAGTAGAGATAGATATGGAAGGTAGTATGGGCTCGTACTACTGGAAGCAGAGGATTTGTACTTGATTCAAGGAGAGTTGTGATGAAACCAGGCTTGTAGAGTTTGTGATCCCTCAATATATTCTAATGCTTATTCTGGTGGTTTA
Organism: Lactuca saligna; assembly: GCF_052625555.1. Lineage (NCBI taxonomy): Eukaryota > Viridiplantae > Streptophyta > Magnoliopsida > Asterales > Asteraceae > Lactuca > Lactuca saligna. The sequence goes on from NC_136421.1 coordinate 218,217,997, forward strand.
TATGGTCTATTTTCAGTATGGTGACTCTGCGGGGAAGACCTATTGGCAGTTATGGTGCTGCAGAGGTCTCAGGCTTGGGTTCTAGAGTCAGGTAGTTGGATGATCAGACGAAGGAGTTCATTTCGTCTGAAATTACGCGTTGCATTCTTGAGCAAAATCATGTGATCTTTGGTACGGTCAAGGAGGGCATTATGTAGATTTTGGATGAGAGGTTGAGCTTGTTTCATTCTAAGATGGTGGCCTTGGTGGGAGCGCATTCTTTGACCTTCAAGGAGTTCCAATCATGTGGAGCTCTGGACCATCATAGGGCGAAGGACCCGATAGTGGGCAAGAGGTGGTTAGTAGATGTTGCTAATGCCTTCCGCACTAGCAGTTGCCCCGATGAGGCAAAGGTCAGACTTGATTCCTGCCTTATGTAGGTCAGGGCATGATATTGGCGGGAGGAGGTAGGACACGCAGTTGGTGACCAAGATGTTAATACGATGTCATGGGATGATTTTGTGACAAGGCTCAGGGTTGAGTTTGCACCAGTGATTGAGGTGCAACAGTTGGCGCGAGAGTTTCAAGATCTCCGCCAGACTACTGAGACGGTGGGTGAGATCACCTCGATGTTTTGAGAGAGGGAACTTTTGGTTCCGCAGTGTGTGGCGGACGAGGAGATGAAGAAATAGAGGTATCACGAGATGTTGAGGAGCAATATTAGGCAGTTTGTGATGAGATGTTAAGGAGCGATATTAGGCAGTTTGTAAGCTGATCTAGTTGCAAGACACTAGAGGATATGATAGTGAGGGCTAAGGAGAGGGAGATTGATCTCGAGATAGAAAGGAAGAGAAAGTCGGATGAGGCTCATGTATCAGGGGTTCGGGCAAAAGGCCCACGGTTCTTGATGCGAGAGGGAAGGGCCAGCAGGGTCGGGCCGTTGTGGCAAGTGCGGTAGGATGTACGATGAGGCATGCATGGTGGGTGGTTCTGGCTACTTCAAGTGCGGTTGGACAGGTTATATTAGCAGGGATTGCACTGCTACTACCACCACCACGCCGATATTTGATTTGATTCGCTTTCATTGCAATCAGAGGGGCCACAAGAAAGCCCATTTTCTGAGTTTAGTTGTAGCAGGATCGGTGTCATCACCCGCTCCTGCAACTATTCAGATTACTAACGACCAACAGGGCTGAGCGGATGCACCTGTGGTGAAGAGCAGGGGTTTTCAGTTGATGACCGAGGAGGCTCGTGCAACTCCCGACGTAGTGACGGGTATGTATCTTCTCATTATCTCTTTATTTATATTGATTTGTCTGCTTATATTTATGTGTTTTATTTTAGGATCGTTCCTCGTGAATGATATATCTACTTTGGTGTTGTTTGATTTGGGGGCCATCCAATCCTTTATATCGCTTGCGCTTAACAAGAGGGTTACTGGAGCTCCGGGGGTGCTGGATTGTGTTGGATTAGGTGTCTAAGCCATAACTATATTTGGTATGTACTTGACCCGGTTGTAGCATGGTCCTTTTGGGTTGCCTTCACCAAAGCAACTTTACTAGATGAATTATAGAGAAAGAGGTTATTATGGTTTATTAATGTATTATATGAATAATATATTAAAAGAGAAATCATATTATTTAATTAATATTGGTCAAGAATTAATTTAGAATTAATTTTGTGGTCAAAAGAGATTAATTAAATTAAGGGGACTGATATTGTAATTATGTGATAGTTGCAATATGGCATGTGGAACCCTAAAGAAGGGATGGATGAATTTATGGGGAAGCCCACATAGAAATCGCCCATAGGAGGCCTTCTGGAAGGATCCTGTGGACTGCTTAAGGCCTAAGCAATCTAATTAAGGTTTTGACTGAAACCCTAGCAGCTCACCTATATAAGGAACCCCCTGGTTTCACAATTTCGGCTACCACAATCCTAGAAGGATTCAAGAGCCGAAAATTACCTCTCCTCTCTCTCTCTCTCTATCTTTCTCTCTCTCTCTCTCTCTCTCTCTCTCTCTCTCTAAGATTCTCCATTTGCTTTGGTGTTTGTGATTCATTAGAGGCATCGCATTTGAGGTGCTAGGTTCTCGAAAGCTCAAGATCATGAAGCTACAATCAAACATAACATTCTTACTAATTTCTTTATGATGATTTCGATTTTGTTGTATGCTAGATTAGGGTCTGAAAACTTTGGATGATTATTGAATGTATAAATAGAAAATCCTATATCCAAAGCTTTAGGGTTTGCATGTGCACCATAGGATTGATGTTTGATCATAACACAACAATGGTTTAAAGCAGGCACCTAAAGCATGGTATGTGACTCTTTCAGAGTTTATAGTCTTTTCAGGGTACAAAAGAGGTGTGATTGATCCCACTTTATTTAGACGAGCAAATGACAATCACTTGATGCTTGCTCAAATATATGTTGATGATATCATCTTCGGTTTCAACGAATAATGGAATGGTGAATGAATTTGCAAAGCTCATGAAAAACAAGTTTCAAATAAGCATGAATAGAGAGATTAATTTCTTTCTAGGTCTTTAGGTTTAACAAGTCCCTCAAAGGATTTTCATTCATCAAGAGAAATACACCACTGAACTGTTAAAGAAGTTTTCAATGGATAATTTGTAACGCCCCGATTCTCAGGTATTGATTTTTGGTTATAAAATTTTCTTGATTTCAAGAAGGGACTCGATGAGTTGGTTGCCCTGAATCATCGAGTAATAGCGGGTTCGTCCACGTGTTTAACTGACCTACTCGACGAGTTCAAGAAGGGACTCGACGAGTAGGAGCTAGAGGATGAAACCCTAACTTCCATGGTTTTGCACCCTATTTAAAGGAACATTGGCCTCCTCAGCCTCCCTTTACAGTCTGTTGATATTCCATGAACCCTAATTCGTGTGAGTATGATCCCTTTGTTTGTTCAAGATTTGGAAGAGGATTTTTGGTGAGAAAAGCTTGGAGAACAACTGACTAAAAGCAAGGAACATGTGGGAATCAGAGATCTACCTCAGTTGGCATCCTTTGGAAGGTATTAAGCCGTTAACTTGACCTCATTTCATTCTAGATCTCATTTTGGTGGATTTTAGGGATTTTCTAGCATATTAGGACTCCTTTCTTGTGTTTGAGCTAAGATCTAAAGTTGCAACTTCATATCTGAACTCCCTTGGGTCTCTAAGTCCATAAAGCTTATAGCTTTTGCAAGAATGAGACTTTCTTAAGGTGTAAAACTCCATTGCATGCTTAGATTTGTCAGTTAGAGTGTCTAGAGCCTTGCATGCACGTAAAGTTTGCAACTTTACGTGATAAACATGCCTTGGGGACTTGGATTTGCAATATGGAAACTTAGCATGGCTTAAAAAGCATCTGTTTGGATGAAGGACTGAAGGGACTCGGTGAGTTTCATGGTCAACTGGGCGAGTCCGATGAAGATTGTCGTAGAGTCGACGAGTCAGTAGAGTGACTCGGCGATTTAGCTAGGGTTTTCCCAACCTTTGGACACACATGAACTTGGCGAGTTGCAAGGGAAACTCAATGAGTTGGCCAAGGAGTTCACGGCCACAACACATTAGGAACTCGATGAGTCATTCAAGTGACTCGACGAGTTGATGAGTTATGCAAGGAACTCGACGAGTGGTTGGTTGTACTCGACGAGTTCAGGTCAACATGGACTGTTAACCTTGGTAGTTGACTTTGACTTTGACCAAGGGTTGACTATTGGACTTTTGGGGCATTTTGGGAATTTATGAACATGGTTGTGTGGCGAATATATGTGGTGGATTTTGTGGAGGTGATCCGAGAGTTTGAGTTATCTTTCGAGTCGATAGTTGCGAGGTGAGTTATCATCACTATACTAAGGGGTCTAAGGCACCAAGGCCGGCCCATTGGATATAATTTCCTAGCAGTTGGTAGTATGTTGTGAAGGATTTTGAGCATTCTAGCACTCCTATGGTGTACATGCAACCCTATAAACCTTGGATCTATGTTTTCTCTATTATACATGAAAATATTCAATATCCCAAGGTTTCATCCTAACTAGCATAATATGAAGTATATACAATACAAGAATCTAGTAGAATGACATACCTTTTGCTTGTGGTCGATTCCTTGGAGCCTCAAGAGCCTAGCACCAATAATGTGGATGACTCTAGTGGAATCACAAATCACCAAAAACACCTTGGAAAACTTGAGAGAATAGAATGCACACTAGAAATTGGTCCAATCTTGTTTACTCACACACTACTCCATTTCATGTGCCCAATACATCTTTATATAGTATGGAGGATTAGGGTTACATTCATGTAAACCCTAATACCCATGACCTTTCATTTCCATAGGATCCATGGGTTAAAAACTCCATGGACTATCCATGCAAGCTTAGCCCCACCTAAATAAACTTGGCCCATGCTACATATATAAGAGTCCATATTTAATTAGTTCATTTTGATCACTAAATTAATTATTGATTAATAATAATTAAATAATATGATTTCATATTAATATATTACAACTTATAATATTGTAACACCCCGTTCCTGGTACGTATTTATTTTGATTAAATGTTTCTTATGGAAGAGCTACTCGACGAGTTGTAGCCCTAACTCGCCGAGTAGATGTCGAGTTGGATGCGGGCTTTAAGTGATCTACTCGGTGAGTCCACGCCTGGACTCGGCGAGTAGGCCAGTCAGGAGGAAGCCCTAATCCTTAGGGTTTGCAACCTATTTAAACGTCCTTATAGCCCTATCTCAGCCTCCATCACCCTCAGAGCATTCCTTATCGAAACCCTAGCCTCCATTGGTAAGTTTGAGTGATTGTTGCCTTGTGAAGGGACTTTAGGTGCACATTGGAGCAAGAGGAAGAAAGGAGAGGTTGAAGAGGTCAAGGAAGGGGACTTAGATCCAGAATACATTTGTTTGTGGCCATCCATTCTGGTAATAAAGTTTCCATCTTGTTTGTCCCTAAATTGTTGCTTTTAAGCCTTAAAACCCCAAATCCTTTGTAGAGGAACCTTATGATTGGGTTATACTTCAGATCTGGACTCTCATTACCTTCTAGAAGTGTTAAGTTTCAGTCATATTCGTGATTAAGGTCCCTCTTGAGCTTAGAACCCCATTAAGAGCTTAGTTTGGACATTTGAAGACCCTAAAGCTATGCATGCATGTAAAGTTTGCTACTTTATGTGATAAGCATGCCCTAGAAGCCTGGATCTGGGGTTTGGAGCTGCTGCATGGCTCAAATAAAGTCTGTATGGAAAAAGGACTGAATGAACTCGGCGAGTAGAACGTTGGACTCGCCGAGTCCTATGAAGATAGTCGTGGACTCGGCGAGTTGGATGAGCAACTCGGCAAGTCCGATGAAGATTACCTTAGACTCGGCGATTTGTTCTTCAACTTGGTGAGTCGCATAAACTTGGACTCAGTAGGTGTGCATCGAAGAGGAACGCATCGAGTCTTCGCTAAGCTCGACGAGTAGAACGCGTATAAAACTAGAACAGATGGAAGGGACTCGGCGTGTTGGCGAGCCAACTCAGCGAGTCCGGTCAGATAGGAAGTTGACTTTGACCAGGGGGTAAAATAGTCATTTTACCCTAATATTAGTTATCAGTATTTGATTTAGTGTTTATCGAAATTGTAGCCGGGGAGTTTCGGAGCAGCTGTCAGACAGTTTCAGATTTAGCATCTCAACAGTCATCGTTACGAGGTGAGTTTCCTTCCAGTAGGAATGGGTCTAAGGCCACAATGCCGGCTCGTTTAATTAGTAGTAGTTTCCGGACCTCGGTCCGATGTAGTAGTTGGAATGTTTGATGCCTTAGTGGTTCAGACAGGGTTTATGTGTTATGTTTTCCGGGCTACGACCTGATGCAGTATGCACTTTATGTGTTTATGCTAGTTGATATGTTTATGCTATGCTATGTTATGCCCAGTTAGTTTCCGAACTTCGGTCCGAGGCAGTTAGTTCTGGACTTCGGTCCGATGCAGGGGAAAAGGTCCCAGTCAGTTCCGGAATTCGGTCCGATGCAGTTAGTCCCGGACTTCGGTCCGATACAGAGGGCAAGGCCCTGGTTAGTTCCGGACTTCGGTCCGATGTAGTTTCCGGACTTCGGTCCGATGCAGTGGGCAAGGCCCAATATGTGTTATATGTTATTGTATGGTATGTGGTAGTTTGGGGGACCTCACTAAGCTTTGTGCTTACAGTTTCAGTTTTGGTTTCAAGTACTTCCGCAAATAAAGGGAAGAGCTCGGGTTGATGGCATCGCACACACCACAGCTTCAGTTTGTCCTGGGAGTTGTTCTAGATTTTCATAGATGTGATTTGATACAATATTGATACAGTTTTCTCGTGATACCTTGGTGTGGTTTTGAGATATTGACGTATGAGTTTTACTTTATGATATTGACATGATGTTTTTAGTAATTATTAAACAAAAATTTTTGGGTCGTATTTTGGGATGTTACAAGTTGGTATCAGAGCCTTGGTTTGAGGGATTTAGGCACACTCTCGGGTGTTACTGGACTCAAACTGAGGAAATGATAGAAAAATTTTCAAAAAAAAAAAATCTGTGTTTTCAAAAAGATTTTTAAAAGAGAAAATCTAAAAAGAAAAAAAAAGAGTTTTGAGAAAAGGAAAAAGGGGGTGTGGTGCATGAGATCAACCGAGATCAAATAAGTACTCCCAAATTACCCATACAAGTTTATGTTATGTTATCAATTCCAGTTTCAGTAGAACAACATGCTAGAATATGACTAAGGATCTAGGAGGATGCTTTATGTGCATGCTATATGTGTTTCAGCTTTATGATAAATTGCGTGCTAGTTTCGAGTATACAGCAGAACGATAGCCTGTTTAGGTTATGCCTGATAGTATGAGCTTAGCATTGTATGCTAGTACAGTTTCTTGTTAAGAGGATAGAATTGCTTGAGTAAGTCTCCTGTGTCTGAATGTTGCTTGCTTTGTGCTTTGTGGGGACTCTGAGTGATGAGAGTTCACCATTAGGTGAATACGTCACGTCACATGTGAACAGGGTTGAATAATCTCAGAGTGCTAGATTTGGCCCTATTGCGCAGCTTTTGTTTGAGTCTCACCGTTGTAGGGATGAGTCTTTTACTCAAAGGATTATCTGAGCCTCGCCACATGTGATGGTATTCAGGTGATGGCTAATTGGCATCACAAGGAGGCTTTAAGCAGCTGAGGACTGGGTCGGGTAGAGTCAGAGATTTTCACTAGGGCAAGCCTAGGATAAGAGTAGTAGAGACCAGTAGTAGTAGTAGTGACTTGGTGGAGTCAAGGTAGTTCTTGAGGAAGGTACGGATAGATATGGAAGGTAGTGGGGGCCTATACTACTGGAAGCAGAGGATCCGTACTCGAATCAAGGAAAAACTAAGATGAGGCCAGGAAACTTGTGGTAGTAATGATTCCTCGAGATATATCAGTGTTCCTGACATTTATTATGTTGTGTTTCAGAATGGTGGTATTACGCCCTAGACCAGCAATCGACAGTTCAGGTGCCGGAGGGGGATTAGGATCAGGCACGGAGGCCGGGCAGTTGGATGAGCAGACTAGGGAGTTTCTCTCTTCATAGATTACTCGCACCATACTTGAGCAGGCCCCTGTGATCTTCGGTTCAATCAAGGAGGGTATTCTAGAGCTGATGGACGAGAGACTAGGCACATTTCGTGCAGAGGTGGTGGCCATGATGGGGTCGCGCACGCTTACTTTCAGGGAGTTCCGGGCATGTGGAGCTCCAGATTACCACGGGGCGCGGGACCCCATAGCGAGTACTAGATGGTTGGTGGATGTGGCCAACGCTTTCCGCACGAGCAGGTGTCCCGAGGGGGACAAGGTCAGATTAGCGTCCTGTCTTCTGAAGGATGGGGTACGAGATTGGTGGGAAGAGGTGGGACATGCCATTGGAGATGGCACAGCTTTGGATGCTATAACCTGGGTTGATTTTACTACCAGGTTCAGAGCCGAGTTTGCACTGGTTATTGAGGTGCAGCAGTTAGCCAGAGAGTTTTAGGATCTTACTCAGACTACAGAGACAGTGGCAGAGATTACCGCCAAGTTCAGGGAGAGGGCTCTTCTTGTTCCTCAGTATGCGACTGATGAGGAAATGAAAAAGGCCCATTATCATGAGATGTTGCGGAGTGATATCCGCCAGTTTGTGAGCCGATACAGCTTTAAAACGTTGGATGACATGATTGCCAGGGCGAGAGAGAGAGAGAGAGAGAGAGAGATTGACCTTGAGATGGAGAGGAAGAGGAAGCCAGAGGCGGCTCTAGGTGCAGGGAGTGTGGGAAAAAAGCCCAAGGGTTTAGATCACAGAGCTAAGAGTCAGCAGAGCCACACTCGGTGTGGCAAGTATGGGAGATTGCACGATGGGGCGTGCAACGCAGGGAGTGTCGGCTGCTACAAGTGCGGTCGGACTGAGCATATGAGTAGAGATTGTACAGCCACTACTACCGCCGTTGCGGCATCAAACCTGATTTGCTTCCATTGCAATCAGAGGGGACATAAAAAGTCCCAGTGTCCGAGTTTAGTTGCTGCAGGAAAGGTGTCAGCACCTGCTCCTGCTACTTTGAGGATTACAGATGGCCGTTAGAGCCGAGCTTAGGGGTGTAAACGAGCCAAGCTACTCGCGAGCTACTCGAGATCGGATCGTTAAAAGCTCGACTCGAAATCGATTTTAAACGAGCTCGAGCTTAATATTAAGATCGTTTACTTGTTTATTAAACAAGCTCGAGCTCAAGCCTATGTCATTAAGCTTGATTAGGCTCGCGAGCCTAAACGAGCCTTTATATAATATAATTTAATATTATATATATTAAAATAAAAACATATTAGGGGAATTATGAATTTAGGGTATTAGTAAATGAGATTCTTAACGAGCTCGAGCCGAGCTTAAGCTTATTTAGACACGTCAGAGAAAAAATGAGTCGAGCCCGAGCTGAGCTTGTATAATTCTTTACGAACTTGAGCCGAGCTCAGTACAAGGAAGCTCGAATCGAGCCGAGCTTGAGCCTTATATAACTTAAACAAGCCCGAGCCGAGCCTGGCTAGGCTCGGGCTTGGCTCGGATCATTTGCACCCCTTGCCGAGCTGAGACGCTAGTGGCAAAGAGTAGGGCTTTTCAGCTGACAACAGAGGAGGCGCGAGCGACTCCTGACGTGGTGATGGGTATGTATTTTTCCCCTTCCCTCTGCATTTATTATTGATTGTTCCTTATGGTTATATGCTTTGTATAGGGTCGTTGTCCGTGAACGGCGTATAAGCTACATTATTGTTCGATTCAGGGGTTACCCAATCATTTGTTTCACTTGCGCTTAGCAAGAGATTTAGTAGAGCTCCGGGGGAGCTAGATTGTCCACTTAAGGTTGAGATAGCAGCCGACAGGACTGTTAGGGTGGGAAGAGTACACAGAGGATGTTCTCTACAGTTGTTCGATGAGCAGTTTCCGCTGGACTTGGTCCCTATTCCCTTGCGAGGGAATAAGGTCATAGTAGGCATGGATTGGCTGAGCTCCAATGGGGCGGTGATAGATTGTGAGCTACAGTTAGTGAGGATTCGCACTCCCAGTGGGGGAGAGTTAGTGATTCAGGGCGAGAAGCCACAACACGGACCAATTATGTGTTCAGCAGCAAGAGCGAGGCGCTACTTCCAGCAGGGTTGCACCGGTTATATTGCCTATGTTTTAGATGCCTGGGGAGAAGGGCAAGACAATGGTTGATGATGTCCCGGTAGTCGGAGACTACCCGAATGTATTTCCAAAGGATTTTCCTAGAATACCTCCCAAGAGATAGGTCGAGTTCAGGATTGACCTGATCCATGTTGCGGCTCTGATAGCCAAGACACCATATCGGTTGGCTCCCCCATAGATGCAAGAGTTGTCTACGCAGCTGCAAGAGGTGCTAGACAAGGGTTTTATCTGGCCTAGTAGTTCACCATGGGGAGTGCCGATTTTATTTGTAAAGAAGAAGGACGGGTCGCACCGTATGTGTATAGATTACCGGGAGTTGAATAAGGTAACGATGATGAACCGTTACCCACTCCCGAGGATAGATGATTTGTTTGATCAGCTACAGGGAGCGTCTAGGTTTTCCAAGATCGATTTACGCTCCGGGTATCATCAGGTGCTAGTTAGAGATGAGGATGTACAGAAGATTGCTTTCAGGACCCGCTATGGTTATTATGAGTTTGTGGTGATGCCGTTCGGGCTCACCAACGCTCCAACCGTGTTCATTGACCTCATGAACCGCACTTGCAGACCGATGATGGATCGGTCTGTGATAGTGTTCATTGATGATATCTTGGTTTATTCCAAGACCCAGGAGATGCACGAGGAGCACCTGAGGGAGGTGCTAGAGACTTTGAGGAGGGAGAGACTTTTTGCGAAGTTCTCCAAGTGCGAGTTTTGGTTGCGCGAGGTGCAGATCCTTGGTCACCTTGTCAACCAGAAGGGTATTCTAGTAGATCTGGCCAAGATAGAGGCCGTGATGTAGTGGGATGTCCCGAAGTCTCCATATGAGATTCGGAGCTTCCTAGGTTTGGCAGGGTACTACAGGAGATTCATCCAGGATTTCTCCAAGATAGCTATACCGCTCACCCGACTGACTAAGAAGTCGGTGGTGTTTCACTGGGGGCCTGAGCAGCAGGCAACATTTGAGACCCTCCAACGGAAATTGTGCGAATCACCGATTCTTACCATGCTAGAGGTAGTAGAGGATTTTGTAGTCTACTGTGATGCTTCGATCGCAGGTATGGGAGCAGTGTTGATGCATCGAGGCCGTGTGATAGCTTACGCCTCAAGACAGTTGAAGCCTCACGAGGCTAATTATCCTACGCATGATTTAGAGTTGGGGGCAATAGTGTTTGCCCTTAATATTTGGAGACATTACCTCTATGGGGTCCGTTGTACCATTTACACGGATCATTAGAGTTTGAGGTACGTCATGGATCAACCGAATTTGAACATGCGGCAGAGGCGATGGTTAGATGTGCTGAAAGATTGCGACTGTGAGATCCTTTATCACCCAGGGAAGGCCAACGTGGTGGCCGACGCCCTGAGCTGCAAGGCGGCAGCAGCCCCGATCAGGGATATATATCTGAGGATGACAGTGATTACTCCATTGTTGGAGCAGATCAGAGAGGCATAGGTCGAGGGTCTCAAAGAGGAGAAGCAGAAGTGTGAGAGGATCGTGGGCTGAGTAGCTTCCTTCGACTATGACAGTCGAGGACTGTTAACCCTTCATAGGAGATTCTGGGTGCCGTATTGGGGAGGAGTACGACAGGTACTGATGGATGAGGCCCATAAGTCTCAATTTTCCATCCTTCCAGGGGCGACGAAGATGTATAGAGATCTTCGACCCTATTATTGGTGGCCCTGCGTGAAGTGGGACGTCGCCTGGTATGTGGAGAGGTGCCTGACCTATAGGAAGGTCAAGGCAGAACACCAGAGGCCTCACGGAAAAATGCAGCCGTTAGACATTCCAGTGTGGAAATGGGAAGACATCACCGTGGATTTCATCACTAAGCTTCCCAGGACCGCACGTGGAGTGGATTCGATTATGGTCATTGTGGATCGGTTAACGAAGAGTGCTCATTTTATACCGATCCAGGAGAGTATATTGGCGGAAAAGCTAGCTGATATTTATGTGCGAGAGGTTGTGGCACGGCATGGAGTGCCTGTTTCAGTGGTGTTAGATCGAGACATCCATTTTACTTCTAGATTTTGGAAGCGGTTTCACGACGAGATGGGGACTCGTCTCCATTTCAGCACCACTTTCCACCCTCAAATGGACGGGCAGAGCTAGAGGACGATTCATACTCTCGAGGACATGCTCCGAGCATGTTTCCTAGAGTTCAGTGGTAGTTGGGATACGTATCTTCCGTTAGTGGAATTTTCGTATAACAACAGTTACCATGGGAGTATTGACCGCCCTCCTTTCGAGATGCTCTACGGGAGGAAGTACAGGACCCTGATTTGTTGGGGCGAGGTCGATCAGTGTGTCATTAGGAGCACCGAAGTGGTGCTCAAGACGACAGATTTGATCCAGTAGGTTCGTAGTATACTGCAGACTGTGCAGAGTCGGCTGAAAAGTTACACTGATAGAAGGCATTCAGACATGGAGTTTCAGGTGGGTGTCAGGGTCCTCCTGAAGGTATCACCCTGGAAGGGTGTCATTAGGTTCCGGAAGAGGGGAAAGTTGGGCCCCGGGTTTATTGGTCCTTTTAGGGTTTTGGCCCTGGTGGGTCGGTCCGCCTATCAATTGGATCTTCCAGCAGAGCTTAGCCAGATCCACAACACTTTTCATGTTTCTCAGTTGAGAAAGTGTTTGGTAGACGAGTCAGCAGTTGTACCCTTGGAGAATATTCAGGTTGATAGCAACCTGAATTATATCGAGAGACTAGTTGCCATCTTAGATCGAAAGATGAAGACCTTGAGGAACAAGGTGATTCAGTTGATGAATGTGCAGTGGCAGCACCGAAAGGGTACAGAGTGGACATGGGAGGCGGAGGAGGAGATGAGGGAGCACTACCCAGAGTTGTTTCTGGAGACAGCAGACTTCGAGGACGAAGTCTAAGATAAATGGGGGAGAATTGTAACGCCTCGTTCCTGGTACGTATTTATTTTGATTAAATGTTTCTTTTGGAAGAGCTACTCGACGAGTTGTAGCCCTAACTTGCCGAGTAGATGTCGAGTTGGATGCGGGCTTTAAGTGATCTACTCGATGAGTCCACGCCTGGACTCGGCGAGTAGGCCAGTCAGGAGGAAGCCCTAATCCTTAGGGTTTGCAACCTATTTAAACGTCCTTATAGCCTTATCTCAGCCTCCATCACCCTCAGAGCATTCCTTATCGAAACCCTAGCCTCCATTGGTAAGTTTGAGTGATTGTTGCCTTGTGAAGGGACTTTAGGTGCACATTGGAGCAAGAGGAAGAAGGGAGAGGTTGAAGAGGTCAAGGAAGGGGACTTAGATCCATAATACATTTGTTTGTGGCCATCCATTCTGGTAATAAAGTTTCCATCTTGATTATTGATCTATTAGATCTTGTTTGTCCCTAAATTGTTGCTTTTAAGCCTTAAAACCCCAAATCCTTTGTAGAGGAACCTTATGATTGGGTTATACTTCAGATCTGGACTCTCATTACCTTCTAGAAGTGTTTAGTTTCAGTCATATTCGTGATTAAGGTCCCTCTTGAGCTTAGAACCCCATTAAGAGCTTAGTTTGGACATTTGAAGACCCTAAAGCTATGCATGCACGTAAAGTTTGCAACTTTATGTGATAAGCATGAACTAGAAGCCTGGATCTAGGGTTTGGAGCTGCTGCATGGCTCAAATAAAGTCTGTATGGAAAAAGGTCTGAATGAACTCGGCGAGTAGAACGTTGGACTCGCCGAGTCCTATGAAGATAGTCGTGGACTCGGCGAGTTGGATGAGTAACTCGGCGAGTCCGATGAAGATTACCTTAGACTCGGCGAGTCGGATAAACTTGGACTCAGTAGGTGTGCCTCGAAGAGGAACGCATCGAGTCTTCGCTAAGCTGGACGAGTAGAACAGGTATAAAACTAGAACAGATGGAAGGGACTCGGCGCGATGGCGAGTCAACTCAGCGAGTCCGGTCAGACAGGAAGTTGACTTTGACCAGGGGGTAAAATAGTCATTTTACCCTAATATTAGTTATCAGTATTTGACTTAGTGTTTATGGAAATTGTAGTCGGGGAGTTCCGGAGCAGCTGTCAGACAGTTTTAGATTTAGCATCTCGACAGTCATTGTTACGAGGTGAGTTTCCTTCCAGTAGGAACGGGTCTAAGGCCACAATGCCAACCTGTTTAATTAGTAGTAGTTTCCGGACCTCGGTCCGATACAATAGTTAGAATGTTTGATGCCTTCATGGTTCAGACAAGGTTTATGTGTTATGTGTTCCGGGCTATGACCCGATGTAGTATGCAGTTTATGTGTTTATGCTAGTTGATATGTTTATGTTATGCTATGTTATGCCCAGTTAGTTTCCGGACTTCGGTCTGAGGCAGTTAGTTCCGGACTTTGGTTCGATGCAGGGGACAAGGTCCCAGTCAGTTCCAGACTTCGGTCCCATGTAGTTAGTCCCAGACTTCGGTCTGATGCAGAGGGCAAGGCCCTGGTTAGTTCCGGACTTCGGTCAGATGCAGTTTGGGGACTTCGGTCCGATGTAGTGGGCAAGTCCCAATATGTGTTATATGTTATTGTATGGTATTTGGTAGTTTGTGGGAGCTCACTGAGCTTTGTGCTTACAGTTTCAGTTTTGGTTTCAGGTACTTCCGCAAATAAAGGGAAGAGCTCGGGTTGATGGCATCGCACACACCACAACTTTAGTTTGTCCTGGGAGTTGTTCTAGCGTTTCATAGATGTGATTTGATACAGTCCTGATACAGTTTTCTCGTGATACCTTGCTGTGGTTTTGAGATATTGATGTATGAGTTTTACTTTATGATATTGACATGATGTTTTTAGTAATTATTAAACAAAAATTTTTGGGTCGTATTTTGGGATGTTACAAATATATTAATAAACCATAGACATACTATTCTCAAAAGACTATCCATACAAATTGTTCCGGTGAAGTGCAACCCAAATGGACCATGCTACTCTCAGGTCGAGTACATACCAATAATAGTTATGGGCTTAAACATCTAATCCAACATGTTGACTATAAGTTAGTGTTGCATGTTAGTCGTTATGCTAGTTAGGTAGATCTGTAGGACTTCCTGTAGTATCATGTGATTATCTGTATGTGCATTAGTTGTGTTATGTGTCGACATATTATGTGAGATGGGTTGAGGTGATACTGATACTGCTCTGTGCGGTAACCAACAAATTCGGGAGAATTCCAGATACGACCTGACGGAGACTCGTATTGTGGGCTCGGTGGCAATCCAAATGTGAGTTGTAGGCCCGGAAGGCAATCCAGACTCATACTGTGGGCCCAGGGGGTAATCCAGTCTGTAAAGTTATGGACCTAGTATATGATGTTATTTGTATATGTGTTATGTGCAGTGTATCGGTATTTTAGGGGAACTCACTAAGCTATCGGGTTTACAGTTTTAGTTTATTGTTTCAGGTACATAAGGGGATCGCGGCAAGGCAAAGGCATGATCGTACAACTACTCATGTTTTGTTAATGTTTCTGGGAAAACTCTGATATAGACTTTTGAAAACAAATTTGTAATAACTGTTGGTTTTTAATGTTTTGAAATGTTTTAAATTGGCTTGATTTTTATGGGTGTTACAAGTTGGTATCAGAGCCTGGTTTTGAGTGAATTGGAGGAGCACTCGTGTGACTCTAGTCTCAAATCAAGCAAAAGATTTTTAAAACAATTTTCAAATGGTTTTCAAAATAAGTAAAGGAGGATGTAGGGTGTACGATCAGCCGGAGCCAGTAAGTAGACCCCAAAATACCATTCGATTGTTTGATATTGTGATATGTTAGAACAACATGCTAGTACTAGGCTAGTGATCTTCAGGAATTGCATGATAGAATTGCCTGATTTCATGATGCCTGCTAGCCTAGGGTTTCCTTATATGAGATTGACATCAAACTGTAGTTACTTGTGTATGTACCACGACTGTACATAATTAAGATCTTATAGCTTGAGAATGCTTGATTCGACCTTATGTTATGTTCTCGTTGATTAGGGACGTAGGGTAGGATCAGATATTCGAAAGTCTGTAGGGTCCAGCGTTATGTATGGCTAGCATATGTGACATCCCCAATTCTCACGGCCAGAAAAGACCGATTTTGTTTATGCTTTATAAAAATCAGAGTACTTCTTTTAATAAAAATGTTGCGGAATTTGTTCCCAAAAAAACATGATAAATACGTTATTAAAACATTTCTGAAGAAACGTATTTTATTCATTTCAAAACGTTTGGGATGTCATCGTTAATACAGAAACATAAGCATAAACAGAACTTACATTTATTTACACTAGTGATCTACATCTCTTTAAATCTCTCAGTGTAAAGTGACTTCGTATCAACACATGTGATATAAATAAACTGAGTGGGTCAGGTTGGGAAACCTGGTGAGTACATAGGGTTTTCAACCCACAATAATATAATTATTATGTTTAAACAATCAATCAATTAAACCCAATTACCCATCCCCATTATCTTCTTTACTCTTAAGGATCTACCCTAAGAATCAGCTATTCCTCGTTCATTCATTCCTAAGGATTAACCTAAGGAATCGGCACAAAGTCCATCATTGCCACGGTTTACACAACTGGCACTAAGTCTGCATAGTCGCCAGGGTTTAGGCATCAAGTCTGCATGATCACCAAGGTTTAGGCATCAAGTCTGCATGATCACCAGGGTTTAGAGTACACCGGGTGAACACATCGTTCACAACACCTGCAGGTTGCGGGCCTGCTAGTGTTCCACTGGATTGTCTAGAATAGTCCGTGGTTGTCATCCATACTCTGCTGAATGACGGGGCCATCATTTGGGAAAAAGGCTTCTCACATTGTCCACCTCTCACCCTCACCTCGTGGTCTATAACACCTCTGAATTCATCATTCAACTCATATTCCATCTATTATATCCACCCATGTTTACCCCAACATTATCGTAGATATAAAATACACATACAGTTTAAATCATTTAAAACATGTATAAAATCGTTCATTTAGCATAGACAGCAAGTACTCAGATAATATGCACACATTGCACGTAATTTATATAAAATAATTCATATCTATGTGTAAGATGAAAGCGAACTATGCACTCACCTGAAAGGTGGTGACTCAGCACTCGGACAACGCTTTGATACTCTCAAAACAATTTCCTTCTATAAAACCTAGTACCAATACCACTAGGGTTTAGTCTAACGATAACCGCGACAAATTAATTAGTCAGACTATTATTATTATTATTATTATATAAGCGTTAATAACACTCAATATAACTCACAATAATAGCCCAAATAATTATTTTAAGGACCTAATAACATTCCTATAATTATTCGAAAGCTATATTAAAATTTGCGTAAGCGTAGCTCACTTACAACGAATTTTATCAAAAACCGGAACTTTATTTGGAGCAGTGTTTCGAAACCCAAAGACCCTTTTTCTCGGGGCTTCCCTCGGGAGCTAAGGGGTTTTCCTAGGGTTTAGGAGGGGTTTGGAACCCTAGAGAGAGAAAGAAAATAGAGAGAGAAGGAGATTTTGGTGTGAAAATGGAGGCAGCCTCGGCCTCCTTTTATAGCCGTGAGGCCTCGGATTACGCTGGGCGTAATCCTTGGCTACGCTGGGCATAAGGCTTGGATATGGTTGCCACCCGGATCCAGCTGTCTCGCACTCGTCGGAAGGATAAGGCCGAAGGTACGCGGGGCGTACCGGACCTTTTACGCGGGGCGTAATGCGAAGGGAGGCGTGTCCTCATCGGATGCGAGACCGTGGGGGGAAGGGAAGGTCAGGATTGTGCCACATCATCGCAGCTTCGCAAATTGCACACTTAACTTCTAAAAATCATAACTTTTGCATACGAGATCCGTTTTTGACGTTCTTTATATCCACGCGAAGGTGGGAACGTACTCTAAAACTTTCGTTTGGACTTTGTTGGCTAATTTTGAATCAATTTTAAATTTTACATTATTAACAGACCGGGACAGGATTGGTCCGTTAAATCCTCATAACTTCTTCATCTGACGTCCTTTTTCGCCCATCTTTTTCTCGTTATGCTAATTTTATCGAGATATTCGATTCTCGTTTAGGTCGTGTCGGCTGAAAACCGCTCGATCTAATATTTTACTTTCGGGCTGTACACTTCTAATCCGAAACTTCGAAAAATCATAACTTCTTCATACGAAGTCAGATTTGGGCGTTTTTTATCGATGTTCTTAGTTTAACATATTCTACGACTTTCGTTTAGATCGCTAAGGCTAAATCTCGCTCTATCGTAAATTCACTATTTACGCTTCCCGGTATCGTGTCGGTTCCATCGCGAAACTTCAACGGGTCATAACTTGTTCGTTATAACTCGGATTTTGGTGTTCTTTATATGTACGGAAACCTTGATACATATTCTAGAACTTGGTTAAGATTATTTATTTTAAATAATCTTTTGTCAAAAAGTCGTTTTCGACCCCTATTGCCTCTAAATTCATTAGCCCGGATCTACGGGTGTTACAATTATCTCCCCCTTAGGATGATAACGTCCCGGAATCATCAACGAAACAGGGCTCACATGATGAATCCATTCGTTATCTATTCATCCTAAGTCATAACTTCAATGTTTCTTCGAACGTGTATCTAATTATTAGACTCCTTGACTACAGGCGGTGCTCGATCCTACATTCTCCCTTTATCTCACATTAGACTCCAAATTATGACCTTCAACTCACAATCGTCAATCCTCAGTTGATACAAATTTAATGGAACAATGCGTCATATTCTAATGACCTATCATCGTGCGATGCATTGCTTGGACTTAGGTCGTTTAGAGTCAAATTCCGGAACAGTCTATACCTTCCTTCATGTTCTAATTTACATCTTAAAAGGTAGTATTTTTTTAGCAACCGCCACGATACTTCTACTGATCGCTTTGATTAATTCTTCTGGCTTAAGTCGGTGCTACATCGAACTTGGTTCTCTGAACCATGTAACATACTTATCGTAGTCGGACTCAATTCGATATGACCACTCGGGTCGGAATATCAACAATCTTCTTGGTCATTACCGAAACGATGGTAACGATATGCTTGAATAAAACGAAATCTACTAGCTTCTTGGTAACTTTGTGACTTTCCCTGATCCAAGCGTGAGTCCTGTGCTTCCGGTAGTATATGCATCTACTACCTTTCACACCTACTCATACTCGTCCCAAGTATTATCTCGCAGTTTCCCAAGTTATTATCACAAAACAATTTTTAACACATAAAAATGTGTCCAAACAGTCACAAAAATTTTCCCTAGACTCTACTAGGACTTCTTCTATGCGTATCTTCAATCATTAATGCTGCTTCAGCTCGGTGGAAATACCATACGATGGGTCAACTTCATGAATTATGCCAACCATTCCATCATCCTGCCAATCGAAGGTGTACTTCGGACGTACTGTACTCCTCTAAACGTACTGCATGACATATTCTAAAGGCAAGATACCACTCTTATGATATCTTCCGATAGGTGTCATTCACTATCGTAAGCCTTTTCATTTCCTCCACTTACTCAATTCTCTATGAGTCCTTATCATGACATTCTATTCTCCAAAGCAAGCGTTTGGTGTATCGAGACGAGAATATAGATAGAGGAAGAATTAGACGCGTATTCCTCCTTATTACTCCAAAAAGTTACATGCCAGTTCTAATATCGTAATTAAACGTTTAGAAACCTGAGCACATAAAATTTCCAGATCCGGTCGACAACAGACCATAGATCCGATCATATAATGCATATCATAAATCATTTAGCACATAAAAGAAATTTAGGCATCATTCCTAAAATAAGCTAGTGCTTGTGTCTATTCAGGTGTATTACCTAAATCTATTTGACATACTCCTCACAATCATCGCTTAGCATTCTAAGTTTAGGTCTAGAAATAAATCCATATTCCTAGTTCGCTTAAACTGATGCTCTGATACCAACTGTGACATCCCCAATTTTCACGTCCAGAAAAGACCGATTTTGTTTATGCTTTATAAAAATCAGAGTACTTCTTATAATAAAAATGTTGTGAAATTTGTTCCCAGAAAAACATGATAAATACGTTATTAAAACATTTTCGAAGAAACGTATTTTATTCATTTCAAAACGTTTGGGATGTCATCGTTAATATAGAAACATAAGCATAAACAGAACTTACATTTATTTACACTAGTTATCTACATCTCTTTAAATCTCTCAGTGTAAAGTGACTTCGTATCAACATCTGTGATATAAATAAACTGAGTGGGTCAGGTTGGGAAACCTGGTGAGTAAATAGGGTTTTCAACCCACAATAATATAATTATTATGTTTAAACAATCAAGCAATTAAACCCAATTACCCATCCCCATTATATTCTTTACTCTTAAGGATCTACCCTAAGAATCAACTATTCCTCGTTCATTCATTCCTAAGGATTAACCTAAGGAATCGGCACAAAGTCCATCATTGCCACGGTTTACACAACGGGCACTAAGTCTGCATAGACGCCAGGGTTTAGGCATCAAGTCTGCATGATCACCAAGGTTTGGGCATCAAGTCTGCATGATCACCAGGGTTTAGGCATCAAGTCTGCATGATCACCAGGGTTTAGGCATCAAGTCTGCATGATCACCAAGGTTTAGAGTACACCGGGTGAACACATCGTTCACAACACCTACAGGTTGCGAGCCTGCTAGTGTTCCATTGGACTGTCTAGAATAGTCCGTGGTTGTCATCCATACTCTGCTGAATGACGGGGCCATCATTTGGGAAAAAGGCTTCTCACATCGTCCACCTCTCACCCTCACCTCGTGGTCTATAACACCTCTCGACTCATCATTCAACTCATATTCCATCTATTATAACTACCCATGTTTACCCCAACATTATCCTAGATATAAAATACATATACAGTTTAAATCATATAAAACATGTATAAAAACGTTCGTTTAGCATAGACAGCAAGTACTCAGATAATATGCACACATTGCACGTAATTTATATAAAATAATTCATATCAATGATTAAGATGAAAGCGAACTATGCACTCACCTGAAAGGTGGTGACTCAGCACTCGGACAGCGCTTCGATACTCTCAAAACAATTTCCTTCGATAAAACCTAGTACCAATACCACTAGGGTTTAGTCTAACGATAACCGCGACAAATTAATTAGTCAGACTATTATTATTATTATTATATAAGCGTTAATAACACTCAATATAACTCACAATAATAGCCCAAATAATTATTTTAAGGACCTAATAACATTCCTATAATTATTCGAAAGCTATATTAAAATTTGCGTAAGCGTAGCTCACTTACAACGAATTTTATCGAAAACGGGAACTTTATTTGGAGCAGCGTTTCGAAACCGAAAGACCCTTTTTCTCGGGACTCCGGAAGCCTCGGGGCTTCCCTCAGGAGCTAAGGGGGTTTCCTAGGGTTTAGGAGGGGTTTGGAACCCTAGAGAGACAAAGAAAATAGAGAAAGAAGGAGATTTTGGTGTGAAAATGGAGGCAGCCTCAGCCTCCTTTTATAGCCGCAAGGCCTCGGATTACGCTGGGCGTAATCCTCGGCTACGCTGGGCGTAAGGCTTGGATATGGTTGCCACCCGGATCCAGCTGTCTCGCACTCGTCGGAAGGATAAGGCCGGAGGTACGCGGGGCGTACTGGACCTCGTACGCGGGGCGTAATGTGAAGGGAGGCATGTCCTCATCGGATGCGAGACCGTGGGGGCAAGGGAAGGTCAGGATTGTGCCACATCATCGCAGCTTCGCAAATTGCACACTTAGCTTCTAAAAATCATAACTTTTGCATACGAGCTCCGTTTTCGACGTTCTTTATATCCACGCGAAGGTGGGAACGTACTCTAAAACTTTCGTTTAGACTTTGTTGGCTAATTTTGAATCGATTTTAAATTTTACATTATTAACAGATCGGGACAGGATTGGTCCGTTAAATCCTCATAACTTCTTCATCTGACGTCCGTTTTTGCCCATCTTTTTCTTGTTATGCTACTTTTATCGAGATCTTCGATTCTTGTTTAGGTCGTGTCGGCTGAAAACCGCTCGATCTAATATTCGAATTTTGGGCTGTACACTGCTAATCCGAAACTTCGAAAAATCATAACTTCTTCATACGAAGTCAGATTTGGGCGTTCTTTTTATCGATGTTCTTAGTTTAACATATTCTACGACTTTCATTTAGATCGCTAAGGCTAAATCTCGCTCTATCGTAAATTCACTATTTACGCTTCCCGGTATCGTGTCGGTTCCATCGCGAAACTTCAACGGATCATAACTTCTTCGTTATAACTCGGATTTCGGTGTTCTTTATATGTACGAAAACCTTGAGACATATTCTACAATTTGGTTAAGATTATTTATTCTAAATAATCTTTTTTCAAAAAGTCATTTTCGACCCCTATTGCCTCTAAATTCACTAGCCCGGATCTACGGGCGTTACATCATACGCTAGTGTTGCAGTGTTGGTGGAAGTTTCATGGATGAGTGAGTTATGTGAGGCCGGTAGGTCAGTTGTGAGACAGTTAGCCTTCCTCTAGGGGTAAGGTTGAGCGACCACCATATGCATGTGTATTGTTAGGGTGTCATGGTGATACTTGAGACAAATATGGGTAGGTGTGGAAGGTAGTATGGGCCCGTACTATTAAAAGCACAGGACCCATACGCGTAGCAAGGAAGTCACAGCCCCTAGGGTTTAGTCGGGAGTTGGTTCCCATTTATTTATGTGGATTATCTGATATCTTTTTGCATGTTTCAGAATGGTGATGACGAGACGCTTTATGACTGGATCCGGTTCAGGATTAGGATCAGGAGATGGAGACCAGGAGGGGCCAGCAACACCTGAGCCTGTGGTGCAGATGGGGACAAATGAGTTGGACGTCGGGATTCGGTAGATCATGCATGATGAGGTTGTTGGATAAGGTGTCTAAGTCCATAACTTATTTGGTATATACTTGACCCGACCCGACATGGTCCATTTGGGTTGCATCTCATCCAAACTATTTATGGATAATTTTATGAGAGTTATACACATATGTTTATTAATATATTATAAGTTATAATATATTAATATGAGATTATGTTATTTTATTAGTTTTAGTCTTAAATTAATTATGAATTAATTTAGAGATTAAAAGGAAGACTAATTAGATTATGGGCTATTGGTTTTATATAGTGTGGGCTAATGCTCTTTTGTTAATGGCCTAGGCTTATATGGAAGTCCATGGATGATCCATGGAGCTTTTAACCCATGGATCCTTGGAAAGGAAAGGTCATGGGTTATTAGGGTTTCACCCTAACCATGCACACTATATAAGCATGCTTATGGAGCATGAAATGGTGCCTAAGTGTAACTAGTGAACTAGTGTGTGTGAGCTTGTGTGTGGGCGAAATATACAAGTGTATACACTCTCTCAAAGTTTTCCAAGAGTTTGTGGTGTTTTGTGATTCCATTTGAGGCATTCACACTATTGGTGCTTGGCCCTCAAACTCCTCAAGAACCAAACTCATCAAAAATGTATGTAATCTCTTCTAACTCACTATGTTGAAATGTTCCCCATGCCATGTTAGATAGGTTATAAACCTTGGAAAAATTATTATTTTGCATGTATTTAGACAAACATAGATCCAAGGTTTATTAGGGTTGCATGCACACTTAGGAAGTGTTAGATTGCTCAAAACCCAACAGTGGTATCAGAGCCTAGGCTTGCTTGTTTGAATACTTGATGCAAATTGTTGAAAATCGAAGATTTTATGCTGTCTGCACAGCTGACTCGCCGAGTCCATGAAGGGACTCGACGAGTCCAAGGCAAAAATCATCCAACTTGGCGAGTTGGTTCATGCACTCGACGAGTTGGACCCCCAGACAGCATATCTTCAAGTTTTGGTGCTGGAATTGGTCTAGAATCATTACCTTAAATTGTTTTGGACTCATAAAACCTGTTTTTGATGTGGTAATGATGATGGTGAACCAATTTCAAAGTTATAATCAAAATTTCAATTTTATATGTGTTCATATGATTCTTGAAATTGTTGATGTGGATGTTCATGTTCATATGAGTTTTGTTAGATCATAGGAATTATTTGCAAATTGTTTGTTAGTTAATTCTTGATCTTAATGTGTTTTAATGGAATTCTTAATTTGTCCTCAAGTTATGGAATTCCAAGAGGTTTTCTTTTAAATGTTTTTTTTAAGAAGTTGTAGGTTACATTTTCTTGAAGAGTTTTTCCCATAAATGTTTTATGGATTTCCAAGAGACTCTTCATTAAAAGCTTTAAAACACTTAATTAAAACTCATAAGTTATGAATATCCAAAAGTTTATGAATTGTTCAAAACTTGCCCTCAAGTTTTGGAATTTGGAAAAGTTTCACACACTTTAATAAACTTTAATTCCAACACTTAGAATTTTAAAAGTTAAAATTCAACACTTACACTATTTATAACATTAATAGTTAATTATTATATATATGTATAAGAGCAAGTCGTTTTACCGTTAGTAGGCCTCATTCACGAAGCCGGTCTATAAGGTGGGTATAAGGTTGTTGCCTATAAAATGGCGACTTAATGGGTGTATACTCTCACCCACCGCTTGCTTGATCGGTGGAGGGTCGTTAGCCGAACGGGTAGGACAATGACTTTAAATTCTCATTAAAAGTATAATGATTATTATAAAGTAACTATATATATATATATATATATATATATATATATATATATATATATATATATTATTTAATTCCCAATCTTAGTTACTTTAGGAAAAATGTGAATTTGGTGCTAGCCCATGGAATTCACACTTTGTACCTTACCAAGTCGTTAGTGGAGCGTGTGTGGTTAACCGGCACACTAACTTGGACTAGTAAGGATCACGAAGGGTGACTTAATGTTTGTCATAGATCAATGGAGCGTGTGTGGTTAACCGACACATTGATTAGGTGATAATATTAAGGGTACCAAGTGAATTGGTATGGTTATTCACACCTTGTTTTGTGATCCTCGGCATCCCAATCACAAAATTTGAGAGGGCACACTCGAGATTGAAACATGCCATTGAAAACTTCAATGAATCTCAAAAGATCTAGGAATTTCAAATCCAATCAAAACCTAATAAATTATTTCGTTTTTCATGGTGGAAATTGGTGAATCGTCATTCTCCTACCTTAAAATATTTTATAGCTTGGATTACGACATCCCTCTTCCAAATTATAAAATATTGTGTTGGGTCCTAGCCTTAATATTTCATATTGGGTGTTATATTAAGGATTTTGAATCAACTAACTTGATTTTCTCCCATTATAGATGTCTGGTTCAGACAACTATGATCTTCCCAAATCTCTTGAAGATGGTGTCACTCAATATCATGCTTCACTTCCTCCACCTCCTCCAACTATTCTCCCTCACCCACAAGTTCTTGAAAAGTTTAAAGTCACTCAATCCCTATTGGCAAGAATAGTCTATGTGTGCTCACATCTTGGAGATAAAGTCACATATTGACAAGCCGGGAGAGTTGGGTGTCAAAGTCTCGTGAAAGTTGGATGTTCAATCACTTTCTTAGTAACATAGTGAGTCTCTTTGGGACTACTATGAGACAGACTATGACATGAGCCTTAATGGTCTTATCTATTTGCTTGGTGTTGTGGAATCAACAATGATTTGGAACACTAGTAAAGCAAATTTTATTAGAAGATCAACTTCCCAAACCTTAATTGGACATTGGCAATGGTAGCATTGGATATCTAGAAAATCATTTCTCTTGCCAATGGAAAGGGATCGGCCATAGTCAACTCGGTTGACCAAATGGTAAAGAGAAAGGCTAAGTCTAAGATAGTCTCATGTGCCATTACCAAAGGGTCCATGTGTTTTGTTGCCAAAGGAAGGGGCATTGGTTGTGAAGCTGCCCTATTCACCTGAAAGGTCATAAGGTTGATCAAGTCAAGAGGTTTGACTCTACTTCGGGTAAAGTCCACTGTCTAACTCTATTAAGTTCCTATTTGGAGATTCTTTATGGGTCACATGCTGATGTTTTTAAGAATCAAAGAAAAGATAGGAAGCTTAAAGCAAGTATATGTTGATTCTGATTGCGAAGGTGGGTCTCGATCGCATGGTTCGGTAATCAGAATTTTGAGATGTCGCTTAAGAGTTATAATATATTGCTTATGAATATATAACAACAAGGTTTTCATGTGGATTGTAAGGATAAGTTTTTCCGCAAAGTTTTAAAATAAAAGAAAAAAAAGGGTTTTAATTTTATTTATTTTAAAAATATCCTTACAATGGCATCTGTGGAAAATTGTTGCTTATATGTTTCCAGTAATAGCAATATTGGAAAGTGGATTTGATTCTTTCATTTGTGGTAGTGTCTGAATTTTCCAAATGAAGAAAGTTTTTCATCACCCAAGTTTCAATTGGACAGAAACTTGGAATCATACAAGTTGTATTGTATGATGAATGAGAATTTTCATCTTTGAAAATTAAGACTAATTCTTTGATCACATGTATATGTGAGTCAATTGAAGGACTAAGGAATTAGGTACACTGGGTGTGCGCTGGTCAAGGTCCACCACAAAGATTGATTTGTCATGATTTACTAAAGATTAGTAAATATGATTATACTTATAAGGTTAAGTATAATTCTATAACATTGGAAAGGTTAGAATGTATGACAAAACAAATGAGTAGAATCAGATTAGGCAGAAAGATAAAAGTTTCTCAAATCTGAAAGGATGAGAGAGTACTTTAGTATCGCATTTCATGATCATCTTAATGATTATGAAACCATATCACAAATTCATACTCTAAAGACGTCTTAGTGCATTGTTATGGCTAAGAAGAGAGGTCATGAATTGTTGGATTGGTTAAAATCAAGAAGATGAGTCATACTTCGTTCCAAAACAATTCTTAGAGTCATACTCCAAGATTGTAACCTTGAGTGACATAATGTAAGGTTTAAAACACTTATCAAATGTAGTGTAAAATGTTTCTACTCTTGTACATTTGAGATTGGTAAGTTGTGATGTCTTGGATGAGACAAAGACCAACTAAGACCAATTGTGTAAAGTGTTAGTCTTGATAAGAATCCGCACTATCCCTTGAATATTTGTTTTGTCAAGGAATTGTTCTTGACTGGGGAAACTTATATGTCAAAGGGACAGTGGGAGCCTTAAAGATCCTAAAAGAGTTTCAAGATTTAATCAAGAGTAAAACCTGTAATTTATCACTAGCACACGACTTAAGGTTTGCAACCTATCATGTTGACATAATTCTTATTTCTGTACCTACTCAAATAAGTTGAATTTGCATGTGAGTTATCAGAGTTCAACTTGGAAGCATTGGTGGGCCTTGTGCTATCAAGGTGACAAGAAACTAAGATTGAGCAAGTTTAATCCATGTAAGGCTGAATTTGTCACTAACCTTCTCTTGTGATCATGGTTTTGACAAATTCACATGGATAGGAACTCATACACTATAAAATCTAAGTGTCATAACGTTTCTCTCTGATTCATGAAAATGATGGTGAGGAAACGCTTTCACTAAGTAGATTTTACGTAGATATTAATTGTATTATTTGCATTTTCAAAAGTCGTTAGTGGAGCGCGTGTGGTTAACCGGCACACTAACATGGACTTGTGAGAAATGGCAAATGCCTAAGCAATTGAGACTATGATTACGACATCCCTTTTCATAGTTCTGAAAATTGTTTAGACACACATGTGAGCTATCTAAGAAACGGTGTATGAATCTAAATTTCAGAAGTCCAGCAGATTTCTGGAAATATGTCAGAGCTAGTGGGAGCATAAGTGTTATTCTGATTATCATCATGTTAGTGGGAGCATGATTATTACGTTTAATGTTGCAAGTTAGCAATGTTAATTATAGAAAACAAAGTTTCAATTCTTGAAGTTACAGGGGTTGAAAAGTTGTTTTGCTATAATTAAGGGAGAGGAAATTATACTTCATTTCAATTCTAGAAGCTTAGATTGAGATTTTAATCATCTTTAGTCAAGGACATATATATGAATTCTATGTCTGAATGGTTCGACTTAAGGAAATTCTATATATATCGCGTTCTCAAAATTCAATTATGACTACGACATCCCTCTTCATAGTTAAATTTTGAAAACATGGCAAATAAAAAAATATTGTAGCAAAAGACTGGTCTAGTATCATGTCTTTATGTGAGACATCATGAATCGTGTCCCATATGCTTCGGATATAGGATCGATTGCATGTGCTATAATATTCATCTTTTCTAAATTTTCCAAATGCTTAGGGCATTTAGAAGGGAAAAGTCTAGAAGTGGATATGACTAAAGTGATTAAGCAATTATCGAGGACAAATCTGAGGTTCGCCAAAGATTGGTTGCTCAGGGAAAGTTGGAAGTATGATGTAAGTTGTCGGAAAGGACCGTATTGACATGTTCTGAAAAGAAGTAACTCTTGTTCGGAATGATAGTCAAAATGGGACTATGGAAATGTCTCCATATGTGGAAGTTATTCAATCTATGTAAGATTAGAAAACCTTAATGCAAGAAGGATGTTCAAAGCAATGTACTTTGAATATGAGACTTCCGTTCCATAGAAGTTAGCCTTCTTTGGAATACTCTGTAATGACTGGTGACAAGGTTTTGGTGACTTTGTGAATAATCATTACAAGAGGAACATTGCATAAAAGTTTAAAATCTAACAGATTTTTTGGTAAATGATAGGAATCGGGGATTCTCACATTTACAATAAGGATTTGGGTTTGTGAAATGAGTATCATTGGAATCATGCTCAATTGATCTACATCACAATGTAAGGATCATAGACAAACATAGTGTGCATACTTGGAGCATGGCATAACTATTGTTTAGAAAAACAAAGTGTACATGCTAGGAGCATGGGATGACTGTTGTTTTTTATTCAAGTCTTAAGTTGATTGTTTGAAACATTATACAATGAATAATGTGTAATCAATATGGTGATAAATAAAAGGTGGTTCTATTTATATTCAAAAGGGTTCTGAGACCATATTGGATTCGATTATTATTGTGTTTCACTTTGCATGTTTTGACTTCCAAAATAGCTAGGTTATTCTTTCCGAATGACTAAGTTATTTAAACACTCCACAGTCGTTCATATGTTGGAAGTAGGTATGAATCAAGACTGTCATGAATCGAGTTTATAGATGGCTAAATGGTTTAGTCATAGCAATGGTTCCTACAACATTCATGAGTGCTCATAAGTTATGAGTATTGGAATAAACCCACGCTCACTTGTATCACTTCATGAATTTTATCTCGAGTGATCGTGAGACGGTAATATCATATAAATCTTCAAACCTAGAGATATGAGTTGTTACCTATGAGTTGGTTGTGCATTGATTGCACGTAAACGCATCAGTAACTTGATGTTATAAAACGTGCCTTTGTGTACAATTCAACAAGTAGTAGAACAAGTATATGAGTCGACGTTTATCTGTTCCGTCTAGAAATAGAAGCGATATTTGGGCCCCTCGATGATTTTGTTGTGACCTATGTATCGGCCGGTCAGAACTAAATTGATGTGTTCGATTAAGTTCTTTGTCAAACAAATCGAAAATCGGGAAACAAACTGCTGGACAATAAGTACGACGCTGTTCCATGTATTTGTCCGGCTGATATCATGAGAACAGAGGATTATATGATCACTTATCTAAAATGGCGCTTCATAGTTCAACAGAGTCTTCATAGTTCAACGGAGTTTTCGAGAGCTACGATTGCTGGTTGGTTCCTGAAGTAACATACGCAAATACAGTTATTAGACTTATCCAAGTGGGAGTCTGTTTGATAAGGTGTCTAAGTCCATAACTTATTTGGTATATACTTGACCCGACCCGACATGGTCCATTTGGGTTGCATCTCATCCAAACTATTTATGGATAATTTTATGAGAGTTATACACATATGTTTATTAATATATTATAAGTTATAATATATTAATATGAGATTATGTTATTTAATTAGTTTTAGTCTTAAATTAATTATGAATTAATTTAGAGATTAAAAGGAAGACTAATTAGATTATGGGCTATTGGTTTTATATAGTGTGGGATAATGCTCTTTTGTTAATGGGCTAGGCTTATATGGAAGTCCATGGATGATCCATGGAGCTTTTAACCCATGGATCCTTGGAAAGGAAAGGTCATGGGTTATTAGGGTTTCACCCTAACCATGCACACTATATAAGCATGCTTATGGAGCATGAAATGGTGCCTAAGTGTAACTAGTGAACTAGTATGTGTGAACTTGTGTGTGGGCGAAATATACAAGTGTATACACTCTCTCAAAGTTTTCCAAGAGTTTGTGGTATTTTGTGATTCCATTTGAGGCATTCACACTATTGGTGCTTGGCCCTCAAACTCCTCAAGAACCAAACTCGTCAAATAGGTATGTAATCTCTTCTAAGTCTTTATGTTGAAATGTTCCCCATGCCATGTTAGATAGGTTATAAACCTTGGAAAAATTATTATTTTGCATGTATTTAGACAAACATAGATCCAAGGTTTGTTAGGGTTGCATGCACACTTAGGAAGTGTTAGATTGCTCAAAACCCAACAGAGGTTGCCACTTTGTTTCGGGCACAACTACCAGAGATGTTTGGGTCTATTAAGACCGCCATGGTTTAGTACTTCAACGAGCGATACACAACCCTTGTAGAGACGGTTGTCGTTGCAGCTGCATCGTCTGTAAAAGCGGCAGGGGGAGGAGTGGGTGCCACTCTGGGATTCCAGTACAGGGACTTTGATAACACGAAGCCCCTACTTTTGATGGGACGTAGGACCCCATCAAGGCTATGAGGTGAGTTTCAGATGTGGAGGGGTGTTTCTTTACTTGCTCGTATCCTACTGACTAGAAGGTCAAGTGTGATCTAAACCTGCTAAGGTCCGGGGCCAAGGACTGGTGGAGATTGACGACTGGGTTGTACACTGATGATCAGAGAGCTGTTGTTACTTGGGAGCAGTTCAGGGTTATGTTCCACCCCCGATACATTCCACAGGTTGAGCGGGAACGGTTGTCACAAGAGTTTTTGAGTTTGAGACAGGATGGGGAGTCTATGACGGAGATCACCCGCATGTTCATAGAGAGGGCGATATACTGCCTAGAGTTTGCTTCCGAGCAAGCTCAGATAACCCGTTATCTGAGCATGCTCAAGACTGACATCTTCCAGTTTTTGTCTACCCAACGATGTGATACTCTGTTTGAGTTGCAGGAGGCCGCTAGGCGGTGTGAGTTGGAGATTGAGCTGCAGTTGAGGGAGCAGCACCAGGCCCTGACACAGTCACAACCATCACTTAATCGGTCTATGACCGCTGATTCTAGGACCGGGGGTCAGCAGAGCCGCACTTGTGGAAAGTGAGGCAAGGGTCATTCAGTGGGTTTTCAAGCTGGTAGTAGGTGCCACAGGTGTGGCAAGTAGGGGCATTATGCGAAGGATTGTCTCCAGTCCGCGTTGGTTCCAAGTTTAAGGTTATGTTATCACTGTGATCAGGTTGGCCACTTGAAGGCCAATTGCCCATTGTTTTCCACTAAGTTGGTGCAGGTTCCCACGCCAGCTACATTGAGGATTTTTGATGGGAGGCCAGTTACGGCAGAGCCTTCAAAGGTTTAGGGGGGTGCCTTCCAGCTTACAGCAGAGGAGGCCAAGGTAACATCGGATGTGGTTGCTCGTATGTTTCTATCATTTATCTCATTTATTATATCTATTTTATGCTTATCCGTTGTACCTGTGATTAGGTATGTTTTTAGTGAACTCCTTTCCCGCATTGGTTTTATTTGACTTGGGGGCGAGTCAGTCTTTCATATCTCAGACATTTAGTAGGGAGTTCGGTGTGCCAGTAGGCGAGCTAGAGTGTGCGTTGCGAGTCTCTATCGCCAACGAATATGGAGTTTATGCTTCTTCAGTCTACCGAGGATGCGAGTTGGAGATCTTCAAAGTGTTCTTTCTGATAGATCTGATACCGATTCCCATGGGGGAGGTGTGCGTGATCGTGAGGATGGATTGGCTTAGTCGATTTGGTGCCATGATAGATTGCGAGGGCAAGCGGGTGCTAGTTCGACCCCAGGTGGGGGAGAACTGATTGTATATGGTGAGAGAACCAGAGTGGGATCATGGTTTTGTTTGGCTACCTGGGCTCGGTAGTATATTCAACACGGGTATGCGGGTTATCTAGCGTATGTGGTGGATACACGGGTCAGAGATCAGACTTCAATTTCAGAGGTTCCAATGGTTAGGGAGTTTGCTGACGTGTTCCCGGAGGAGTTTCCATGGATACCTTCTAATAGGCAAGTCGAGTTCCGGATCGACCTGGTGCCAGGTGCAACTCCTATCGCCAAGGCACCATACCAGTTGGCGCCACCCGAGATGTAGGAGTTGTCTTCATAGCTGCAGGAACTGTTAGGAAAGTAGTTCATTCGACCTGGCAGTTCTCCATAGGGAGCACCGATCCTCTTCTTTAGGAAAAAAGATGGTTCGCACCGGATGTGCATTGATTATAGGTAGTTGAACAAGTTGATGGTGAAGAACCATTATCCACTCCCGAGGATAGACGATCTCTTTGATCAGTTTCAGGGTGCATCTTGGTTCTCCAAGATTGATTTGAGGTCGGGGTATCATCAGGTCCGGGTAAGAGAGGAGGACATGGAGAAGACCTCATTTCGGACTCGTTATGGTCATTACGAGTTTGTGGTGATGACATTTGGGCTCACCAACGCGCCAACGGTATTCATGGACCTGATGAATCGTGTCTGCAGACCGATGCTTGATCACTCGGTCATCGTGTTCATAGATGATATCTTGGTGTATGCCAAGACCCGAGAGCAGCACGAGGAGCACCTCAAGGAATTCTGAGACGAGAATGGCTATATGTTAAGTTCTCGAAGTGTGAGTTTTGGTTGCGAGAGGTCCAGTTCCTCGGACATCTTGTTAACCAAGAGGGGATTTTAGTGGACCTGGCCAAAATCGAGGCAGTCATGCAATGGGAGGTGCCGAGGTCTCCTTTGGACATCAGGAGTTTTCTAGGATTAGTAGGGTACTACCGAAGATTCTTTTGGGATTTCTCTAAGATTGTAGTACCCCTCACTTGTCTGACGAGGAAGGGGGTAGATTTCCGGTGGGGCCCTGAGCAGCAGAGGGCATTTGAGACCCTTTGTCAGCGGTTGTGCGAGGCTCCAGTCTTGACACACCCAGAGGGAGTGGAGGATTTTGTGGTGTTCTGTTATGCATCCATCACAGGTTTAGGGGCAGTACTCATGCAGAGAGGATGTGTGATAGCTTATGCATCGCGGTAGCTGAAGCCGCATGAGACGAGATATCCTACTCATGATTTAAAGCTGGGAGTGGTGGTGTTCGCTCTTAATATATGGAGACATTACCTATACAGGGTCCATTGTACCATATAAACGGATCACAAGAGCTTGAGACACATCATGGATCAGCCGAACTTGAACATGAGGTAGCACAGGTGGCTGGATGTAGTTAAGGACTACGCTTGTGAGATCCTTTACCACCCCGATAAAGCGAATGTGGTGGTGGAAGATTTGAGCTGCAAGTCAGCTGGGTCTTCCACCCCAACGATATGTATGAGGATACTAGTGGATTCTCCGCTGGTGAGCTTGATCAGGGATGATCAGGTTGAGGGCGTGCGACCGGAGAACTAGAAGATGGAGATGATCAAGGGCGAGAACACCCGGTTTGTGCAGGATAGCCAGGGATTATTGACCCGATGTGGTTGGGTATGGGTTTCGATGTCTGGTGGGGTCAGACAGACAGTCATGGAGGAGGCACATAAGTCTCACTTCTCTATTCACCCGGGGCCTACCAAAATGTACCGAGACCTGAGTTTGAGTTATTGGTGGCCATGCATGAAGCGAGAAATCGCTTGGTATGTCGAGAGGTGCTTAACCTGTAGGATGGTCAAGGCCAAGCATCAGAGGCCACATGGTATGTTGTAGCCCCTAGAGATTCCCATGCGGAAATGGGGACATATAACAATGGAATTCATTACCAAGCTGCCGAGGACGGCGAAGGGACTTGATGCTATATGGGTCATTGTAGATCTGTTGACCAAGAGTCCCCATTTCTTGGTGATACGGGAGAGTTCTTCGGCAGAGAAGTTGACCGACATGTACGTCCGCGAGATCATTGCTCACCATGGGGTTTCGGTCTCTATTGTTTCCGACCGGGATGTTAGATTTACCTCCTATTTATGGCAGAAGTTCCACGAGGAACTGGGCACATGGTTGCACTTTAGCACAACATTCTATCCGCAGACCGACTCTCGGAGCGAGCGGACCATTCAGAACCTTGAGGACACGATAAGGGCGTGTGTTATTGACTTCAGTGGGAACTGAGATTCCCACCTACCCCTTGCGGAGTTCTCCTACAACAACAACTACCATTCGAGCATTGGCGCCCCGCCTTTAGAGTTGTTCTATAGTAGGAGATTTCGAACCCCAGTTTGTTGGGGGTGAATTAGGACATAGGGTGATGGGACGGATGGAGGTAGTCTTGCAGACTACCGAGAAGATTCATCAAATTAGGCAGCGACTACAGACTGCTCAGAGTCGGTAGAAGAGTTACGCCGACAAACGCCTATCTAAATTTGAGTTCCAGGTTGGAGACATGGTACTCTTGAAAGTCTCGCCCTGGAAGAGTGTGATCCGCTTCAGGAAGAGGGGGAAATTGGGTCCCTGATACATTGAGCCATTTAGGATCGTTGCCAGGGTTGGAAACGTGGCATACAGGTTAGAGCTACCGTATGAGCTCAGTCGGATCCACAACACCTTTCACGTTTCGCAATTGCGAAAGTGCATTATGGATCAGGAGGCGTTGGTATCATTGGATGACATTCAGGTCAATGAGCGTCTGAATTATGTTGTGAGGCATGTGGCCATTCTGGAGAGGAAAGTAAAGGTTCTAAGAAACAAGGAGATACATTTGGTAAAGGTATAGTGGGAGCACCGAAGAGGGTCCGAGTGGACGTGGGAGCCAGAGGCAGAGATGCGGGAGCACTATCTGGAGTTGTTCACCACGGGAGACTTCGAGGACGAAGTCTAGTTCAAGTGGGGAAGAATTTTAACGCCTCGATTCTCAGGTATTGATTTTTGGTTATAAGATTTTCTTGAATTCAAGGTATAATCGACGAGTTGATTGCCCTGATTCGTCGAGTAGCAGCGGGTTAGTCCACGTGTTTTAGTGACCTAATCGACGAGTCCAAGAAGGGACTCGAAAAGTAGGAGCTATAAGATGAAACCCTAAATTTTGGGGTTGTGCACCCTATTTAAAGGATAATTGGCCTCCTCACCCTCTGTGACAACCCGATATTTTGAATCAATGTAATAACCTAAAAAGTCAAGAATTGTAACCCCTTTTAATATAATGAACTTATTGTTGAAAATAAAATGTTCAAAAATCATCTACTGGATTTCATAAATGATAGTTATCATGTCAAGGTTTTCAGAAATATAAAGAACACTAAAATCCGAGTTACAACGAAGAAGTTATGACCAACCTAAGATTTCACCACAAAACCATCAATACGATTAAATGTAAAACGCGAAGTTTTAATAAAATACTTTTAAACCTTAAGTGTATAAATGAAAATCGTAGATATCATTAAAACCGTGAACGTACATAAAACGAACGCCCAAATCCGACTTCGTATTGGGAAGTTATGATTTTTCGAAGTTTCGGACGTAGCAGTAGACAACTAAAAACTCAAAATAGAGATCGGGGGATTTTTGACAGAAACAATCTAAATGAGAATTGAAGACCTCAACAATGGTAGTACAACGGTAAAAAGTTTGTCGAAAACAGACATCGGATAAAGAAGTTACGGAATTTTAACGGACCTTTCATGTCCCGGCCCGTTAAAAACAAAATAATTAAAATAAATTCAAAATTAGATGACAGAGTCTAAATGAAAGTTGTAGAAAGAACGTCAAAAATGGGGCTCGTATGTGAAAGTTACGGATTTTACAAGTTTGAGGTGCATAAACTGACACGAGTTATGCCCAATGTACCCTCGTACGCCCAGCGTACTCGGGTGCTAGGCTTCAGATCGTCCACGTCGCCCCTCTACGCCTCTATGCCACATCCCATCCGAAGTCCAGCAGACGAGGATGCGGTCATGTATGACGTTCCGTACGCCCCGCATAACCCCGTACTCCCCGCATATCGAGGGTTTCCAGCCCCTATAAAAGGGATGCGAGTGTTCTGGGCATAATTGCTCATTTTTTCTCCTTCTCCTGCATTTTTACTCCATTTTGCTTGCAAGCAATATCCTGAAGCCCCGGTTTTCATACCCAAGTCCTGAAGGAAGTTTTACGCTCCCGAGATTCCCGAGAATCCCGAGAAACCCGTTTTCTCTTGTCGAAGTTCTGCTCGGTTTTCATCTCACCATCTTCACTCTATTAAGTGAGTTCATACCCCTATAACTATGTTTTCAAATGCTTTGTAAATGGTTTTATACACTTTTAAGGGGGGAAATACAAGTAAACATATGATTATCCTCGTGTGAATAACATAAATCTTTTGCTATACTTTTTGTTATAATCAATCATATGTGATTTATAACTATCATACGAAAACGTTCTCATACAACATATCACGATAACACTTTGTCCATTTTGAAATGAAACATGTTGTTATATAAATATCAAACACTTTATTTATATTTTGAGTATAAATGTTCAATAATGTTATACTTTACATACAAAGTCGACACCACACTAGGGTTTACCATACAAACGAAACATACTTTTGGAAAAACTATAATAGGTATAGT
Organism: Lactuca saligna; assembly: GCF_052625555.1. Taxonomy (NCBI): domain Eukaryota; kingdom Viridiplantae; phylum Streptophyta; class Magnoliopsida; order Asterales; family Asteraceae; genus Lactuca; species Lactuca saligna. The sequence continues at coordinate 218,254,474 of NC_136421.1, forward strand.
TTACTAGATATTCATGAGATTTTACATACTATAAGTACTATATAAAGGAAATACTTTCATATACAAGAACACATGGCCTTTTCATACGTAAATCTAATTGATACCAAGTTTTGTAAGACATTCAACTTCATGTACTTTCAAGTATGCAGTTAAAGTCCTATATTATATACCATAATCTCTTGTAGGGAGGGTGTGATAATTGTGTATAGATTTATATGGGATTGACAATTCTGCACCTAAACTGTTAGCTACAGTTAGACCTTTAGGTCTGGGGTGACAAACGTCATAACATTCCAACGCCTGAAGAACGTTGTTACAAGTAGCCTAAGTCAATAGCATGGGTAAAAAACTCACACGGAGTATTAAAAACACGACGATTTACGGGGTTATCAAATGTCTTAGTGATTTTATACATACATAAATCTATTATTCTAGGCATGAAAACTACTAATGCATTACAGTTTTGGAACTTTTAAACTACCACACACTCATGGAAAAATATTGGATTTTTCGGAAATAAACTCAGTGATTTTATACCAAACTTACAAATTTTATACATAAACACTTATGAACTCACCAACTTAATTGTTGACACTCTTTCAAAACTACTTGTATTTCTCAGGGATTCGGTAATACAAGTAAATCCCAGCTTTTGGAGAAGGGACGCTAAGGCGTTAGTTTAAAACTCATTTTTGTCATCATATTGTAATTTATTTTGAACAAGTATCACTAAAAAATGTAACTTTTAAATTATATCTATGATGGTTGTTTTACTTTCTTTACTATGTATTCAATTGTTACGATACTACATGAAGTCATCCGCCCTCGAACGATTCCGCCGTTCTGGTTTGGGGGTGTGACAGATTGGTACCAGAGCATTGTTTATAGTGAACTAAGGATATCAATGTTGGGTTTTGAGCAATCTAACACTTCCTAAGTGTGCATGCAACCCTAATAAACCTTGGATCTATGTTTGTCTAAATACATGCAAAATAATAATTTTCCAAGGTTTATAACCTATCTAACATGGCATGGGGAACATTTCAACATAAAAGAGTTAGAAGAGATTACATACCTTTTGGTGAGTTGGGTTCTTAGGAGTTTGAGGGCCAAGCACCAATAGTGTGAATGCCTCAAATGGAATCACAAACACCACAAACTCTTGGAAAACTTTGAGAGAGTATACACCTTGTATAAAATCGGCCACACACATGCACACACACACTAGTTCACTAGTTTTCTCTTAGGCTCCATTTCATGCTCCATAAGCATGCTTATATAGTGTGCATGGTTAGGGTGAAACCCTAATAACCCATGTCTTTTCCTTTTCCAAGGATCCATGGGTTAAAAGCTCCATGGATCATCCATGGACTTCCACATAAGTCTAGCCCATTAACAAATGAGTATTAGCCCACACTATATAAAACAAATAGCCCATAATTTAATTAGTATTCCTTTTAATCTCTAAATTAATTCATAATTAATTTAAGACTAAAACTAATTAAATAACGTAACTTCATATTAATATATTATAACTCATAATATATTAATAAACATATGTGTATAACTCTCATAAAATTATCCATAATAGTTTGGATGAGATGCAACCCAAATGGACCATGCCGGTCGGGTCAAGTATATACCAAATAAGTTATGGACTTAGACACCTTATCCAACAGACTCCCACTTGGATAAGTCTAATAACTATATTTGCCTATAACTTCAGGAACCAACCAGCAATCGTAGCTCTCGAAAACTCCCTCGAACAATGAAGACTCTGTCGAACTATGAAGCGCCATTTTAGATAAGTGATCACATAATCCTCTGTTCTCATGATATCAGCCGGACAAACACATGGAACTATGTCTTGCTTATTGTCTAGCAGTTGTTTCTCGATTTTCCGATTTGTTTGATGAAGAACTTCACTGAACACATCGGTTTAGTTCTGACCAGGCCTGGTACATGGGTCAACACAAAATCATCGAGGGGCCCAGATATCGCTTATATTTCTAGAAGGAACGGATAAACTTCGACTGATATGCTTGTTCTACTACTTATTGAATTGTACACAAAGGCACGTTTTATAACATCAAGTTACTGGTGCGTTTACGTGCAATCAATGCACAACCAACTCATAGGTAACAACTCATATCTCTAGGTTTAAAGATTTATATGATGTTATCGTCTCACGATCACTCGAGATAAATTCCATGAAGTGATACAAGTGAGCGTGGGTTTATACCAATACTCATAACTTATGAGTAATCATGAATGTTGCAGCAACCATTGCCATGTCTAAACACCTTTAAGGCATCTACAAACCCAATTCATGACAATCTTGATTCATACCTACTTCCGACGTATGATCGATTGTGGAGGTTTGAATAAATTAATTATTCTGGAAGTCAAAAATGCAAAACTGAAACAATAGTAAATAATTGACAATGATAGTAACACTTTACTCATAAATAAATCACAAATTTTATTCATCATCAAACGTCGATTACATTTTACAAGTTTCAGGAAAACTATCTAATCTGTAAAACTAATATCGTCCCTCAGCCCGATGCGTCTCGCATGCTGAAAATGCTTAACCCTCGTCAGTCCCTTCGTAAGGGGATCTGCAGGATTCTCATCCGACGATATCCTCCTTGTTACAAGGAGTCCTTCTTCAATCTTGTGTCTTATGAAGTGATATTTTCTGTCAATGTGTCGGGATCTGCCATGATCTCTTGGTTCCTTGGCTAAGGTAACCGCACCATTGTTGTCACAGAAAATCTCTATAGGTTCCTTAATAGCTGGTACAACTCCAAGGTTTCCGATGAAGTTCTTTAGCCATATCGCCTCCTTCGCTGCTTCACTCGCTGCTATATACTCTGATTCACAAGTCGAATCAGCCACCGTCTCCTGCTTGGAACTCTTCCAAGAAATTACCCCTCCATTTAAGGTAAAGATCCAGCCCGACTGAGAGCGGAAATTATCCCTATCAGTCTGAAAACCAGCATCACTATACCCTAATATTCTCAAGTCATCACTGCCACCAAGGGTAAGGATCCAATCCTTAGTCCTCCGCAGGTACTTGAGAATGTTCTTTACCGCGGTCCAATGAGCCTTGCCAGGGTTCCCCTGATACCTACTGACCATGCTCAAAGCAAATGCCACATCAGGACGGGTACAAGTCATAGCATACATGATCGAGCCAACTGCGGAAGCATATGGTAATTGGCTCATCTCAGCTATCTCTGCCTCTGTACTCGGACTCTGAGTCTTACTCAGTTTGGTATTGCTTTGGATCGGTAAATCTCCTTTCTTGGAATTCTCCATGTTGAACCTTTTCAACACCTTATCCAAGTAGATACTCTGACTAAGTCCAATTAGTCTTCTATTCCTTTCTCTTAATATCCTTATCCCTAGGATATAGGTAGCCTCCCCTAGGTCCTTCATAGCAAAGCACTTCCCAAGCCAGGACTTAACCTCCTGCAAGGTTGGGATGTCATTTCCTATGAGTAGTATGTCATCCACATACAGTACCAAGAAGCTAACTATACTCCCACTAGCTCTGACATACACGCAAGACTCATCTTCGCTTCTCGAGAAGCCAAACTCTTTTACCTTCTCATCAAAACAAAGATTCCAGCTACGAGATGCTTGTTTTAATCCATAAATGGATTTCTCAAGCTTGCATACTCTATTCGGGTACTCTGCATTGACAAAACCCTCTGGCTGATTCATGTACACATCCTCAGCCAACTTTCCATTAAGGAAAGCGGTTTTGACATCCATTTGCCATATTTCATAATCATGAAATGCTGCAATGGCTAACATAACCCTAATAGACTTAATCTTTGCTACCGGCGAAAAGGTTTCATCATAATCAATACCTTGAGTTTGAGTAAAACCCTTCGCAACCAGTCGAGCCTTATAAGTATGCACTTTTCCTTCCATGTCTGTCTTCTTCTTGAAGATCCATTTGCACCCGACTGTTTTACGGCCTGGTACATTGTCAACCAAGTTCCAAACTTGATTGTCATACATGGACTGTATCTCGCTGTCCATAGCCTCCTACCATTTAGCAGACTCCGGGCCTGCCATGGCTTCCTTAACACTGCTAGGTTCATCCAAATTTACTAGTGTACTATCACTAATAAACGTATCACCTTCCGTAGTAATATGAAAACCATAATAAAACGAAGGTGTGTTCCTAACCCGTGTGGAACGCCTCGGAGGTACAGACTCGTCAGCTGGATCAACAGGAGTTTCTTCCTCAGGTTGATTGCTAGTGTCTGAGGTTCCTTCACCAATTGATTCTTGAATTTCTTCAAGATCAATCTGCCTCCCACTGTCTCCTTGGCTTATAAATTCTTTCTCGCGAAAGATCCCTCTTCGTGCTACAAAGACCACATTCTCACTGGGTCTGTAGAAGAGGTAACCGAAGGATTTCTGTGGGTAGCCGATGAAAATACACCTTTCACTTCGGGGTTCAAGTTTATCATGAGTTTCACGCCTCACGAAGGCTTCGCAACCCCAAATTTTGATGTGGTCCAAATTAGGAACCTTCCCAGTCCACATCTCATGAGGTGTTTTGGTAACCTTCTTTGTAGGGACTAGATTAAGGATATGGGCGGCAGTCTCTAAGGCATACCCCCAAAAAGAGGTTGGTAACGAAACTCGACTCATCATAGAGCGAACCATGTCCAACAAGGTTCGATTACGCCTCTCAGCTACACCATTCAGCTGTGGTGTCCTGGGAGGAGTCAATTGTGAGACAATCCCACACTCCTTAAGATAGTCAAGGAACTCGGTACTAAGATACTCACCACCTTGATCGGATCGAAGCATCTTAATGTTCCTGCCCAATTGATTTTCTACTTCCTGCTTGAATTCCTTAAACCTTTCAAAGGTTTCGGACTTATGTTTGATTAAGTAGACATACCCATATCTACTAAAATCATCAATAAAAGTCACATAATACCGATTAGCATCCCTTGTGGCGGTTTTGAATGGCCCACATACATCAGTATGTATTAGGTCCAACAAACCCTCACCCCTCTCACAAGTTCCAGTGAAGGGTGATTTTGTCATTTTTCCAAGTAGACAAGATTCACAACTATCATCTGATTTAAGGTCAAATGATTCCAAGACTCCACTCTTTTGGAGTTGGCCTATGCGTTTCTTGTTTACATGTCCAAGACGACAATGCCACAATGATGCTTTATCTAGGCTAGTAGAAGAATCAATATACAACACATTATTTCCTAAGTTGTCTACAATCGACACAGTTTCATACACACCATCACAAGGTAATGCTTTAAAATAAAACACATTATTAAAGAAAGCATTAATACCACCACATTCATTATCAAACAAAAAGGTAAAACCTTGTTTGTACAAAGCATGAAAAGAAATAATATTCCTCGCCATTTCAGACGAGTACACACATTTATTCAAATCTAATTTTAACCCATTATTAAGCAACAAAGTATAAACTCCAATCTTGGAAACAGGTGAAGCCTTCCTATTCCCCATGATTAAGTTTATCTTCCCGTGCTCCACATCCTCACTTCTTCTTAGGCCCTGCAAATCAGAACATATGTGAATACGACATTCTGTATCAAGCACCCAAGAGTTAGAATATGTTGAGTAATTAGACAATATAGTGTAAATACCTGCATAGGTGGGTTTCACTTTCCCATCCTTTAGATCCTGCAAGTACTTAGGGTAGTTTCGCTTCCAGTGTGCCTTTTCATGGCAATAAAAGCATTCAGCATCCTTGGGAATGGCAGAAGGAGTGACAGAACCGTTCTTAGTCTTTGATGAGGAGCCTTCAAGAGACTTTCCCTTGGTACCCTTCGAAGGGTGCTTCCTCTTTTTCCCTTTGCCTTGCCCAATAGCTAAAACAGGGGTAGAAGTTGGAGTAGGAGTAGTAGAGGTAACAACCGCTTTACCCTTAAGACCGGTTTCAACGGTCTTCAAGAGTCCTTGAAGCTTGCTGAGGGTAACATCCTCCTTGTTCATATGATATGTCATTCGAAAATGATCATAACAAGAAGGCAAGGAGTGCAAAATGATGTCAATTGCCAACTCCTCGGGGATGTTAACATTCAGCTTCAGCAAACGGTCCACATACCTTTGCATCTTTTACATGTGGCCCGTGACGGATTCACCATCCTTCATGCGGGTAGTTATTATGGAGGAAATTATTTCATACCGCTCCTGACGAGCACTCTGATGGTACCTTTCCATCAGGTCTTGGTGCATCTCAAAAGGGTAGAAATCTTCATACGACTTTTGGAGCTCGGTTGTCATCGTGGCCATCATGATACATGCTACCTTAGTAGCATCTCTCTCATAAGTCCTGAATTCAGCGATCTCCTCAGGAGTAGCAGTAGACTCATCAACTTCTTTTAACTCCTTATCGAGGACATATTCCTTTGTCCTCGTAACGAGTAACCATCCTGATGTTCCTAATCCAATCCATGAAGTTGGAACCATCAAAGATGACCCTCCCACAAAGATTCATGAGAGAGAAAGAACCAGTTGGGTTAGAGCCTGAAGCATTAGTGTTGGAAGACATCTGAAAGAAGAAAGTAAGTTTAGATTAGATATTTAGGATCCTTAATAAGACACCCAAATGTAATATTAAGGCTAGGATCCAATCACAATATATTACACTTAGAAGAGGGATGCCGTAATCTAAGTAATAATATATTTGAAAGGTAGGTGAATGACGATTCACTAATTTCCACCATGAAAACGAAATGATTTATTAGGTTTAATTGGATTCGAAATTCCTAGATTCTTTTGAGATTCATTGAACTTTTCAATGGCATGTTTCAATCTCGATTGTGCCCTTCAAGTTTTGTGACTGGGATGCCGAGGATCACAAAACAAGGTGTGAATAACCATGCTAATTCACTTGGTACTCTTAATATTATCACCTAATCAATGTGCTGGTTAACCACACACGCTCCATTGATCTATGACAAACATTAAGTCACCCTTCGTGATCCTTACTAGTCCTAGTTAGTGTGCCGGTTAACCACACACGCTCCACCAACGACTTGGTAAGGTACAAAGTGTGAATTCCATGGACTAGCACCATGTTCACATTTTTTCCTAAAATAACTAAGATTGGGAATTAAAAGAGTTTAGTTATTTTATAATATTCATTATACTTTTAATGAGGATTTAAAGTCATTGTTCTACCCGTTCGGCTAACGACCCTCCACCGATCAAGCAAGCGGTGGGTGAGAGTATACACCCATTAAGTCGCCATTTTATAGGCAACAACCTTATACCCACCTTATAGACCGGCTTCGTGAATGAGGCCTACTAACGGTAAAACGACTTATTCTTATACATATATATAATAATTAACCATTAATGTTATAAATAGTATAAGGGTTGAATTTTAACTATTAAAACTCTAAGGTTTGGAATTAAAGTTTATTAAAGTGTGTGAAACTTTACAAATTCCAAAACTTGAGGGCAAGTTTTGTAACTTTGCAAAACTCTTCATTTCATAACTTATGAATTAAAGGTTCATAAACATGAAGACTCTTCATTTTCATGTAACTTATGTGTTTTAAGTGTGTGTTAAATGAAAGTGACCTTTGGTAATCCATAACTTGAGGACAAATTATGGACTCCATTAAAACACATAAATGATAAAGAATTAATCCTAAACAATTCAGCAAATAATTCCTATCATTTTCTAAATTCATAAGAACATGAACATGATCATCAAAAATTCAAGAATTATATGAACACATAAAATCATGGAATTTTGATATATGTTATTGCAAATGGATTAGAACAACCATTACACCAACTAAAATAAGTTTTATAACACCAAAACAGTTTAGGGTAATGTTTCTAGTCCATTTCCAGCAGCAAAAGTCGAGAATCTGCACTCTTTCGATCCTACTCGTCGAGTGCATGAACTGACTCGTCGAGTAGGTTGAATTTTGCCTTGGACTTGTCGAGTCCCCCCAATGGACTCGGCGAGTCCACCATGCAGACAGCAACGATTTCGACTTTTATCACTATTTTGCATCAAGTATCAAACAAGCAAGCCTAGGCTCTGATACCACTGTTGGGTTTTGAGCAATCTAACACTTCCTAAGTGTGCATGCAACCCTAATAAACCTTGGATCTATGTTTGTCTAAATACATGCAAAATAATAATTTTCCAAGGTTTATAACCTATCTAACATGGCATGGGGAACATTTCAACATAAAAGAGTTAGAAGAGATTACATACCTTTTGGTGAGTTGGGTTCTTAGGAGTTTGAGGGCCAAGCACCAATAGTGTGAATGCCTCAAATGGAATCACAAACACCACAAACTCTTGGAAAACTTTGAGAGAGTATACACCTTGTATAAAATCGGCCACACACATGCACACACACACTAGTTCACTAGTTTTCTCTTAGGCTCCATTTCATGCTCCATAAGCATGCTTATATAGTGTGCATGGTTAGGGTGAAACCCTAATAACCCATGTCTTTTCCTTTTCCAAGGATCCATGGGTTAAAAGCTCCATGGATCATCCATGGACTTCCACATAAGCCTAGCCCATTAACAAATGAGTATTAGCCCACACTATATAAAACAAATAGCCCATAATTTAATTAGTATTCCTTTTAATCTCTAAATTAATTCATAATTAATTTAAGACTAAAACTAATTAAATAACGTAACTTCATATTAATATATTATAACTCATAATATATTAATAAACATATGTGTATAACTCTCATAAAATTATCCATAATAGTTTGGATGAGATGCAACCCAAATGGACCATGCCGGTCGGGTCAAGTATATACCAAATAAGTTATGGACTTAGACACCTTATCCAACGATCGAACCACATAAGATATACAAACTATAAATGCAAAGGGACTAAAACTATCTGACAAAACGTTTTTACACCTAAACCGCATTTCATTTGTCTTAAGTTATTTGGGTCGTAAAAGCACAAATACATGCATACAACGAGTCATATTCATAGTTAGGAATATATAAAAAGTATTAAGACAAGTTGGACACTACGACTAGGTCTCGGAAAATGTAATAGGATTTGGGATGAATATAGCCTGATCAACTATATTTATCCGAAATCAAACTAATGTATGTCGAGGGATGGTCACAGTGAGCAACAAGTGAAAACTTACCAAAATAACACTAGTATCAAACATACAAACTTAAATACTATAGGAGTATTTGGTAAATAAAATAGTTTAACTTACGTATTTCGTTGTACATGTTTTAAAACTCTAGACAATTCTCACATCTCTATTCTCGCATAGACACAATGGCTGGATTCTACCCACCAGGGGACCCCTACTACCAAAATCAGGGCAATGGAGGGTGGGTAGAGGAGGATCCCGAAGAGGATGAAGAGCCCGTAGAGTTGGAAGAAGGGGATGAATCTGGAACAGACTCAGAACCAGGCGTAATCGACCCACCAACCGCCTAACCTCCCACAGTAAGGAGGAACTTTCAGGGACCAACTCCCATTTGGGGAAGTCACCTTCACCATTGGAGCCAACAACAAGGAGTACGTCCTCCCTACAGTATGTGTCAGGAAGTCTACGACATCGGGGATAGAGGTTCAGCCGACCGAGCACTCCCAATCATGATAAGCAAACTAGCCAACCAGTCGTATCAATCCGTGGTCCAAGCAAACCGGATTTGGGAAGTCAACGTGGAAGTACAAGTTCAAACTTCCGACATCCGTCGACTGGACAAGTTGCAGGATAACGCCCAGCTTCGTGCCTAGACATTCCAAGCACAACTTATTGCAGCCCTCTCTGAGATAAGGGGAACAGCAAGCCACCTTCGATAGGCGCCTTATGGAAGCAAAGCAATCAGACGCGGAGTCAAGCTCCAAGCGCAACTTACGTCGCAATTAGTACTTGCCGAATCCCAAAATTTTGTTATAGAATAGGAACTTGGCTAAAAGTCTTACTTTTCTTTAACTTCTGTATCGGAGATCCTTCGAAGGGTCGAAATTTTCCTAACTTCAAATGTAACTCGACATGTGCTTAATATATATGAAGAAATTCCTTTGTGTGTAAATTCTTTGACTACCACTTAGATTCATAAGTTTATCTATCACTATGCAAACTTTTTAGTATGAGTCAAACTCTAAACCTTGGGTAGGTCAGTTGAATTTATAAATTGATAAAAATAACAAATTTATTAACACACAACTTCTAATCATTAATGACTTACATTATTCATTCTATTTCCTTAGCAGCACGATGCCGCCCCGTAGACCTACACGCCATGTCAACAACGCAACACCTCCACCCCCACCACTACCTCCATTAACGGATAATGCCGCCTTGATAGCTGCTGTAACAGCTGCAGTGACAATAACAATGGCACAGATGAGTAATAATGGGTCCGGAAGTGGAGTAAATAGATCTACGAATGGCCAACACCAGGGTCGTTCAGGGGATTGCACTTTCAAGGACTTCACCAATAACAAGCCCATAACTTTTAACGGATCCGGAGGGATAATGTCTCTATCACAATGGATAGAGAAAACAGAAGCGGTTTTCGAGATATGTGCATGTCTGGAAGTGAGCAAGGTAAAATTTGACGCTTGTACAGTCTCCGAGAGAGCTCTGACGTGGTGGAATGGCCACGTCAAGTCACTAACTCTAGTAGTGGAAAATTCTATGGGCTGGGGGAATCTAAAGCAAATGTTAATGCAAGAGTACTCTCCAAGGGTGAAGTGCAAAAGCTAGAGTAGGAAATTTAGGGCCTTACTATGGTAGGCTCGGGCATCACAACCTGTACCAATAGGTTTAGTGATTTGGCAATCCTTTGCCCAGGCATGGTTGCTCTAGAGAGCAAGAAGATCGAAAGATACATCTGGGGACTATCACCTCATATTCGAGGAAGTGTACTAGCTTCCAAACCAGTCACTTTCGATAGCGCTATACAATTGGCACAAGCTCTATTTGACCATGGAATCTATTAAGGCCTCACAACTGCTGTCCCGGAGCAAACCATAGGAAACAAAAACGACAACATCGGTACCAAAAGCAACAGCAAGAAGAAGTTTTGGAACAAGAGGAAGAGTCAGTTTTCACAGGAACCTCCCAAGAAGCAACAAATAGTGGCAGTCCATGCCGCTACTACCCCCGTTGTTGCTCCTGTTACCTCTACACCAGCAAGGCAATATGCTGGGAGCCTACCGAAATGTAGTAAATTCGATCTACATCACAACAGAAATTTTCAAGAGACGCACTGCAACAACTGCAACAGGAAAGGGCACACTGCCCGTTTCTGTAGGGCACCGGCACGACCAATCACCCAAGTCCCTGGAGTCGGCGTGGGCCCGGCGTGTTATGGGTGTGGTGAGGCTGGACACTACAAGAGGGACTGCCCTAAGGCAAGGAATGCTGGCGGCATAGGCAGAGTACTGGCAATATGGCAGAACGAAGCAATAGCTGATCCCTTGGTGGTTACGGGTACGTTACTCCTCAGTAATGCTTATGCATGCATACTCTTTGATTGTGTGCAGAGAGGAGTTTCATGATTCATAAATTCAAACACATACTAAAACGGAATCCGCAATCACTCAATAAGATATTTACAGTAGAAATGGAAAATGGTAGAACAGAAAGCACAAACGATATGTACATAGGCTGCACGCTAACTCTAAACGAACATTCATTTCAAATCGATCTAATGCCGATCACTATAAAGATCTTTGATGTCATCATCGGTATGGATTGGTTAAGCCTACACCATGCCGATATACTCTGTCAAGAAAGGGTCGTATGCCTAAATCTGCAAAATGGCGAAACTCTTGTCATTTATGGTGACAACCCCGGTACCAATTTAGAAATCATCTCTTGCATCAAAACCCAAAAATACCCGCGTAAGGAGTACCATGCGTTCTTAGCCCACGTAGTAGATAAGGAAAAAGAAGGGAAATACCTCAAAGACATTCCAGTGGTTTGGGATTTTCCCGATGTCTTCCCTGAAGACCTTCCAGGAGTCCCACCAGAATGACAAGTCGAGTTTAGAATCGACTTAATTCCCGGAGCTACCCCAGTAGCTAAGTCGCCGTATCGTATAACACCAGCTGAGATGCAGGAATTATCCAACCAATTAAACAAACTACTCAACAAAGGATTCATCAGACCGAGCTTCTCACCTTGGGGAGCACCAGTCATGTTCGTAAAGAAGAAGGATGGATCTTTCCACATGAGTATTGATTACCGGGAACTCAACAAGCTCACTATCAAGAACCGATATCCCCTACCACGCATTGACGACTTGTTCGACTAACTCCAAGGAGCGAGTTATTTCTTAAAGATCGATTTGAGATCCGGGTATCATCAACTACGAGTCTTGGAAGGAGATGTTCCCAAAACAGCCGTTCAAACTCGTTATGGTCACTACGAGTTTGTAGTGATGCCCTTTGGATTAACAAATGCACCAACGGTGTTCATGGACTTAATGAACCGAGTGTGTCGTTCATTCCTGGAAAAATTTGTGATCGTGTTCATAGACGATATACTCATTTATTTAAAGAGTAAAGAGGAACATGGTCAACACCTCTGACAAATCTTGGAAACTCTAAGAAGAGAGAAGCTATACGCAAAATTCTCAAAGTGTGAATTTTGGATTCGGAAAGTAGATTTCCTAGGTCACGTGGTTAGCAAAGACGGGATACACGTGGACCCTTCCAAAATAAAGGCAATCGAGAACTGGTCAGCTCCAAGAACCCTAACGAAAATCTGACAGTTCTTGGGCCTTGTTGGCTATTACCGAAGATTTATACAAAACTTCTCAAAGATTGCTAAACCACTTACCACCTTGACCCAGAAGGGTGTAACTTTCAATTGGGAGGAAAAACAAGATGTTGCATTCCAAACAATGAAGCAGGCACTATGTAGCGCACCTATATTGTCCTTGCCAGAAGGAACAGAACACTTCGTGGTCTACTATGATGCATATAATCAAGGTCTTTGATGTGTTCTAATGCAACGAGGTAAGGTCATCGCCTACGCCTCGAGACAACTCAAGATGCACGAGGTCAACTACACTACACACGACCTCGAACTGGGAGCAGTCGTTTTCGCCTTAAAGATTTGGAGACACTATCTCTATGGCACGAAATGCACGATCTTTACCGATCATAAGAGCCTTCAACACATCCTCAATCAAAAGGAACTCAACATGAGACAAAGAAAATGGGTCGGACTGTTGAATGACTACGAATGTGAAATTCGTTATCATCTAGGAAAAAGCGAATGTCATGGCTGATGCTCTTAGTCGCAAGGAATACTCGGGCCTACGAGTGAAATCCTTAACCATGACGATCCATCCACACATGTCCATGCAAATCAAGGAAGCTCAGATAGAAGCCTTGAAATCAGAGAATGTGACGGGTGAAGCCTTAAGGGGAATGGATAAGAATCTTGAAGTCAAGGGCGACGAAGTTCGTTACTTCATGGATCGGATCTGGACACTGAAGTTTGGAGGATTCAGAGATGTTTTCATGAACGAAGCTCATAAAAATCGATATTCAGTGTATCCAGGTTTGGACAAGATGTATCTGGACCTCAAGAAATTGTATTGGTGGCCAAACATGAAAGCGAAGATTGCTACCTATGTGGGCAAGTGTCTGACTTGCGCAAAAGTCAAGGTAGAGTACCAAAAGCCATCAGGATTTCTACAACAACCCAAAATACCCAAGTGGAAGTGGGAGCGAATAACGATGGATTTCATAACCAAATTACCCAAAACAGCAGGTGGACTAGGCACCATCTGGGTAATCGTTGATAGATTAACAAAATCCGCACACTTCCTACCCATAAAGGAAACAGACAAGATGGAGAAGCTAGCTCGAACATACATCCGAAAGATTGTACGACTGCACGGTGTACCAATATCCATCATCTTCGACAGATATAGTAGGTTCACCTCGCGATTCTGGCAGTCGCTGCAAAAGTCTCTGGGAACGAGGTTAGGCATGAGTACCGCTTACCATCCACAAACCGATGGTCAAAGTGAGAGGACCATACAAACCTTGGAAGATATGCTAAGAGCTTGTGTAATCGATTTTGGTAAAGCATGGGATACCCATTTACAACTAGTCGAATTTTCATACAACAATAGCTATCAGTCCAACATCAAAGTTGCTCCATTCGAAGCCCTATATGGCCGCAAGTGCAGATCACCACTGTGCTGGGCTGAAGTGGGTGACACACAACTAGCCATGTGACAAGTACTCGACAACGCTCTTACAGGCCCATAAATCATAAAAGAAACAACTGAGAAGATCATTCAGATTCGGGAACGACTAAAGGCTTCAAGAGACAGACAAAAGAGTTATGCGGACAAAAGATGGAAGCCCTTGGAATTTCAGGTCGGGGACCAAGTGCTATTAAAGGTCTCGCCCTAGAAAGTGTTAATACATTTTGGAAAGCGGGGGAAACTAAACCCAAGGTATATCAGACCATTCGAGATCCTTGCACTGATCGGTCCGATAGCATACAAACTTCGACTACCGCAGAACTCAATAACATACATCCTACCTTTCACGTGTCAAACTTGAAGAAATGTTTGTCCGATGAGACCGTCGTCGTCCATCTATAAGAAATTGAAATCAACGAGAGTCTCCACTTTATATAGGAACCAATTGAGGTCATGGATAGGGAAATTAAAAGAACAAAGCAAATTCACATACCCATTGTGAAGGTCCGTTGGAATGCAAAGCGAGAACCTGAATACACTTGGAAGTGTGAAGAGCAAATAAAAGAAAAGTATCTGCATCTTTTTCCCTAATCCAAAAATATTTATCTTACATTAAATTTCGAGACGAAATTCTCTCTAACGGGGGGATGATGTGACAACCCGATATTTCGAATAAATGTAATAACCTAAAAAGTCAAGAATTGTAAACCCTTTTAATATAATGAAATTATTGTTGAAAATAAAATGTTCAAAAATCATCTACTGGATTTCATAAATGATAGTTATCATGTCAAGGTTTTCAGAAATATAAAGAACACTAAATTCCGAGTTATAACGAAGAAGTTATGACCAACCTAAGATTTCACCACAAAACCATCAATACGATTAAACGTAAAACGCTAAGTTTTAATAAAAAAAATTTTAAACATTAAGTGTCTAAATGAAAATCGTTGATATCATTAAAACCGTGAACATACATAAAACGAATGCCTAAATCTGACTTCGTATTGGGAAGCTATGATTTTTCGAAGTTTCGGATGTAGCAGTAGACAGCTAAAAACTCGAAATAGAGATCGAGGGACTTTTGACCGAAACAATCTAAATGTGAATCAAAGACCTCAACAATGGTAGTACAATGGTAAAAAGTCTGTTGAAAACAGACATCGGATAAAGATGTTACGGAATTTTAACGGACCTTTCGTGTCCTGGCCCGTTAAAAACAATATAATTAAAATAAAATCAGAATTAGATGACAAAGTCTAAATGAAAGTTGTAGAGTACATTCTCACCTACGCGTTCATATAAAGAATGTCAAAAATAGAGCTCGTATGTGAAAGTTACGGATTTTACAAGTTCGAGGTGCAAAAACCGACACGAGTTACGCCCAACGTACTCGGGTGCTAGGCTTCGGATCGTCCACGTCGCCCCTCTACGCCTCTATGCCCTGTCCCATCTGAATTCTGGCAGACGAGGATGCGGTCATGCATGATGTCCCGTACGCCCCGCGTAACCCCGGACACCCCGCGTACCGAGGGTTTCCAGCCCTTATAAAAGGGATGCGTGGGTTCCGGGCATAATTGCTCATTTTCTCTCCTTCTCCTGCGTTTTTACTCCGTTTTGCGTGCTAGCAATATCCCAAAGCCCCGATTTTCATACCCAAGTCCCGAAGGAAGTTTTACGCTCCCGAGATTCCTGAGAATCCCGAGAAACCCGTTTTCTCCTGTCGAAGTTTTACTCGATTTTCATCTCACCATCTTCACTCTATTAAGTGAGTTCATACCCATATAACTACGTTTTCAAATGCTTTGTAAAGGATTTTATACACTTTTAAGGGGGGAAATACAAGTAAACACATGATTATCCTCGTGTGAATAACATAAATCTTTTGCTATAGTTTTTGTTATAATCAATCATATGTGATTTATAACTATCATACGATAACGTTCTCATGCAACATATCACGATAACACTTTGTCCATTTTGAAATGAAACGTGTTGTAATATTAATATCAAACACTTTATTTATATTTTGAGTATAAATGTTCAATAATGTTATGCTTTACATACAAAGTCGACACCACACTAGGGTTTACAATACAAACGAAACATACTTTTGGAAAAACTATAATACATATAGTTTACTAGATATTCATGAGATTTTACATACTATAGGTACTATATAAAGGAAATACTTTCATATACAAGAACAAATGGACTTTTCATACGTGAATCTAGTTGATACCAAGTTTTGTGAGACATTCAACTTCACGTACTTTCAAGTATGCAGTTAAAGTCATGTATTATATACCATAATCTCTTGTAGGGAGGGTGTGATAATTGTGTATAGATCTATATGAGATTGACAATTCTGCACCTAAACTGTTAGCTACAGTTAGACCGGCACGTCTGTGGTGACAAACGTCATAACATTCGAATGCCTAAAGAACATTGTTACAGGCAGCCTAAGTCAATAGCAAGGGTATAAAACTCACACGGAGTATTAAAAACACGACGATTTACGGGGTTATCAAATGTCTTAGTGATTTTATACATACATAAATCTATTATTCTAGGCATGACAACTACTAATGCATTACAGTTTTGGAACTTTTAAACTACTACACACTCATGGAAAAATATTGGATTTTTCGGAAATAAACTCAGTGATTTTATACCAAACTTACAAATTTTATACATAAACGCTTATGAACTCACCAACTTAATTGTTGACACTCTTTCAAAACTACTTGTATTTCTCATGGATTCAGTAATACTGGTAAACCCCAGCTTTTGGAGAACGGACACTAAGGTGTTAGTTTCAAACTCATTTTTGTCATCATATTGTAATTTATTTTGAACAAGTATCACTCAACAATGTAACTTTTAAATTCTATATATGATGGTTGTTTTACTTTCTTTACTATATATTCAATTGTTACGATACTACATGAAGTCATCCGCCCTCGAACGATTCCATCGTTCTGGTTTGGGGGTGTGACACCCTCCCCTTATAACCTCTTGATATTCCACAAACCCTAATTCGTGTGAGTGTTCTCCATTTGTGTGTTGAAGCTTTGGAAGAGGATTTTCAGTGAGAAAAGCTTGGAGAACAAGTGACTAGAAGCAAGGAACATGTGGGAATCAGATATCTACTTAAGTTGGCATCCTTTGGAAGGTATTAAGCCGTTATCTTGACCTCATTTCATTCTAGATCTCATTTTGGTGGATTTTAGGGCTTTTCTAGCATATTAGGAATCCTTTCTTGTGTTTGAGCTAAGATCTAAAGTTGCAACTTCAGATCTGAACTCCCTTGGGTCTCTAAGTCTATAAAGCTTCTCGCTTTTGCAAGAATTAGACTTTCCTAAGGTGTATAACTCCATTGCATGCTTGGATTTGTCAGTTAGAGTCTCTAGAGCCTTGCATGCATGTAAAGTTTGCAAATTTATGTGATAAACATGCCTTGGGGACTTGGATCTGCAATATGGAAACTTAGAATGGCTTAGAAAGCATCTGTTTGGATGAAGGACTGAAGGGACTCGACAAGTTTCTTAGTCAACTGGTTGAGTCCGATGAAGATTGTCGTAGACTCGACGAGTTAGTAGAGTGACTCAGCGATTTAGCTAGGGTTTTCCCAACCTTTGGACACGCATGAACTTGGCGAGTTGCAAGGGAAACTCGACGAGTTAGCCAAGGAGTTCACGGCCACAAACATTAGGAACTCGACGAGTCACTCAAGTGACTCGGCGAGTTGCCGAGTTATGCAAGGAACTCGACGAGTGGTTGGTTGTACTCGACGAGTTCATGTCAACATGGACTGTTGACCTTGGCAGTTAACTTTGACTTTGACCAAGGGTTGACTATTGGACTTCTGAGGCATTTTGGGAATTTATGAACATTGTTGTCTGGCGAATATAGGTGGTGGAGTTTATGGCGGTGATCCAAGAGTTTGAGCTTATCTTTCAAGTCGACAATTGTTACGGTTTTATGTGCTCGACAAAGGTCCCTATGGCCTTTAGTTACAAAATCTTAGCTGATCCAACCGAGGTGTCAGTTGATCACAAGATTTATCGATGAATGATTGGCTCATTGATGTACCTTACTGCTAGTCGGCCAGATATTGTGTTTGCTACGTGTTTATGTGCTCGGTACCAGGCTGATCCCAAAGTATCTCACTTGACAACAGTGAAACAGATCTTCAGATATCTAAAAGGGAGTAAATCCATGGGTATTTGGTACCCTGCGTGTAACGATTTCAATCTTCAAGCTTTTACAGATGCTAATCATGTTGGATACAAACTCGATCGATAGAGAACTTCGGGTGGAAGATTAGTTAGCTGGTCTTCAAGAAAAAAAAATTGTGTTTCTTTGTCTACCGCTGAGGCAGAATATGTTGCCACATCCAGTTGTTGCTCCCAAGTCCTTTGAATGTAGACACAACTTTTGGACTACGGGTATAGTATGTTATGGGTGCCTATCTATTGTGATTCAGAGAGTGCAATAGTGATTTCTCATAATCCTATTCTTCACTCTATGATGAAACACATAGAGCTACGGTACCACTTCATCAAAGACCACATCCTCAAAGGTAACATCGAACTTATTTTTGTTCCCACTCATGAAGAAATAGCTGATGTTTTCACTAATGCACCCGACTCCACAAAACTAAATGGATTTTTAGAAATCTTAAGGAAGATCAACCCTGACCCGTAGTTTTTCATGAAAGGATAGGTATCGCAGACCTCACTAGGTCTCCAGGTGTGAATAAATTGCTTTTTTTCTTTTCAATACAAAACTCTTGAAGCACTTTATCCACAACAGTCGATTTCTAGAATAATTGATTTGGTATACACTTCATATTTGCTCCTCGGTATACCATGTATACTGAAGTCACTTGTGATCTATATACTCTATGGGTCACCTTATTTCTTTTATTTCTAACCTTCTTGATCCAGTTTCAACTACCACATACACATTACATGCTACCGCAAATGTATTAAATGAACCCGCAATCATCACTTCATAAATGATTTAAATGTTGTTGTGTGCTACTTAATGAATTAAAAACATTTTACAAAACATTCATTTTGCCTCACATGATATTTCAGTCTCTTTTCAAATGAATTTCCTCGTTAGGTCTATTTTTGGATAAAAATAAAGAAAATCGATTTACATTCTGCAAAATCTTTTTGCAAATCATTTCCAATCACATTACACAACCGTTGGGGTCTAATTCGTTCCACTTCCCTATTTTTTACAACGGATAAACCATTTCACATCCCATGTTTAACTGGCTTGTCATCATGGGTCTGTCAAACATTAAATGCTCCTCTGTTCCATGAAACAATTTCTTTTTAATTTATTTTAAATAGATCTTATAATGGTAAAACCCAAGGGTTTTTAGCTTTAACAGTTGTGATTAAATTAATAACAATTTTTTTTTTTGAAATCAGGAGGTATAAAAACCCCTTTTACCTCCCAAGAGAGTTTTTGCGCTTTCTGAACTCACAGACGAACTTCATCTCTTTCACCTCTTGCAAAAACCATTTTAGAGCAAGCTCTTCAAAATCTTTTCTACAACAATGGTGAAGTCAGATATTTCAAAGAAACAATCAAAAGCTTCAGGATCAGCACGCCCAACTGGATCACAATCGACAATCAAAAACCTAACTCCTTTGATTGCAATCAACAATTATAGAGGAATTTTTTAAGATCATCGATCCTACAATGAAGCAATCAAACTGATGATCAAGTTTCTTCCATATCATCCTCTTTATGGAGCTTTCAATTCATTCAAAGAAGCAGTTCTACAAGAAGTCCTTTTCAAATGTGCTTTCTCTACCTCCAGACCTAGCAACAATCTTCAAGAAGTTCATCTGAACCTCATTGACAACTCTTTGGTGGTTCTGACCAAGAACAAATTCCTTTATGCGATGAACCTAAGGGTTTTTCCGTCGACAAAGTTCTAATCCCCAAGCACAACTGATGTGTTTTCTGCACTGTATCAAATGGGGTAACAAGCAAACTTAAAGGAGTAGTGGAATTCAAGAAAAGCAAATTGCCTGTTGTTTGGCAATTTGTCGGTCACTTTGTGATCAGGTCTCTCTCAGGTAGAACAGGAGGGACAAATAACATCGGAAAACAACTCCTAGACATCGTGTGGAGTATCTTTACTGGGAATGCTTTCAGTTACGGGAAAATCATCTGGGATGATATTCTACAATACATCTCCAAGGATGCACCAAAGTAAGGCATGACAGAACTAACATTTGCAAGGTTCTGGTCACTATGTCTTGTTGATCTACACAAGGATGCTAATATTAGCATGGGCAATGAAACCAATCCGTTCTCAGCTTGCGATATAAAGAGGTAGAGTCCTTCCAGGGATCATTTAATTTTTGGTCCCATTCGTAGATTACCTATGTATATTTTGGAGTCCATTGGACTCATTACTGTAGAGGTGGCTGACCATATAATGGCTACGAGTGGTATTGCCCCATATCACTTTTCCCCGCCAAGACCCAGTCAACCCACCGCAGTCCAGGACTCGTAGCCAAAACCTACAAAAACCAGTCAGTTTACTACAACTCAAGATCTGCAACCAAAATCCCTTGCTAAGAGAACACCAATGAATATTGTTAAGAAGGGAGTTGTTCCCTCAAAGAAGAGAAAGGTTAAAAACGTAGAGCCTACTCCCACAGTCCCACTTACTTCTTCTCAGGTTCATGAAATACCTGTTAATGTTGTTGATGAACATCAAGTTGAGCCTTCAGAATCCCAAGATGTTTTTACGAGAAAGAAACTGAAGCTCACTCCAATTCACAGACATATGAAAACCACGACCAATGTTGGAGTCCCTCTAAAGACTCCCCCAACCATTTGAGTCACCACAAACTCACCTGTAAGAACCCCAACTCACCACTCAGATACAAACAGTGTATCTGTTTCATCTCATAATGGAGAAAGACCCCCATCTAGAGCCAAGTGGATTCAGATGTGAATAGCCGCCCTAGGGTCTCTAGGGTATCACTATTGCACATCTTTGAACTCGAGGAGTTGCACTCCATCCTTCTTTGAGTCACACAAACACTTGATACACAAGTTGCACCACATGGCGCTTCTTTATCAGCCCTTGCTAGGACAGAGCCGAGGACAAACTTGATTTTAGATCAAGGAGACCAAGGAAGATCTCGAAATCATGTACCGCCTCCATTACTTACAAGCGGTTTAGGCATGGTGAGCACAAACATGCAAGGATTCAGAACCCGAGGGACACCTCGACGCGTAAAGGACTTGACGGATATGCATCTGATGACTCTTGGACTCAATACCGTCCAATAAAAGAGTCTGGTTTACAAAAATTTGAAGCTTTTAAATGAGATCTGAAAGCAAGGAAGGCGCAACAAATACAACAGCAACAAAGAAAAGGAATAATCTCTCCAACTTGTGGCTAAATATCGGGCCATAATGATCAACAATGCCAAAACAGTACACGACATTTTGAGAATTCAACAATGGATGTCCATAATGGAAAACACTGTTCAACAAGCTCAACAAATGGATAATGTAGTTGTCCCTTCCAATCCCCCCCATTAATAACGAAGCTCACGATTCTAATGATGATGGTACCGTAATCGAACTTAGCTCTTCACCTATGTTCGATCTTGATAATGAAAATCTTGACGATATTCAAGAGCCTCTTCCTTCTGACGATTTCATCATGGTCATTGATGATGAAGAATCAAGTGGATCTCAACATTCCATTTCCAAAGCTAAGCAAAAGAAGAAAAAGAAGATAGCAGTTTGAAGGAAAGAATTTATAAGCCTTTAAGCCAAAGTAGATCAAATCCTAGCCGCAGTCACCACTAAAGCACCAAAAAGCACTGATGTTCCAACATTGTAGTCGCTTGTTAAACGTGTTGAAAGGTTGGAAACAAGAGAAAGAATGGTTGCAGAGTGGATCATTCTAAGGGTTGAAATGGGTATACGAGAACTTGGCTTTCAAAGAACCACGAACCACAAGGAATTCATGTCCAAAGATGAATACTTCATCAAAGAGGTAAGGAAGTTGAAAGACGATCTCCAACAAAAACTGCATACTTAAGAAAGCAACTCCAAAAAGCTTATTGAGGAAACCCACACTACATATGAGTCTGGGTTTGCAGTACCCCAAGACACAGTCAAAGGTCTAAGAAGATCACTCACTGCAAAGAATAATGTTGATGAAATTCTCCTCCTCGCCAAGGAGATTTATCAACTTCTCTTCAAGTCACAAATCCCCAACAATCAACACGTTTGTGATCAAATGAAAACCTACTTGAATAATAATCAGTTTCAGAAAATTGATGGGTTGAAAAAATGGTTTGAGGAGCAGCTGAAGCCCACTTCCTCAAAAGGGGGAAGTGATAGTGATCCTTTAAAGTACAAAGCTCCATCAATTCATCATTATTATAATCCTCCAAGGGATCAATCTCCAACCACAAAACACAACAAAGATCCGACTCTACGGTCCTCTCCAAAAATTCCAACTCCTCAGGCATCACCACAAAAGTCCATTTGTGAAAATTCTCCTCAACAATCAACTTCACTCAACTCTAAAGATATGGAAGAAAGAATGTCTTCAGATCATTCTGATGACTCTCCGGCCACAACCCAAAAGAAACGTGACTGGAGAGCAGCCATGTTTGCAAATGAAATTTGGAAAGAATAAGGGTTAGATACTACTTTCGACGAAACCCTGATCAATTGATGGATGAACCCAACCTGTAGACTTCTTGATGCTGATAACGCTCCTCATCTCACTTATACTGAACCTCCATCAGATGGCTATTGGGACATTCCAATTTCTCCCAACTCCAAATTCTTCCCAGCCTTTCAATCATTTGATCTTAGCCACCCAGATTATAGAAGACTCCTCGTGGAGTTCGAACGCTTGAATCTCTTTCATGCCAAGCATGGTTCAAATTTTGAAAATATGTGGTCCAATGATAGACCAGATGGGGTGAAGAACTACAAAGTTAGAAAATTCATGAAAACTGAATTTTTCCAATACACCCTGACCAGAAGAGGATGTGAATACATCAGGATCCAAGCGGATTTCGTGTGCCTGAACTCGGAAGAGATATTTCTGATAGTTAGGGTGTTTCAGGTCAAGGCTAAAAAATGTCCAAAGATGAAGATTTCCTTTCAAAAGGGCTTGTGAATTCGTTAAGGCATTGGTATGTGACTTTGGAAAAATGGATGCTGAAATACATCCAATCCTTGCCAACAAGTTCGAGTTTCCTCCCATTAAGCCTATGCCAAACTTCACATGAGGATTCCAAGATATGTACCTATTGGGTTTTAGTATACTACAACATCCTGAGGTGCACATACAACCCTAAATACCTTGGATCTATGCTTTCACTAATTATACATGCAAATGGTTTCCAAGGCATTAACCTAATACTAGCATATAATTTGACGTAAAAAATACAAGATACTAGTTAGGATAACATACCTCTTTGTTGTAGCTTGATTCCATGGAGCTTAAGAGTCTAGTGCCCCTAAGTGTGACACCTCAAATGGTTCACACAACACCAATAACAACTTGGAATAACTTCAGAGAAAAATTCTTATGCTCAAAATTTGCTAGCCTTCTCATATCCATCCTTAGGGACGATTTATTGAGCTATGGGGTCTTTATATATTGTGGCTATTAGGGTTACACCATGTAACTCATGACTTTCCATATTCTTCATGCTCCATAGGTTAAAACCTCCATGGAGTATCGATAGGTTACTCCATGGGTTTAGCCTAACATGAAGAACTATGGATCATAAGCCTACATATATAAGAATTAATTATTTACACAATCAATTCCCATATATTTAATTAGTGTATTTTGATCACAAAATTAATTCGAAATTAATTCCTAATCAATACTAATTAAATCGTTCTGATGCCATGCAACCCAAATGGACCATGCCAAATCGGGTCATGTACATACCAATTATAGTTTATGGACTTAGACACTAATCTAATACCACTTGGATAAGTCTAATTACTATCATTTCAAGTATGGCTCCAAAACCCGACTAGCAATCATAGCTCTTAAAAGTCGATGTCGTACTCTGAACAAAGCAATGACGCATCCATTATATAAGGGATCATATATTCCTCCATTTTAGATATCATATGGACCGAGATGTGGATTTTAATCATTCTCTTTGTCCATATGTTGTTTCCCGATTTCCAATTTATGACGACCGACTAATTGAACAAATCAAATCAGTCCAGGCCCAGCCGAGCACTTACGTTTGTCATCACTAAATCATCGAGGGGCCCACATATATCGCTTTTATCCCTCCAAGGGTAAAAGGAATGGATAAACTTCGACTCATATGCTTGCTCTATATACTTATCAAATCACACACAAAAATACGTTTTATAACACTAAGTTACTGGTGCGTTTTCACATAATCAATGTGTAAGCGACTTGTAGACTGAAACTGATATCTCTTGGTTTGAAGAATATAAGATATTATCATGTCATGATCACTCGTGATAAAATTGATGAAGTGATTCAAATGAACGTGGGTTTAATCCAATACTCGAATCTCATTCTAGGAGCACTCATGAACACTGTAACTATGTCTAGGCTACCTTTACAAACTACAAACCCATTCATGATAGTCTTGCCTCATACCTACTTCCAAAGTATGATTGATCGTGGAGAGTTTGAATAACCTAGTTATTCGGGAAGTCAAAACATGCAAAGTGAAACACAATAATAATACTAATCCTATATGGCCCCAAGCACCTTTGAGAGTAAATAAAACACCTTTTATTTAAACTCCATATTGATTCCTCATTATTCATTGTATAATGTTTCAAATAATCAACTTTATACTTAAATTAACACAATAGTCATGCCATGATCCAAGCATGCACACTATGTTTGTCCAAACAATACTTATGCCATACTCCAAGTATGCACACTATGTTTGTCTATGATCCTTACTTTGTGAAATATACCAATTGAACATGATTC
This sequence comes from Lactuca saligna, assembly GCF_052625555.1. Taxonomy (NCBI): domain Eukaryota; kingdom Viridiplantae; phylum Streptophyta; class Magnoliopsida; order Asterales; family Asteraceae; genus Lactuca; species Lactuca saligna. Next base: position 218,279,735 of record NC_136421.1, read on the forward strand.
CAATGATGCTCGTTTCACAATCCCAAATCCTTATCGTAAATGTAAGAATTCCAAATTCCTACCATTTACCAAAATTTATTAGATTCTAAACTTATATGCATTGATCCTCTTGTAATGACTATGCACAAAAGTCACAAAGACTTGGCAACAGACTTTACAAAGTATTCCAATACAGATCAATTCCATGGAAACGAAGTCTCTAATTCAAATTACATTCCTTTGAACATCCTTCTTGCTTTAAGTTTTTCTAATCTTACACAAATTTAATGAATATCTTCCTCCTATTTCCACATTCCCATTTTGACTATCACTTCTGAACATGAGTCACCTCTTTTCAGAATATGTCAATATGGTCCTTTCAAAATTAATAATATATTTCCAATTGCCCATGAGCGACCAATCTTTGGTAAACCTCAGATTATCCTCGACAATTGCTTAATCATTTTAGTCATATCATGTTCTAGTCATTTTTCCCTCTTAATGCCCTGACATTTGGAAAATTTAGAACAGATGAATATTATAGCACATGTAATCGATCCTATACCTAAAGCATATGGGACACGATTCATGATGTCTCACATAACAACATGATCCTAGACTAGCCTTTTGCTACAATATTTTTTTATTTTTGCATGTTTTCATAATTCGACTATGAAGAGGGATGCCGTAATCATAATCGAATTTTGAAAACGCAATATATATAGAATTTCCTTATGTTGAACCATTCCAACATAAAATTCATATATATATATATATATAGATATATATATATATATATATATGTATGTATGTATGTATGTATGTATGTATGTATCTATGTATGTATGTATATATATCCTTGAGTAAACATGATTAAAATCTTAATTTAGGCTTTTAGAGCTGAAATGCATTAAAATTTCCTCTCCCTTAATTATATCAAAACAACTTTTCCCAATTGAAAGTTTTGTTTTCTATAATTAACATTGCTAACTTGCAACACTTATCATAATTAATTATGCCCACACTAGGATAATAATTACTAGCATAACAATTATCCTCCCACTAGCTTTGACATGTACTCAAAAATCAATTGGACTTCTAGAAATTAATACTTTATTGACTTTCTTACCAAAGTTCAGATTTCTAATAAGAGATGCTTTGATAAAACTTTATCAAAATCATACACCTTTCCTTAGATAGCTCACATGTGTGTCTAAACAACTTGTAGAACCATGAAAAGTGATGTCGTAATCATAGTCTCAATTGTTTAGACCTTTGCCATTTCTCCCAAGTCCATGTTAGTGTGCCGGTTAACCACACACGCTCCACTAACGACTTTGAGAATGCAAACATCACAATTGCTATCTACTTAAAATCTACTTGGTGAAAGCATTTCCTCACCATCATTTTCATGAATAGAAGAGAAACCTTATGAAACTTAGATTTCTATGGTGTATGTGTTCCTATCCATGTAAATTTGTCATAACCATAATCACAAGACAAGGTTAATAACAAACCCATTCTATATGGACTGAACTTGTTTAATCTTAACTTATTGCCACCTGGTAGCATAAGGGCCTACCATTGCTTCCAAGTAGTTATGTAAACAACTGAGAACTCATAAAACTCTCATGCATAGTCAACTTTAACCGGAATTGGCACAAAAAATAGGATTATGTCAACACGATATGTTACAAACCTCAAGCCGTGTGCTAGTGATAACTAATAGGTTTTATTCTTGATTAGTTCTGGAAACTTTTCAAGATCTTTAAGACTCCCACTAACCTATTGACATATAAGATTCTCTTGTCAAGAACCATTCATTGACAAATCAAATATTCAAGTGTTTGTGCGGATAGTTATCAAGATAAAAACTTCACACAATTGGTATTAGTTGGTCTTTGTTTTATCCAAAACATCACAACTTACCAATTTCAAATGCACAAGAGTAAGAAAACGTTTTGCTCTAAATTTGACAAGTGTTATAAAACTTCTAAGGATTATGTCACTCAAGTTACAATCTTGGAGCATCACTCTAAGAATTTTTTTGGAATGAAGTATGATTCATCTTCTTGGTTTAACCATTTCACGATTCCTCTTCTTATTCAAACAAATGTACTAAGATGTCCTTAGAGGATCAATTTGTGATATGGTTTCATAATCACTAAGATAACCATAAACAAGATACTCAAGTACTCTCCCATCTTTTTAGATTGGAGAAACTTTTATCTTTCTGCCTAATTTGATTCTTCTCATTCATCTTGCCATACATTGAAACTTTTCCAATGTTTCAGAATTATACTTAAACTTGGAAGCACAACCATATTTACTAAAATTTTAGTAAATCATGACAAATAGCCTTATCGTTCTATGTGGTGGACATGATCAGTGCACAACCAAGTGTATGTGATCCCCTAGTCCTTCAATTGACTCACATATACATGTGAACAAGGAATTAGTCTTAATTTCCCAAAAATGAAAATTCTCATTAGTCATACAATACCGGTTGCATGATTCCAGGTTTCTATCCAACTGAAACTTGGGTGATGAGACTCTTTCCTTATTTGGTAAATTATGACACTACCACAAACGAAAGAATCAAATTTATTTTCCAATATTAATATCAAAGGAATCATATAAACAACAATTTTCACAAATTCCATTGTAAGGAGATTTAAAATAAATAAAATCAAAACTTTTCTTTTATTTAAAACCTGCGGAAAAAATTATCCTTACAATGCAAATCCACATGAAAAACTTGTTGTTATCTATTCCTAAGAAAAATATCATAACTCTTAAGTAGCAACTAAAAATTCTGATCTTCGAACCATGCGATCGAAATCCATATCTTTGCGATCAGAATTAGCTTACACTTCCTTTAAGCTTCCTTTCTTCGATTCTATAAAACATCAAAATGTGACCTAGTCACATCATGTATTAAGAATATCTAAATAGGAACTTAATAGAGTCATATAATGGATTTTACCTAAAGCATAGTCAAATTTGTTGACTTTTACCATCCTTATGGACTTTCAGGTAAATTGGGCAGCTTCGCAACCAATGCCCCTTCTTTTGGCAAAAGAAACATATGGACCTTTTGGGAATGGTACACGAGACTATCTCAGACTTAGCCTTTCTCTTTACCATGTGGTCAATTGGGTTGACTGTGGCCGATCCATTTCCATTGGGAGAGAAAGATTTTCTGGGCTTCTAATGTCACCATTTTCAATGTCCATATAAGTTTGGGAAGTTGATCTTCCAATCAAACTTGCTTTACCAGTTCCCTAAATCATTGTTGATTCAGCAACAACAAGCAAATAGGTAATATCATTAAGGGTCATGTCATAGTTTGTTACACAGTAATCCTTAAAGAACTCACTATGTGACTTAGGAAGTGATTGAAGAACCCAGTCAACAACCAACTTCCTTGATACTTTGACAGCCAACTCTCCTGGCTTGTCAATATGTGACTTCATCTCCAAGATGTGAGTGCACATAGACTTGCCAATAGGACTTGAGTGACCTTGAACTAATCAAGTCTTTAAACTTGTGGGTTAGGGAGAATTATTGGAGGAGGTGGAGGAAGAGAAGTATGATTTCCATGATCCAACCACGGGACATCATCTTCACACTACAAGAAAAATGCGATTTTGCTACGGAAGGAATCCGTTGCTAAAAGCTGAAATTTCGTTGCAAATGACGATTAGCGACAAAATTTGCAACAACCTATTTCTGTCCCTAAAAATGTCGTAGTGAGGGTTTGCAACGGAAAAGATAATCCCGTCACAAATTTGACAACGGAATGAAATCCGTGGTAAGTGGTATTCCGTCGTGTATTCCGTAGTAGGATTCCATCACACAATCCGTGGTAGTTATTCCATCACAAATTTCGTGGTGGTGATTCCCTAGCAAATTTTGTGGCGGTGATTCCCTAGCACATTCCGTGGTGATCATTCCCTAGCAAATTATGTGGTGATGAATCTATAGCAAATTTTCTGGTGGTGATTCCCTAGTAAATTCTGTGGTGGTCATTCCCTAGTAAATTCCATGGTGGTCATTCCCTAGTACATTCCATGGTGGTGATTCCGTAGCAAATTCTGTGGTGCTTAATCCCTAGCAAATTCTGTTTGTTGATCTCCTAGCAAATTTTGTGGTCATGAATCCCTAGCAAATTCCGTTTAATAACTTCCTAGCAAATTCTGTGGTCATGAATCCCTAGCAATTTTAGTGGTGTATATATTATATACCAGATTCAATATGGACCGATGGATAATTGATTTATAAATTATATCCAAATAATTTTGTAGTAATATAATATAAAAAAATCATAACCATCATATCATAAAATAACAAAATAATTATTTATTACATTGAAAAAATAAAGTTGCTACTCTAAAATACATAATCTTCAATAAACATATATCAACCTACTACGCTTGTTGTTTTGTAAAGCCAGTAATAAGATCCAATATTGTTTAATGTTTTTTTCAAGATGCCCAACCCTTGCTTTGTTTTCCTCTTGTTGGACGTTCACCATTTCTTTAAGCTCTTCGTTTTTCTGTTGTTGTTTAGCAACAAGCTCACTCATTTCTTCTATTTCATCATTTTTTCCGGAATGTAAGTTACATCCATTTTACCATTCCTATTGGGAACCTGTGACATCCCCCAAAATCTAGGCCAGAAAAGAGTTGCGGAATTTGTTCCCAAAAACAAAACATGATAAAACAATGTTTACCAAAGCATTTCATAAAAGAAATATATTTTCATTATAATCAAAACTCGGGGTGTCATGTTCCGATACAGACCAATAAGCATAAACGAATACATTACAAGTCATATAACAAATATAAACATATGTACACTTATAAATAAAACAACTTGATGGTTCATCCATCTTACGCCCTTGCGCCACTTCCTGTAATACAAATAAAACTGAGTGGGTCAGGCTTGGGAGCCCAGTGAGCATATAGGGTTTTCAACCCACAATAAATAATTAAAATTAATTATTATCAACCAACAATAACCCAGTTACCCATTCCCGTTATTCTCACTTTACGTCCCTAAAATAACTAACACAAGGGACCTAATCTAAGAATATTTTCATCGGGGTAACAACACATGCTGCGGCGTTTCCTCAGCAATATAAGTCAAATAAGGCAACCATGAGGGGGATGGAATACAGCGAATGAACACCCAAGTTCATTAACACCTACAGGTTATGAGCCTGCTAGCGTTCCACTGGACTATCTAGAAAAGTCCGTGGTCGTCATCTAAATTCCGCTAGATGACTGGATCAAAACAACAACGAGGCCTCTCATCTGTTTATTACACACCAACTATCTACCCATGTTCTACCCAACATATCAGTAGATAAAAACATACATTTTTATACATATTTTCAAAACCTGTATAGCATGCTTGATCAATAAATTTTCCATATAACAGATGAGGCACACACACATATCACGTATTTCATATAGAAATAATCATATCTGTAAGATAGAAGAAAGTGAATATACATTCACACACATAACACCAAAATATACACATAACACGTATCTCGTACAAAATACTTCATAGTTATACGTTATGAGAAGGTAACAACGCATTCACACGTATAAACGACAATAAACTTAATACCCTCGAACCATACTTGTATTATTATTGCGTTTATGAAAGGTAGTATACACTCACTTGATCAGAAGATGATCGGACAGCACTACGACTCGCAGAAGTCATAATCCTCCGCAGATCTGGAAGATCTCTACGAAAATCGAACTTCTCGCGGGCAGAGCTTCGGCTTGGAAACCGCACTTCTCGGGATCTTTGGGATCTCGGGACTCGCTTCGGGACTCGGGAATATTATCGGGGCTTCGGGATGGCTTCGGGGGTAAAAATGCAGAGCTTCGGCACAAAAACGAGAGGAAATTAGCAATTTGGCCGGCTGCCCTCGCATCCTATTTATAGGAGGCTGGAAGCCTCTCGTACGCGGGGCGTACATGCGTACGCGGGGCGTACGTGCCTCAGAAACGTAAGCGCATGCGTCATCCGAAGTGTCGATACTCTTCGGAGTACGCGGGGCGTACTCACTTACGCGGCGCGTAAGTCGGATCAGACCTGTGACTCGCCTTCGGATAATGCTTCCGAATTTTCAATTAAAAATAAATACAAATTAATTAATAAACTTCGGAAATTCATATCTTCTTCATACGAACTCCGTTTTCGACGTTCTTTATATCCACGGAAAGGTGAGACTACGCTCTACAACTTTCGTTTAGACTCCGTCGGCTAATTTTGACTTTATTTTTATTATTTATTTTTAATAGGCCGGGACAGAAACTTTCGTTATAAATTCATAACTTCTTCGTTTGACGTCCGTTCTCACCTAACTTTTTATCGCTTTGATACTAACAATGAGATCTTCGATTCTCGTTTAGATCACTAAGGCTAAATATCGCTTTAACGTAAATTTCACTTTTTACGCTATTCAGCGTTGTCGGTTCTGTCGCAAAACTTCGACAGGTCATAACTTCCTCGTTATAACTCGGATTTCGGCATTCTTTATATCTTCGGAAACCTTGTTTCAACTACTACAACATTATCTAAAGATATCAAGTTTATTTTATACTTAAATTTTGACGCTTATTTTTATTCTTAATTAATCAAACCACATAATTAAGCAATTAAGCACAAATCACATAATACTCAAATAATACAATCTTATTATTTCAAAACGGGTTACAAAGGTTAACCTAGACCATTACATTGCTAAAAATGGCAAGCCCAGAAACACATGCGTTGCAATTCTCTCCACCTTAGAATGATTCCGTCCCCGGAATCACACATCAATAAACAAATACCGATAGCGACTCCTCATGTCACTCTCCGTCTCCCAGGTGAGATTCGGCCCATTCGTGTGTTTCCATCGGACAAGCACTAACTCGACCATCTTGTGTCGCAACTTCTTAGTCTTTCGGTCAACGATTGCCTCTGGTTCTTCAATCAACCTTTTGTTCTCATCAATTCTCAATTCGGAAATTGGAATTATATCGGGGACTTCTCCCGTGAACTTTCTCAAATAACACACATGAAATGTGTTGTGAATTCCATTCAGTTCTTCGGGTAATTCGAGCTTGTAAGCTTGGTTCCCAATCCTCTGAAGAACTTTAAACGGTCCAATAAACCTTGGACTCAACTTTCCCCTTTTTCCAAATCTTATAAGTCCCTTCCACGGCGAGACTTTAAGCAAAACCGAATCCCCAACCTCAAAAGTTATCGGTCTTCGCTTTTTGTCAGCATAGCTCTTTTGACGATCCTGAGCTGCTAACATTCTTTCCCTAATTATTTTCAACTTTTTAGCAGTTTGATGAACCATCTCCGGTCCCATAAACTGCTTTTCCCCAGCCTCAAGCCAACAAGACGGCGTACGACACTTTTGTCCATACAAAGCTTGGTAAGGTGCCATCTTAATGCTCGAGTGAAAACTATTATTATAGGAAAATTCTACCAAAGGTAAATGTTCATCCCAATTACCTAGGAATTCCAAGGTACATGCTCTCAGCATATCTTCAAGTGTTTGTATCGTTCTTTCACTCTGACCATCAGTCTGCAGATGGTAAGCTGTACTTAAACATAACTTGGTACCCATTTCCTCTTGTAGACATTTCCAAAACCTTAAGGTGAAACGACTATCACGATCCGACACAATTGTTAGCGGAACACCGTGAAGTCTCACAATTTCCTTCACATAAGAATTCGCAAGCTTTTCCATAGACCATTTCTCCCTGGCGGCTATGAAATGCGCACTCTTGGTGAATCGATCAACAACCACCCAAATCATGTCGTGACCATTCTTTGTTCTGGGTAGTTTAGTGACAAAATCCATAGCAATGTCTTCCCACTTACCCATAGGCACAGGTAAAGGTTCTAAACTCCCATACGGTTTCTGATGTTGTGTCTTGACTCTCGCACAAGTCACACACTCAGCCACATACTTTGCAACATCAAGCTTCATCGTCGGCCACCAGTAGTAGGGTTTCAGGTCCCTATACATTTTAGTGCTACCGGGATGAATCGAATACATGGTCTTGTGAGTTTCTTCCATCAGAAGATCTCTAATTCCTCCTGACTTAGGTACCCAAATACGATCTTGGAATACTTTCAGTCCATGACCGTTTGTACCAAACACCAACGTTTTACCCAAACGTTCCTCCTTTCAGTCATTTTTCTCAGAAGCTTCCTCTTGAGCTTTCTTTATACTTTCCACAATGGTCGAGACAACTTCAATTCTCAACGCTCTTGGCCTTTTCCTTTCAAGATTGACTTTCCGACTGAGAGCATCAGCAACAACATTAGCCTTACCGGGGTGGTAAAGTATCTCACAGTCGTAGTCCTTGAGTAATTCCAGTCAGCGTCGTTGCCTCATATTCAATTCCTTCTGATTAAAGAGATATTGGAGACTCTTATGATCAGTGAAAAGTTTGCACTTTGTGCCATAGAGGTAATGCCTCCATATTTTCAGAGCGAAAACTACCGCTGCCAACTCCAAAATCATGAGTCGGGTAATTCTTTTCATGCTCCTTCAGCTGTCGAGACACATATGCTATCACCTTTTCTCTTTGGGTCAAAACACAACCCAATCCAACACCAGACGCATCGCTATAAACAGCGAAGTCTTCAACTCCATCGGGTAGAGAAAGTATCGGTGCCTCGCATAGCTTCTTCTTTAACTTCTCGAATGCTTCTTTATGCTTCTCACTCCAAGCATAAGTAGCTCCTTTGTGGGTCAAAGCTATCAACAGACTAGCGATCAAAGAAAAGCCTTGGATAAACCTTCGGTAATATCCGGCTAATCCTAAAAAGCTTCGGATCTCCGTGGGACTTTTCGGTTGTTCCCACTTCATTACAGCTTCAATCTTTGCTGGATCAACCATTATCCCTTCTTGGTTGACCACGTGACCTAAGAATTGGACTTCTCGAATCCAAAAATCACATTTGGAGAACTTAGCATACAGCTTCTCCTTCTTCAAAACTTCTAACACTTCTCGCAAGTGTCTGCCATGCTCCTCCTGGCTTTTTGAGTAAATCAGAATGTCGTCGATGAACACTATCACGGATTTATCAAGGAACGGGTTACAAACCCTATTCATTAAATCCATGAATGCTGCCGGAGCATTGGTTAGTCCAAAAGACATAGCCAAGAACTCGTAGTGTCCATATCTAATTCTGAACGCAGTCTTCTCTATATACTGCTCTCTTACTTTCAGCTGATGATATCCTGACCTAAGATCGATCTTCGAGAAATAGCTCGAACCTTGCAATTGATCAAACAGGTCATCAATCCTTGGCAACGGATATCTATTCTTTATTGTTGCCTTGTTCAGCTCTCTGTAATCGATGCACATTCTCATACTTCCATCTTTCTTCTTCACGAATAACACCGGAGCTCCCCAGGGTGATGAACTTGGTCTAATGAAACCTTTGTCCAACAACTCCTGAAGTTGCATCATTAGCTCCTTCATCTCCGTCGATGCTAATCGATAAGGTGCTTTTGCTATTGGCGTGGTTCCTGGTAACAAGTCTATTCTGAACTCTACTTGTCTATCAGATGGTAATCCAGGAAGATCTTCGGGAAATACTTCCGGATAATCACACACCACAGGAATACTCTGCATCACCTTCTTCTCCTTCTTAGCATCAATCACGAATGCTAAGTATGATGTACATCCCTTGGTCAAACACTTTCTGGCTTTCATTAGGGAAATAATTCCAGAATTCACTCGGCGTTTGTCCCCATACACCATAAATGAATCTTTTCCAGGCGGGTTTACTTTAACTATCTTCTTCTTGCATAAAATTTCGGCATCATTGGCGTTGAGCCAATCCATTCCCAACACGATGTCGAAACCATTAAGTTCGATAGGCAATAATTCCTCGTGGAACTTATTCCCATTCAAGTCGATTAGGGTGTTTCTCATACGATGGCTAACAGGTACAAACTTGCCACTAGCAACTTCGACTAATAAATCATTATCTAGTCTATCAACAGGCAAAGCTAGTTTTCTACCAAATTCATGCGATATAAAGGAGTAGTTGGCTCCAGAATCAAATAAAATTTGGGCGGGCAAATTGTTAACGAGAAAGGTACCTGAAGCGACATCAGCTTCATCCTTAGCAGCTTCCAGTGTCATCTGGAATGCTCTCGCCTTCGGCTTTGGTGGAATGTTGGGCTTAGCTGCCTCCTTCTTCTTCGGACAGTCTTTCAAAATGTGCCCCTCTTCATTACAACCAAAACACATCCTTTTGTTGTTCGGACATTCATTGGCAAAATGTCCAACCTTTCCACACTTGTAGCAAGTTACATCCTCGCTACATTTCCCGAAGTGCTTTTTCTTACACTTATCACACCACTTTGCTTCCCCTCCTTTTCCCCCACCAAACCTTTTCGAATCAGATTTCGAAAATTTACTTTTCTTACCGGAACTAGATGTTCCCTCAAACCTCCTCTTCTCACCAACCTCAACCTTGTTGGTGGTTCTCCCCTTAATCATGTTCTCAACAGACTTGGCAGCCCAGATAGCTGCCTCTAAAGTAAGTGTCTGACGTACTGGCACCTTGTACTCCCATGGAAGTCCCTTCGCATATCGATCCACCTTAGTCAGCTCGTCTGGAACGATACGCAAGGCAAACTCCATCTTATCGGTGAAGTTATTGGTGTATTCATCAACTGACATACTGCCTTTCGTTAGTGTCAGAAACTTGTTCTCTAGCTCCAATAGATTTTGAGCCGAGCAGAACTTGCGTTTGAACTGTACCAAGAATTCTGCCCAAGACAATTGCAGTGGCTCATTTGGGCTTACGGTCTTTCCTAAAGTGTTCCACCAACGAACGGCTCCACCTCGGAATTGACACACGGCATAGATAGTTTGCAACTTACCTCTGCAGCCACACGTCATGAAGGCTAGTTCCATTTCGGAGATCCAATCCATAACCCCAATCGGATCCTCCTTTCCATTGAAGGTTGATGGTTTGCAAGTTAGAAAGTCCTTGTACTTGCATCCTATTCCATCATTCCTTCCATCGCGGTTATCCTGCCTAACTATCGGTGGGTTGGCTTGACCAACAGATCCACTGAAGTTTCCACCTTCCGAGTGCCCTTCATTTAATTCAGGCTCTTCCACACGAATTGACAGTTCTTCACGATTTTGTTGAAGCAACCGTCTAGTTTCCTCCATCTGACGATCCAACATCGTCTGAATCATCAATTGCACACCGGCCATTGTTATCAGCTCAGGTGCTGCTGCTATAACAGGTATTTGTTCAATCACTGGTGGTTGATTCCTGTTTTCATCAGCATTTCCAACTCCACTTCTCGTTCTCACCATTTTGATCTACACATCGAATAAGGTGAAATTAGATCCTTATTCACGATAGATATTCAAATCATCCTTATCACTCTGAAACATTACATGCTAGTTCTAATATCGTAGACGTACGTTTAGAATCCTACACACATAAAGTTTCTAGATCCGGTCGGCAACAGACCTTAGATCCGAACAAATAATATCATATATGGCAACATACAACATTTAGCACATAAAGCATTTTAGGCAACATTCCTAAAATAAACTAGTGCTCGTGTCTAAAACATAACAGACACACAAATCCTAAAATTCCACTTAGCATTCTAAGTTTAAGTCTAGAAATCCTAAAAATTCCTAGTTCGCTTAAACTAATGCTCTGATACCAACTGTGACATCCCCAAAATCTCGGCCAGAAAAGACCGATTTTCATTTATGCTTTTAAAATAAATTCAGAGTAAATCCTTTTGATTTGAAAGAGTTGCGGAATTTGTTCCCAAAAACAAAACATGATAAAACAATGTTTACCAAAGCATTTCATAAAAGAAATATATTTTCATTATAATCAAAACTCGGGGTGTCATGTTCCGATACAGACCAATAAGCATAAACGAATACATTACAAGTCATATAACAAATATAAACATATGTAGACTTGTAAACAAAACAACTTGATGGTTCATCCATCTTACGCCCTTGCGCCACTTCCTGTAATACAAATAAAACTGAGTGGGTCAGGCTTGGGAGCCTGGTGAGCATATAGGGTTTTCAACCCACAATAAATAATTAAAATTAATTATTATCAACCAACAATAACCCAGTTACCCATTCCCGTTATTCTCACTTTACGTCCCTAAAATAACTAACACAAGGGACCTAATCTAAGAACATTTTCATCGGGGTGACAACACATGCTGCGGGGTTTCCTCAGCAATATAAGTCAAATAAGGCAACCATGAGGGGGATGGAATACATCGAATGAACACCCAAGTTCATTAACACCTACAGGTTATGAGCCTGCTAGCGTTCCACTGGACTATCTAGAAAAGTCCGTGGTCATCATCTAAATTCCGCTAGATGACTGGATCAAAACAACAACGAGGCCTCTCATCTGTTTATTACACACCAACTATCTACCCATGTTCTACCCAACATATCAGTAGATAAAAACATACATTTTTATACATATTTTCAAAACCTGTATAGCATGCTTGATCAATAAATTTTCCATATAACAGATGAGGCACACACACATATCACGTATTTCATATAGAAATAATCATATCTGTAAGATAGAAGAAAGTGAATATACATTCACACACATAACAACAAAATATACACATAACACGTATCTCGTACAAAATACTTCATAGTTATACGTTATGAGAAGGTAACAACGCATTCACACGTATAAACGACAATAAACTTAATACCCTCGAACCATACTTGTATTATTATTGCGTTTATGAAAGGTAGTATACACTCACTTGATCAGAAGATGATCGGACAACACTACGACTCGCAGAAGTCATAATCCTCCGCAGATCTGGAAGATCTCTACGAAAATCGAACTTCTCGCGGGCAGAGCTTCGGCTCGGAAACCGCACTTCTCGGGATCTTCGGGATCTCGGGACTCGCTTCGGGACTCGGGAATATTACCAGGGCTTCGGGATGGCTTCGGAGGTAAAAATGCAGAGCTTCGGCACAAAAACGAGAGGAAATTAGCAATTTGGCCGGCTGCCCTCGCATCCTATTTATAGGAGGCTGGAAGCCTCTCGTACGCGGGGCGTACATGCGTACGCGGGGCGTACGTGCCTCAGAAACGTAAGCGCATGCATCATCCGAAGTGTCGAAACTCTTCGGAGTACGCGGGGCGTACTCACTTACGCGGCGCGTAAGTCGGATCAGACCTGTGACTCGCCTTCGGATAATGCTTCCGAATTTTCAATTAAAAATAAATACAAATTAATTAATAAACTTCGGAAATTCATATCTTCTTCATACGAACTCCGTTTTCGACGTTCTTTATATCCACGGAAAGGTGAGACTACGCTCTACAACTTTCGTTTAGACTCCGTCGGCTAATTTTGACTTTATTTTTATTATTTATTTTTAATAGGCTGGGACAGAAACTTTCGTTATAAATTCATAACTTCTTCGTTTGACGTCCGTTCTCGCCTAACTTTTTATCGCTTTGATACTAACAACGAGATCTTCGATTCTCGTTTAGATCACTAAGGCTAAATATCGCTTTAACGTAAATTTCACTTTTTACGCTATTCAGCGTTGTCGGTTCTGTCGCAAAACTTCGACAGGTCATAACTTCCTCGTTATAACTCGGATTTCGGCATTCTTTATATCTTCGGAAACCTTGTTTCAACTACTACAACATTACCTAAAGATATCAAGTTTATTTTATACTTAAATTTTGACGCTTATTTTTATTCTTAATTAATCAAACCACATAATTAAGCAATTAAGCACAAATCACATAATACTCAAATAATACAATCTTATTATTTCAAAACGGGTTACAAAGGTTAACCTAGACCATTACATTGCTAAAAATGGCATGCCCAGAAACACAGGCGTTACAGAACCGCCTTTTCAAAAGAGTCTAATCCATAAAGTTTTCTTTTTTTATCACCTACAACAACATAAAATAGCTTGTCCTTCTCAAATTCAACACCTTCAGCTTCCAACTCTTCTTGTTTTTCTGTATAGGCCGCCTACAAAATAAAAATATTATATGTTAAAAGATATCAAATTTAGGAATGATATTATGGAGTAGCTACAATATAAAAATTAATTTAAACTAAAATGAATATTACATGAATTTGTCTTTCTTTTTCATTTGTGAAAGTGACTCCATCATGATTCTTAGTGTGTGTATACATGAACAATTCACTATGGGGTGGCTCGTGTCCTAATTTCATCTTCTGCATAAAGACCATATAAAAAGTCAAATATACAGATAAACATATGCAAACATTGATACAATTTACCATTTAAAAATTTACCAAATCAGAAGCTATCTTCAAATGACATGCGGATCCAACGTTATGTGTAAGTTTTTCTACTCCATCAGCCACACCATTACGCCTATTTTTCTTGTTCTACTTAGATTTTAGCTTGTATTCTTCAATATTCCATTTTAATTGCCAGGAGTTCCAGACTTCCTGTGGAATATGAGTTGGTTTAAAGCCATGTTTGTTTCTTTTTGGGCTCCTCATGTTGAAGAGATATTGACCATAACTTTGTGCCGCTTTCCTTGCCCAAGATTGCCTCACCAGCGAGTCTCTTGTCTCATCCCATCAACATTTTTTCTACACATTAACAATATAAAATTAAGTTGAGTTGTAAATGTTTACCAAACAACAAGTCCGGAACTAATTGGAACCTCTGCATCAGACCGAAGTCCGGAAACTGCATCGGACCGAAGTCCGGAACTAATTGGAATCTTGTCCCCTGCATCAGACCGAAGTCCGGAACTAACTGCATCGGACCGAAATCCGGAACTGACTGGGACCTTGTCCCCCGCATCGGACCGAAGTCCGACAACTGACTGAGCATAACATGGCATCGTATAAACATATCAACTAGCATAAGCACATATACTGCATATTGCATCAGACCGAAGTCCGGAACACATAATACAAAACATACTTGAATCACAAAGACATCAAGCAATCTAACTACTGCATCAGACCGAGGTTCGAAACTATTGCTAACTAAACGGGCCGACATTGTGGCCGTAGACCCGTTCCTACTGGAAGGAAGATTCACCTCGTAGTCTAGCTGCTGAATGAACTGCTCTGGAATCTGTCTACTGCTGCTCTGGTTTCACCCCAGCTACAATTTCCATAAGTACACTCAATCAAATACTGATAACTATACTAAGGGTAAAATAACTATTTTACCCCCTAGTCAAAGTCAACCTCTTTGTCAAAGTCAACATACAATTGACCTGACTCATCGAGTTGGCCCACCAACTCGTCGAGTCCCTACTCTCATTTCTCAATTCTGCTCGCTACTACTCGTCGAGTTTGGCATAGACTCGACGAGTTCCTCTTTGATACAACACTTAGTCAATCTGCATCCGACTCGCTGAGTTGTATGAACAAATCGTTGAGTTCTCCTTCATCATATGAGCACTCCAACTGGGACTCGCCGAGTTGTAGGAACAACTCGCCGAGTCTATTCTTGAGATATGAAGATTGCCTTGGACTCGCCGAGTCAGGGCATTGACTCGCCGAGTCCCTCCATGGATGGTTCTGATCTCCGACTCACTAAGTCCACCTAAAACTCACTGGTTCCACTCGACATAATACATAGAAGGGGGAAAACTCAAGGACTCGCGACCCGACTCGTTGAGTTTGAAGAACGACTCGCTGAGTCGGTTGCATGCAACTTCTATACAATCGATTATGCTCAAAACCACTGCATACAATTTATAGATCTGGGTTTCTAAGGCTTGTTTACCACGTAAAGTTTCCAACTTTACATGTACATATGCATGAAAAGGGATTTAAAGGCTCAAAAGACACTTAAAAGAGTAGATCAAGGGCTTTCATGCAAAATGGCTCTATAAAGGCAGTAGATATGGGCTCTTGAAGCTCAAACCTAGCTAGATTCAAAGGCCATTCCACTCAATATGATCTCTATATTACAATCAAGCTAGGAAATGGATAAAGATGGCTTAAATGGGGACAAGCTCAAACCTAGCTAGATTCAAAGGCCATTCCACTCAGTAGATATGGGCTCTTGAAGCTCATCATGGCAACAGAAAAGATCCGAAATATACCTCAATGGACTCTGTGTTGAGTTCTAGATCCTTACTCTTCTCCTTCTCCTTGGTCCTTCCTTCCTTATCTTCTTCAAACTTCAAGGAAAAGCACACAAACACTCAAATCAAAAAGGGGAGGGTTAGGTTTTGTCAAAGGATGATCTGAGAGTGAAGGAGGTGAGTTTGGGACTCATAACATGGTTTAAATAGGATGCAAAAACCCGTGGATCTAGGGTTTCTTCAAGGCTGGCGGACTCGCTGAGTCCAGGATATGGACTCGCCGAGTTGCCAATTTAAACATGCTCAATATCTCAACTCTACTCGGCGAGTCGGGCCTACAACTCGCCGAGTCCCAACTAAAAATGCAAAAATACTTAGATTAAAATACATACCAGGAACCAGGTGTTAGAGGAGGCACCAAAAACAGCTGGAAACCCTAAAAGAACACTTAGCCATGTTTTTGGGGCATAGGGTTCCTTTATATACATGTAGGCTATTTGGGTTTTCAACTAGGAAACCCTAATCTGACTGCTTAGGCCCTAAGCAACCCTTGGACTCCTTTAACATATCCCTTGGAGGAATTCCTTATGGGCTTCCATAGAATTCATCCAACCTATATATTATTAGGTAATCCATATCCCAATTGTAATTATCTTATAATTACAAATCCAGTCCCCTAAGTTTAATTAATCTCTTTTAGCCACAAAATTAAATCTTATTTAATTCTTGACTAATATTAATTAAACAGTATGATTTCTCCTTTAATATATTATTTTTATAATATATTAATAAATCACAATTAAACCTTTCTCTCCTTAATTCATCCTGCATATTGCTATGGTGAAGGCAACCCAAAAGGACCATGCTCACAATCGGATCAAGTACATACCAAAATAGTTATGAACTTAGACACTAATCCAACAGGTAGTTGATTATGGTTTCCATGGATGACATATGGGCCATTGTTCAACATGGTTGTTGCTTATGGTGTCCATGGTTGACATCTAGGCCATTGGTCAACATGGTACTTGATTATGGTGTCCATGGTTGACATATGGATGACATATGGGCCATTGGTCAACATGTCTGTTGCTTATGGTGTCCATGGATAACATATGGGCCATTGGTCAACATGGTTGTTGCTTATGGTGTCCATGGATAACATATGGGCCATTGGTCAACATGGTTGTTTCTTATGGTGTCCATGGTTGATATATAGGCCATTGGTCAACATGGTAGTTGCTTATGGTGTCCATGATTGACACATGGATGACATATTGGCCATTGGTCAACATGGTTGTTGCTTATGGTGTCAATGGATGACATATGGGCCATTGGTCAACATAGTAGTTGATTATGGTGTCCATGGTTGACATATGGGCCATTGGCCAACATGGTTATTGCTTATGGTGTCCATGGTTGACATATGGGCCATTGGTCAACATGGTAGTTGATTATGGTGTCCTTGGTTGACATATGGATGACATATGGGCCATTAGTCAACATGGTTGTTGCTTAATGTGTCCATGGTTGACATATGGACCATTGGTCAACATGGTAGTTGCTTATGGTGTCTATGGTTGACATTTGGATGACATATGGACCATTGGTCAATATGGTAGTTGCTTATGGTGTCTATGGTTGACATTTGGATGACATATGGGCCATTGGTCAACATGGTTGTTGCTTATGGTGTCCATGGTTGACATATGGGACATTGGTCAATATGGTAGTTGATTCTCGTGTCCATGGTTGACATATGGATGACTTATGGGCCATTGGTCAACATGGTAGAATTTGTAGTATTAGATGATCTCCTACTGGAGCTTTTGAGTCAGATATTTGTAGTATTAGGGCCAGAATCTACGAAAGACATCGTCTTTGCAAGACTTTGGTAATTATCAATAAATATCAACTAATGAATGTATATTTGAGTAAATAAAACTTTATTTGTTTGTTATTTACTGTGTATTTAAAATTTTGAAGTTCAAAGAAGAAGTATGAAGCAGAGGGTGATCCTCAAGTGTACAGAACATCATGCATTGACATGTTTGAAGGAATGGGTCCCAAAACTATGAAAGTTGATTCATTCATATGCACATGTGCATTGCATAATAACATTGAAGCAATGTATAGACAAGGAATTGTATGTGTAATTTCAGTAATTATATGTAATCTAAATATACCATTTATTAATATTTTGTGTCATAGATGTTATATATTGATATTGTTATTCTGTCAATAGGATGAGTGCTTTTTTATGGCAATTTTGATTTAGGATTGACTTTGTTGAGAAAAGGAACAGATGAAGATCATCTTGAGGCAATTTATTTGCTTGGAATGATCTACATTTCAAGATGGCCTCATCAATGTGATGAAGGTATGTATATATGGTATATATGTAAATTAAATTATATATATAGTTAATTAAGGCATGTTTGTAGTTTGGGGTTAGTATTTAGTTGTGTTGTGTTGTATAATATTTACTCTTTTATTGAAAAGGGTACATTGGATTAATTGATGGACATTTTAATGTGTAGGTTTACAATTACTTGATGCCTATTTTGGCTGGGCAGTTCCAGATGATGGGGAGTACACGGGAGTTTTTGATAGTGCCAAAGAGTTGTTGCAGGCTATTGATGTTGTTCATAGACTTACAACGAATAACATAACATTCCAATGTGAAGACCCACGTCATTCTGTTAAAGGTGCATTAGCAATAGGCCGTGAAGAGGATGAGGATCGACAAAGATATTGCACGGTTTGTCGTTGGTATGTAGAGTATGGTAGGTTTGTATATTTCTTAAAAATATTAATGGTTGATAATAGAATGGACATCGAATATTAGTGTTCTTATTATATTGTATATGAAGTTGTATAGTACTACTATAATTTTATTTTGGTTCTGTTAAAATGGCATTTTAGTCATTTTTGTTTGCTATGTTGTTTGAGTAGGATGAAGTATTTGTAAAACCCATATTATTTTTGTGATGAAGTATAGTTAATGTAATTAAAAATAAGTTTGTAATAAATTCTTTATTAAGGAAAATAATCTACATAGATTATATACTTTAACATGACCGATTAATGTAATTAAAAATAACTTCGTAATGAATTCGTTGTTAATTATTCATTATAATACTATGTTTTCAATAAATTATACACAACTTGATTAGCACAACTGGCTTAACCGCGCCCTTTTCTAGCATAAGCTTAAGTTCGAGTCTGCTTGCCAACAATATCTATTAATCTTTACATTTTTTAGCCATTAATTTATGCCACATATTACCATATCTTACAAACTCCAATGATCATAATAATAATTCATCCATAGTATAACAAAATTAATTAAGCATACAACATCCCAATAAATGTCGTCACAAATTAGCTACATGTTTGTTGCATAGTAAAAGAAGCAAAGGAAATCATATTCCATAGCGAAATTTCAAGCAAATACCTATGAATGGTATTTCCATAGCAATTCAACTATGGAATTGGTTTCTGTCACAAACTTCGTTGCATATTAACCACGATGATGAATTCCATAGCAACAGTACAACGGAAAGTGATTTGGTAACAAATGTTTTTGGAAAGTTGCTACGAATTTTTGTTCCATAGAACTATAGGTAACATAATACCAACGGATATGGAGTCGGTAGCATTTACCGTAGCAACTCCCACTCTCACTACCAGAAATAAAATCCGTATCAATATGGTAGCAACATTGCTATGGAACGACATTCCATAGCACGATCCATTGCATACTAACAACGAAAATACGTTCCATAACAACCTTCCCTAGCAATATCACGTTTTTCTTGTAGTATCATTAGGAAAGCTTGTTCAAAGCGATTTGGGAAGATCATAGTTGTTTGAACCAGACATCTACAATGGGAGAAATTCAAGTTAGTTGATTTAAGTCCTCAATATAACACCCAATATGAAATATTAAGGCTAGGACCCAACACAATATTTTATAACTTGGAAAAGGGATGCCGTAATCCAAGCTATAAAATATTTTAAGGTAGGTAAATGACGATTTACCAATTTCCACCACGAAAAACAAAAAAGAATTTTAGGTCCTAAGTGAATTGAAACGCCTAGATCCTTTGAGATTCATTGAACTTTTCAATTGCATGTTTAAATCTCGATTTTGCCCTCTCAAGTTTGTGACTGGGATGCCGAGGATCACAAACAAGGTGTAAATAACCATGTAAATTAACTCGGTACACTTAATTTTTATCACCTATTCGATGTGCCGGTTACCCGCACGTGCTCCACCAATCTATGATAAACATTAAGTTACCCTTTTCTACTCTTACTAGTCCATGTTAGTGTGCCGGTTACCCACACACACTCCACCAACGACTTGGTAAGGTACAAAGTGCAATTTCATGGGTTAGCATCAAATTCACATTTTCCTAAGTAACTAAGATTGGGAATTTATAAGTGTTTAGTTACTTAGTATTTATCATTATACTTTTAATGACGGGAGAATTAATGTCCTGTCAAACCCGTTCGGCTAACGACCCTCCACCAGTTAAGAAAGCGGAGGATGAGAGTAGACACCCATTAAACTGCCATTTTATAGGCAGTAACTGTAAGGCCCCAATCTGCTTGTGTATCAATCAGATCCGTTTGATATAATTAAACGGATGATGTCAGATCAAATAGAAGAGAAAGAGAAGAAGAAAATGATGAATCTTGTATGTATTGATATGAATGAAGATCCGGATACAAGATTCACACACACTTACACACACTTAAGCTCCATATTCTCTTATGTTCATCACTAACAAACGTTACCCTTACACTCCTTACCCTATATATATACATGAGAAACATGGGCCGAAAATGGGTTTACGGCCGTAAACCTGTTTACGGCCGTAAACATCTCCCTGACCGTAAACCTAACCATAAACTCATAAAACATTACAGAAAATTACATTTGCCTAGAAAAACAAAGTATAAACCATATTTTTGACCCAACAATCTCCCCCTTGGTTTATAGCTTTGTTTTCTTATTGACCAAACAAGCTCCCCCTAAAAAATAGCTGACTTTTCTTGTTAATCTTCAGTTGGAGATTGACTTCAGTGTGTATCTTCGATGACTTCACAGCTTCAAGATGAACTTGATGAATCTTCAATAAATGACTTCATTTTGAGCAGTTAGGAATTTCTTCAGTATTGATATTTAATGCACATTGGATAAGGATGCTTCATTAATTTAATTATCATCGTACAACGAGTTAGATGATAAACGATAAAAAGTTGCGCCGCTAATATTTTTTTTATTATATTTTTCTATTATAATTTTATTTAAAGGTTTCGTCCTATTTGATGTATTTTGTAATAAACATTAAATTATATTTTTAACATGTGAATAGTATATATTTCATAACACATAAGGTATTTCTATATGTAATTTATGTAACGACATATTTTTATTTGATTAATGGTTAGTTTTATAAAATAATAGTTTTTATTTATTAATTTTATTGTATTTAGTTTTTCTAATCGTATATGAGAAAACATGGTTAAATGAAATTATTTATTTCATTCTTTCAAACAAACTAAGTATGCCATTTGAATATAATGATTTATTCAATTACATTATTTATTTCCTTAGGTTGTTTTATGTTCATTTCGTTCTATCATACTAAACAAACCTAAAGATCATTTGTCGTCCAAAATCCAAATGCTCCAATCTCTTAAGAGGATAACAACAAATAAATAAAAAAATATCCTAAAAATGTACTATTATCTAATCATTTACGTATGGCAAATACGTGTGATCTACTTTTGACAAAGAAAAAGGTTGGTCATGGTGTCCCTTAAGGCTTAAATTATGTTGTCGACAAGGAATTACAATAATCATCCATGCACTATCTTCAATTTTCATTTTTAGCCATCTATATTATAATGTTACATACTTTCTTCAAAATAATAATAATAATAATAATAATAATAATAAATTGAATAGACTAGTCGTTATTAAAAGTTACGTATTCATGTTGAAAAAATTCATTTGACTATCAAGTAGAATATTTGTCTTGATGTTATATTTTGACTATTTCTTTTCAGCTTTTTTTGCTTTTTTTGGCCCATGTATGAAAAATATTTACCTTTTTTGTTGATCTATCATGTATCTTTTATAACATCATATTTTATTTATGAATCATCAATGCCCAATGTAGGACTTCTTTTTTATTCGTATATGCTTATGCTTTTTCCCTTAAAGTAGAATTATCGAATATTATATTTCATTTTGAGCATGATCCTTGCTATGTTAAAAAACGATTCATTATAGATTAACTTATAGTTTTTTTCTTTATGAGTTTTGTTTTAAATTTCTATGTTTGTCATTTTATTTTAGTTTATCTGGTTAAATATTGGAGTAAATTACACGAATGGTCCTTATGGTTTAGGGTAATTTGCACGTTTGGTTCTAACTTATTTTTTTAACTCGGAAGGTCCCTACTATTTGTTTTTGTTACACGCTTGGTCCCTATCTTACCTAAAAAGACTATTTTGCCCTTGATTTTTTAATTTATTTAAATAAACACACTCCCAACCCCACTCCACTCACCTTACCCTACCTATCCCATCATCTTTCCCTAATCAAATAATAGTCTTTTTAGGTAAGACAGAGACCAAGCGCGTAACAAAAACAAATAGAAGAGACCAAACACGTAACAAAAACAAACAGTAAGGACCTTCCGAGTTAAAAAAGTAAGTTAGGGATCAAACGTGCAAATTATCCCAAACCATAGGGACCATTCATGTAATTTACTCTAAATATTGGTAAGTAGAGTTTTAATTATTCGAGATGTTTTTTCGATTTATCCATATAAAATATATGTTTTATTTATTTTTCGGATAGCTGCAAAAGTGTACATCATGTGGATAGTCAATTTTTTAATTGAAATAATCAATTCATTATTATCAAAATTCGTCATTAAGTTTAAACATTTTGGTAGAATCAACTAATTGAGATTGCTTATTTTAAAATGCTTATTAACTTATTTAACTTATTCTAGCTGACATCAATATTCTAATAATAAGCATATTTAAGAGTTTAGGATGAACAAAAAATATGTTCATTCTAGTGTCGAACTAGTAATAAACACTTTTTGATATGTTGTTTGTTTTAACTTACTAAAAACTTCGTCATAAGGTGGAAACTAACTTATATATTTTTTTTACTTTTAGCTTAAATAAACATGTAAGAGGTTACTTTGGGCATTTTACACGTATAATGAGAATTTGACAAACACTAAAAACAAACTTATTAAGTTATTAAGTTCCGGTACCGAATAAGTTGATCCAAGTATTTGTTAAACTTTGTTTTACACCGAATAAACTAATAAACATTTTTACAAAAAAAATGTTTGAATTGTAACACCTAGTTTCGAGATGTTTCTAAGTTCGGGATAGCAGTTTAGACCTTTTTAGACGTTGATAATGTTGGTCAGATGATTTAAACCTTTTTCATAAAACAAAATCAATAAACACCGAATGATTTAAGCCTTTAAATAGTGCTTTGGAACCAAAAGGGTAAAATCGGGAAAAGTGATATTTTGAGCTCTTTGCAAGAATTAATGAATTTATGTCGTATGTTTAAAGTAAAAAAAAAAATTTAATGAGTTTGTGGGGTTTGTTAATACATTCGCGTGCATATAAATATCACTGAAAACAGATTTGAAATGAAGAAGTTTTGGTTGTTTAAAGTTGGAATGGATTGAGTAAAAAACCCGACACCACGGCGTGGTGAGAAGGTTACCATGGCGTGGTGAGAAGGTCACTATGGTGTGGCGAGCTGTGCAACACAAGCCCATAAATTTAGAATTGTTACCGTATTTAAAGGAATGATTATGTGTTTTAGGTCATTTTCTCAACCTCTATCACATCTAGAGCCCCTTGAGAGCAAACCCTACCCCCCTTTCTCAACCCTGAGCCTCTCATCCTTTATTGGAGCTTAATTGGTGTTTTGGTACTCTCTTGAATAAGGTGGTATCATTTGGATCATCAATAAAGAGTTTTCCAACCTAGATTTTCTATCTCAAATAATCTTCTGGACTCTTGGGATGTATAAAGTCTTAATCATGGTGTTTATTTTCCTTAGATTTAAGTTATAATGAATTATAATCATTTTGGTCCTAAAGCCCTCGTGTTCTTGGAGTTTGGTGAACTCTAGAACCTTTAGTTACATTTTTCAGCTTCTGGACCATTGATGAGGAAGAAAAAGTGGTTACATGGTTTTTCCTTGAAGTCTATGCATTTGGAATAACCATTTTAGGGTTAGGGTTATAGATCTTGGCTTGTTGAGATGTCTAAATGGATAAAGTTGGAAACTTTATCCATTAGAACCCTTGAAAGGACCAAATTTGAGCTTTTGAGCTAGGGAGGTTTTGGGTTAAGGGATTAATCCACTAAGGTGTTTTGGATGATTCACCACGACTTGGTGGGTGGTTGGCCATGGTGCAGTGATGGGTTTTGATACAACTATTCTGCTATATAGCTACCATATCGTGGTCATGGATTTTGTCACAACGTGTGTAATACCTTGTTTTCACTTTAAAGTAGAAATTAATATAACCGTTTGTTTATAAATTTCAAAGTATAAATATATTACTTTTTAGCCAAAGTAATCATCACGAAAGAGGAACTAGTCGTAATGACGATTTCGCAGATATAAAGAACACCCAAATCTGACATCGTATGATGAAATTATGATTGTTCGAAGTTTCGCATTCTGGCCATATATGGCAAAGTACTTCGTAAAATATGAATAGGAGATAGGTTGATTATTAGCCTAAGTATATCAATAAAAGTCATAGTAATCATAAGTCCGAGAGCGCGTATTTAATGAGTGCCTAAATTTGACTTCGTATGAAGAAGTTATAAATTTTAGATGTTTCGGTGCAACAGTGTGCGACACAGAAATAGAAATTTAAAATCGGTTGAGTGTTAGACAAAACAATGTAAACGAGAGTTGAAGATCTCATAAATACCAATCTATTGATATAAAGAACATTAAGAACGAAGTCTGTGTGAAGGAGTTATGAATTTTACACGGTCTTTTGAAGTGTAATATTCATAGACCGTTAATTGAGTAGCTATTGATAGCTATGCATGAATATAAAGAACGTCGAAAACGGAACTTGTATGCAAGAGATATGATTTTTTTGAAGATCTGTGATTTTACTTGTTAATTATGACATAACACCACCCATATTGTGCCATGTGTCATCACCAGAACCACTTCCCGCACCTATCCATAGGCGTGGCGCGACCTGGGTTGTTGACGTGACATGCCTCCGCTACATAGCCTCTATAAATAGCTTTCACATGCTCCATTCTTCCTCATAATTTTCATAGTTAGGGTTCTCTCTTTAGAGACCCTTTCTTCCCCTATATTTATGAGTTTTTGGAGTTATGAAGTACTCACAATGAGGCTTTGAGGCAACAGAGAGCCAAGCAAAAAGAAGTGCTTGGTATCGAAGTTCTGTCTTTGACTTTTCGGGTTTTCACTAAAAATTTCTTTATGTTAAGCTACACTTACTAGGATTAAGTGTAACTTATATTTATGTTCATTATCGTTATTATGAACCTATAAATAAGATTTATCAGTGATTCTAGTCATAATATTGATTGATCTACTTACAGGAATGATTTCTAGGCTAGATTCAGTGAGGTGTTTAAAGTGGATTTTCTGAATAGTATACTCTATATACCAAACATGTCATACCTCCGATATGATCTTACTTGGTTATTCATTATTTGATAGAACTTGAAATTTTCATTGGGATTAGTGAAATATCTAGCTTTTATTACCAGATTAACATAGAGGCTAATAAGTTATAGTTGTATAGCATGATACTTGTTAGTCGTGTTGCTCGCCAACTGGATCACCCATATAGTTGCTAATCGTCTGAGTAATTGTCCTGGTGGATTTTTCTCACTATACTATGTACTAGAATATGTATCCTTTGTATGTTAGTGTGACATTGTGAGAACAAGAACGATCTGAGATGTAAAGACAAGGTTTAAAAACTTAAACCTTGAGAGAATGCTTAAGATCAATGTCTGCTTGCTAATAAGTGTTCTAGTCAAGCCTAGATAGATGAGTCAAGTCTGAGTTAATGCATTCAACAAGTGATCAAGCAATAAAGGAAGAATAAGAATAAAGATCCAAGTAAAGTTAATAAATGAAGAACAAGAAGAATGTTTGAAAGAATATTCAGAAAGATGAAGTAACTTGAATATAACTAAAAGTAAGTGAAAGTGATCCATCATTTGATTCAACATTGAATGCTCCTATAAGTAGGATTACATGAAACATAGAACTAACCAATTACAATCAAAGGACTGGACAAAGGAGTTACATCTGACACTCTGAATATCCGTATTTGACAAATAAAACTAAGTTCTATGACAAGTCAAATCAAATAAAAGTCAATTACAATTAATGCAAAGAGACAAAACATTGATCTCGGAACAACAAACATTCCCGGACATAAACATCCATTCCGGAATGCCTTCACTCTATCTTCACTTTACCACCTTGACTTTAGATCCGGAAACAAAAGAATTATGGAGTAAACTTCAATTTGGAACTAGCTTGACTTCAGAATTGACAAATGGATTTAGGATTGCTAGAGGTTCACTTTCAGGTTCCAACAATCTCCCCTTAAGTGAACTTAGCAATCAAGTCAGCTTAGATAACTTCTTCCTTGATGAAAGTGTAGGCTATGAACACCCATTCTCGGACTTCAATGTACCATGATAGTTGACTCACAAACTTTGCTTTGACATGCTCCGGAGCTTCATACTTGGTTGCACGGCTGATGAATTTCTTGAGTGCTTTTGTAGGAATCAGGTGTTTGTCAAGGACTCAGTAATAGTCCTTCTTGTTTGTCTTCTTGGTCTTGTATACAAACCCTAGAAACGGATCATCAATAGGACCTTCAACTAGCATATCAGCTTCTGGAAGCACACAATCTATCTTGGCAACAAAGTCTTCGGTTCCGAAAAGATGGGCCAACTCATAGTCATGTCGACTAAATTCCACAACATAGTGTTTGAGGAAGATCAGGGCTGCATGGTACGTACCCATGCTGATATCATCATTATGAATTCCTCGAATGTGAGCAGCTAAAGTCAGAATGTCGTTCAGATTCATCGCGTAGAAGTCTGCATTAGTGATGGTTTGATAGGATGGTTTGTTTCTGACAACATTGTATCGGAAGAGTGGATAGTTAAGTTCAAACTTTGTGAGGACTTTTCTTCCGTACCCAGAAATCTTGGTAATCTTTTTCTTCGTCCAAAATTCCTTTAGGGAAAGTGAATTCTTGGCATAGAAGGTTTTAAGCCTTTCACGCTCTGTTGGGATGGTAGCCTCCGGATTGTCATTGGGATGGAGAAGAGCAAACTTGATGTAGAATTTGCTAAAGGGAGAGAGAGGAAGATCAAGTTGTTCGAAATCATTTAAGGAATGTCGTAGTACATGAAGGGTTCCAAATCGACATCCTTAAGAATGCCTTCACGGAAGAGAGGAGAAATGTCACACATCAGATCAACGTTGTCTTTGAGCGATTGGATCCGGATGCTGTCCTCTAAAGTCTTGTTAATTTCTTCCTAAGACCATCCAAGTTTTTGATTTGGTGGAGGTCTGGAATCTGTGATAGGCTTATTGCCTTTGTCTTTGCTTTTTTTCATGACTGAGATAACATGCAACATGTTCTCATCCACAGTGACCTTGGGAGGGGAGGATGGAAGAGGTTCTTCCGGAATGTCGTCTGGAGTCCAAAGAGGAGAAACTTCATCAATTGGAGTGATTTTTGGTTCCAGAATAGGAGGCAACATGGAAGGTGTGGCCCAGAAGGCTTGAGCAGTGAGGAATGTTTTTACCTTAGCCATTTGAGTTGCCCTAAGATGAGCATCAGACAAAGTAGATGGCCAAGAGGTTGCGGACCAGATCTTCTTTTCTTCTTCAGTTAAAACCTTCGGAAAAAGCTTGTTTGGAGCTTCGAGACCAAGTACTCCAATAGGAACATGTTCTTCTTCATCCTCGTCTTCATCATCATCAAAGTTTTTTCTTAAAAGTCTGGAGACAACTTGGACTTCATCATCAGAATTAAGATCTTCATCTCGGAGTTGAAAAACTGAGGCAAGCTTCCATGGTTGACTCGGACCTTCTCCTCCTCTTGCATCGATGGCTTTCGGAACCGGTGCAAGTAGCAATGAGTCCTTTAGATCATCAAACTTGGTAAACACTTTCTGAAGACCAGTGTTGAGTTGACGAGTCAGTGCATCTTAAGCTTCTGAAGTTGGCTCTTGGGAGGAGAGATGATTGAATAGATGTCCAAGGATAGCAAGCATCTCATCAAACTTGCAATTCGGAACATCAACAATATTTCAAGTAGAGCAAAGTAGTTTGATGAGTACTTGCTGGATGATCAGATTCATTTCATCCTTTTTCTTGATTCCTTCTCCAGCCTCTGAATTTATTTCTCATGGCGAACATGGGTTTGCTTGACATGATCGTTGGTAGCAGCAACCAAGTCGTCATGAACCTTTAGCATAGTAGTGATGGTGTTGAGATAGTGCTCAACTGAAGCATCATACTTAGCTTCAACTTCTTCAACCGAATGCTTGAGCCGGATGGAGATCAGTTGATATAATTGAGCTTCCCTTTCAGCCACGGAAGGTCCGAACAGAGTGGATAGGGCCTGGAGAATGGCGTCAAGCTTGGAGTCTAGTCCAGACACCTTTTCATCGATTTTGGTGTTAAGCTCGGCCACGGAAGTCTAAAGAGTGGTAACCTTCTTCATTGTGTCCGAGATGTTGGATTGAATATCCATGAGTGCAAACAGATCAATATGATTTCTGGCCGAGGATCCATTGTCAGAGCTGGAAGGTTAAGGAGTATGTTTCGGAGATTCCAAAGTGGTTGGAGTCGTAGAAGGACCGGGTTTGTTGGTGGCATCATCATGAAGCTTTTGTGTTGATTTGGATTCATGCTGAGTAGAGGAGGAGGATCCGAAATCAAATGCTAGCTTGGAAGAGGATGGTTTAAGATGAAGTTGAACTGAGGAAAATAAGTTGGCCTCAACAAGGTGTGCAGGATTAGTTGTAAGCATCACTTCTTTGGAAATTTCATCATCCGAAGCTGAAGGATTGGAAGCATGAGGAGGATACTTTGGAGTTTCTTCGGATGTGAACTCAAGATCTACTAATTCATCTGTAGGTGAGACATAAGGCAAGTTGCTTTGAATAGATCTTTTCTTCATGGCAGTAAGAGTGGATTCCACTTGCGATCTGGTGAGCTCCAGATGCCTAGAGTGTTCCCTCTTCACATAATATTCCCACAAAGGATCGTCAACTCTTGGTCGTCACGTACCCTTTCCGGGTATCAGACCAGTTGCAGCACCAGTCGGAGGTTGAATGGACAACTCCAGCCTCAAACTGCTTGGCGTTTGGAACAGGGGTTCCGGAGTGTGTGTGTATAGAAACAAGTGGGATATCAAATTTGACACGTGAGTGTGTTCCAGGGGGGGCAATGAACATTCTTCAACACCGACATCACCTTTTTGAGTAGGTGAGGGTGGATTATGTGCGGACTCCCCGTATGTATGTGCATGTGTTTTTGAAACATCAAGGAGTACCTCGGATGAGTGGATCCGAGGTGTATTTAGAAGGCCAGAATCAGCTTGAATGTAACATCCGAAAAATACAACCAATTTAAATTTTTTCAAAACAACCCGATTTTCATTAAAATGTTTACAAAAAGGTTTTCAATACAAAGCATTAGAGTATTCCTAGAATCACATTGCTACAAAATCATGAGGAGCGGTACGATCGCGCCTTCGCCTTGCCACGGTCTCCTGAAGGACCTGAAAAACATTAAACCACAACTGTAAGCCCGAAAGCTTAGTGAGATACCCCCAAAATACCAACCACATATACGCCCTTCCAGGCTGCGACCTTCCGGTCCAAAACATATAAAACGTACATAACATAACAAAACATAGAACAACCATGCATATTGGGTCTACTGTGTGACTGGTCCGCCGTATCGGGCCTTCAGTCCACCGGATCCATCCTCCAGGTCTAGTCATGTCCTTCGAGTCTACAGTGGGGTTGGTCCACCCGCATCGGGCCTTCAACCCACCTGGTCCACTCTCTGAGTCTAAAGTGTGACTGGTCCACCCACATCGGGCCTTCAGTCGGCCTGGTCCACTCTCCGAGCCTCGGCACGTCTGGTCCACCCTCGTGGGGCCTACAGCCTATCCGGACCGCTTGCTGTGCCTTCGGAACAACCGGTCCGCCCTGGGTATCTTGGCCTAAAGCACAAAGCAGGACCCACCTCAACCCATCTCCAGTCCAAACAACCATGTGCACAAAACATACAATCATATAACAGTCATAGTCAACAACCGAGCAAGCATATCACATAACATATCATTACCCTAACCGGGTTACCGACCTAACCGGTCACTAGCATAGCATCACTCTGTATATCGGGAAACTGACCTTAACAAGGTCTCCTAGCATGTACCATCCTAGCTACCAGGATGCAGACACATCAAACAATAACATAATAACCATATCCGAATCTCAATCCAATAAAGGGCCGGCCTTGGTGCCTTAGACCCTGTTGATATAGTGAGGATAACACACCTCGAAACTGTCGGCTGAAAGTATAAGATCCCGCTGCTCCGAACTCTGACACGAACTCCTCCACTGAACATCAAAACATACAACTCAATAAATACCCTTAATAACCAAAATACCCCTGGAAGACAACTGGTCAACCTTGGACTAGTCAAGGTCAACCCCTGACTGACCCTACTCGCTGAGTCACCCGATCACTCGCCGAGTCCATATGCTCAGAACTTCCTTCAATCAGCGACCCAACTCGCCGAGTCACCCCAAGACTCGCCAATTCATCGACTCAACCAGACTTATTGGGACTTCCTCGACGAGACTCGCTGAGTCCAAGTGGACTCGTCGAGTCCAAGGCTATCTTCAACCTACTCGCCGAGTTGTTCTTCCAACTCGTCGAGTTCCAGGCCATCTTCAAGCAACTCGTCGAGTCCACCCATGTGACTCGTCGAGTACCACTGGTCTGAATCCATACAGAAGCATCTCAGGCCATGCAATTGATCCAAAACATAGATCCAACCTCCTACAATCCATCCATCACGTAAAGTGGCAAACTTTACGTGAATCTAAAGAGATCTAAGCCTTATTCACCTTAGAACCAAGGTTTGGGACATGGTGGCTTCACTAAGCACTCAAACACAGGAACTTTAATGCACTCTAGGCCTTCAATATTCCAGATCTGAGGTAGCAACCTCAGATCTAACCTCCAAACTCCAAAACATTCCAAGATATACTCCCCACAAACCCCAAAATGATGAAACTAGGAAAACACAGCCTAAGAACGAAAGTATTACCTCCAAAAGATGCCTCAAATAGCAACCAAACTTGAATCCAAGCAAAGCCCTTTGATCCAAGCCACTTCTCCTTCAAGATTTCTTCAACCAACACCTTTCCAAGCTCTAATTTGCTCCACAAATGAACTCTCCACGAATTTAGGGTTTCTGGAACTCAGGGAGGGATAAGGGAGGCTGTGGAGGGGCATAATGCTCTTTATATAGGGCTCAACCCCGAAAATTAGGGTTTTCTCCATGCAACACCTACTCCCCGAGTCCATCTTTGGACTTGCTGAGTAGGCCACTTGATACGCGACCATAGTCGCGACCTGACTCGCCGAGTCTATCCATGGACTCGCCGAGTCACCCTTCGAAACTTACACTTTTAGCCCTTCAACTCTACTCTTGCGATTTCGGGATGTTACAATTCTCCCCCACTTAAATTAGGCTTCGTCCTCGAAGCCTACGATATCTCATCTTCAAATTACTTCCCACGACATGCCACCTGACCTTGACCGAACCAAGTCCCTCGAGGTACAACCATAGAAACCAGAAGCTCACTTTCTCCTTCCATACGGTGTCCCCACCACCTACTCAAACCGGGCACCAACTGTACCCTCCGATAACCACACTCAACAACCGAGAATTACCCATCATGCCTTATTGCTCCAATTCTCATCTTTCACTTGACTCATATGGCTATAAAGCCACGAACCATTGGATCCCCGATCCGAATTCCACTCTATCCATCCCATGTCGACCGAAAGACCCATTCTTTTATTCCGGAGCAACTCCCCCGAGTTCTCCTCTCGCAATCATACACACATGCTGATCTAGCTCTAGCACCCTCAGGTTTGGATAACCTGATACACTGATGATATCCTCAAACATCCTTCTAGGATGAACCGCTGATACATACCCAAAACCCTGATCAGAATCTCACTGAGAGTCCAAGACTCTTTCTCTGTATCCCTTCCGAACCCCTCTCCCTGGCTCTACGCCGCGGTATTCCCCCCACGCCCTGAGCAACATATTAAGTCGAATGAGCTTTTATTCAACCGCCGCAACACACTACTCAAAGACCATCGACGGACCACTCCAATCATAACTCTACACTGCCGCTTTCACTTTCGTGAATTCGCACTCCCTTTTGGAATTTCATTCCTCCCTCTTTCCTTACCAAGGAAACCACTCGTCCGCCCAGTCACCATGACAGGCACTATGGTGCTCATCCCACGCTACACTACCTCTTTAAAGCGTACCCGACATCCATGCATCACCACCACTCTGACTCTCATCGCAGGGACTCTCATGCCCATGCACTACCTTCACTGCTCAAAATTGCTACCCGGGGCCAGACCTCCCAATGTAATCACACTGCAACATACGCAACCATAACCTCGAACCGATCCAACAATACTCGCAGAGTCTTCAGCATGACTGGACCGCTTCCCCAGGCCTTCAGCCAATCTGGACCACTCTCAGGACCTTCAGCCAATCTGACTGGACCGTCCTCCGAGCCTTCGGCCTGACTGGTACGCCTACTGGCCTTCAGTCTATCCGGATCGCTCAATTAACATTCATCATTTCGAACTATCCCTTCGGGAAATCCTCCTACGCATACCGTTCTAGCCATCTAGGGGTTCCGAACTCTATCTCCATCATACATACTCGATCCCGGCCTGCTCCCATGCCTTCCACAATCAACTGCTCTAGGTCTGTATTCCGCCCGCACGCTTGTTACTCACCCATACGAGCCTGCTCTCGACTGATAGAAATATCGCTGAATTCCCCAAGAAGCTAAACAACCTTTCAGACCCAACAATCATTAGGAGAATTTCCAATTCTCCCCCACTTAAGATACTGACAATAAATCACCGGTCGCCATCACCGATCTCCCAAAGTAACCTTGCAGAAAATCAACACTTACACGCAAAATGTTTCTCACCAGCGCCAACAACTTTCATAAAAATCATGTTTCCACGCTGCACAACCCGCTCGAAAAGAACCCAATCTTCAACTATCCATTCCTCTGACTGCAGAATCTACCCGGCCTTCAAACCAACACCGCATCCGCCACCAATCCTCACAAAGATAATCAACAATAGCTCGAAGTACAAATCCATAACCATAACGATCCTTCAGGGAACAAAGGATACCAAAACAAAATCTCGATCACAACTCGCCAAACCCTCAGGGGACAACGGATACCACACGAAAACCCGAAACGCAATTCCATAACCAACCAACGAAACCAACAGATAACAATACTCCACAACAATCACAAATGACCAAAAACAACAGAAAGAAACATACCCGCAACAGAAAGCTGAAAAACACGACCCTAAGCCCTTGGGGGCTCCGCTCCACCCTGACCTCCACCTGTGATCCTCAATGTAGCCGGTGCTGGAGCCTGCACCGGTCCTGCAGCAAGCCGTGGACAGTTGACCTTCAAATGTCCAACCTGATGACAATGATAGCATATCCTCAAATCCCGAACCGGCACTAACTGCCGACAATCCCTCGCATAGTGTCCCTCCTTTCCGCACTTGCGGCATGCTCCACCGGACCGACAAACCCCGGCGTGACCCCTTCCACACTTTCCACAGACGTGGCTACCCTGATCTCCCATCCTGGAATCAACGGTCTTAGACTGTTTCGTCGCCGGCTGCGACTGAACCGGAGCTTGCCTCAGCTAACGCATCTGCAAGTCAATCTCTAACTCACGCCGCCTGGCGGCCTCCTGCAACTCCAGGAAAGTCTCGCACCTCTGCGCAGACACAAACTGTCCGATGTCTCTCTTTAGCATACTCAGATATCGGGACATCTGAGCCTGCTCCGAAGCGAACTCAGGGCAAAACATCGCCCTCTCAGTAAACATCCTAGTGATTTCCATCACCGATTCCGAATCCTGTTTTAGCTCCAAGAACTCCTGAGCCAACCTCTCCCTCTCGACCTGCGGAACATAACGAGTGCTGAACATCTCTCTGAACCAATCCCATGAAATCGCAACCCTCTGCGCATCCGAGTACGACCCCGTGGTCAATCTCCACCAATCCTTTGCCCCGAGCCTTAACAGGTTCAGAGCACACCTCACCCTCTGATCAGCAGGGCATGAACACATGAAGAAACATCCCTCCACATCTGATAACCATCTCATAGCAACGATCGGATCCTGAACTCCATCAAAAGTGGGAGGCTTCGTATTATCGAAGTCCCGATACAGGAAACCTCTACTGGCTCCTCCCTCTGCCGCTGCTACTGTTGCGGTAGCCGCCGCGGCAGTCGTCTCCGTGAGAGCCGCATAGCGATCATCAAAATACTCCACCATGGCGGTCTTGATCGACCCAAACAACTCCGGCAGCTTAGCCCGAAACAATGCAGCAACCTCATCATGCAGGATCTCACGAATTCTCGCATCCAACTCGTGCGTACTCATCTGACTGACAACCTCGGGCTGAACAAACCCACTCGGAACTCCCTCTCCTGCTCCTGATCTTGACCCAGATCCACTCCCAGCGTGCCCTGAAATCTCCATACTGAAAATAAAACACCAAATCTCAGACATATTCCACTATCCCGGGAACCAGCTCTCATCCCAACCCTAGAGGTCATGGTTTCCCTGATACGTGTATGAGTCCGTGCTTTCAGTAGTATGGGCCCATACTACCTTCCACACCTACCCATATTTGTATGAAGTACTCCCACAACACCCTAGCGACATACATAACAACGCTCTATCCTCACAACTAGACGAACACTAGAAATCTCTCACAAGGAACCCTAGGCTAGCAGGCA
Source organism: Lactuca saligna (assembly GCF_052625555.1). Taxonomy (NCBI): domain Eukaryota; kingdom Viridiplantae; phylum Streptophyta; class Magnoliopsida; order Asterales; family Asteraceae; genus Lactuca; species Lactuca saligna. The sequence goes on from NC_136421.1 coordinate 218,315,101, forward strand.
TCATGAATCAGGCAACTCATCAAGAAATCCTGAAGATCCCTAGCCTAACTCTAGCATGTTGTTCTATCAAAGCTCAATAAAACAATTGTCATGTATGGTATTTTGGGGTTACTTACTGGCTCCGGCTGATCGTACCTCCGCGTCCTCCTTTACTTATTTTGAAAACCATTTTTAAATTCTCTTTTTGAAAACCCTCCTCGATTTGAGACTGGAGTCACACAATTGTTCCTCCAATTCACTCAAACCAAGGCTCTGATACCAACTTGTAACATCCAAAAAATACAACCAATTTAAATTTTCTCAAAACAACCCGATTTTCATTAAAATGTTTACAAAAAGGTTTTCAATACAAATCATTAGAGTATTCCCAGAATCACATTGCTACAAAATCATGAGGAGCGGTACGATCGTGCCTTCGCCTTGCCACGGTCTCCTGAAGGACCTGAAAAACATTAAACCACAACTGTAAGCCCGAAAGCTTAGTGAGATATCCCCAAAACACCAACCACGTATACGCCCTTCCAGGCTGCGACCTTCCAGTCCAAAACATATAAAACGTACATAACATAACATAACATAGAACAGCCATTCATATCGGGTCTACTGTGTGACTGGTCTGCCGTATCGGGCCTGCAGTCCACCGGATCCATCCTCCAGGTCTAGTCATGTCCTTCGAGTCTACAGTGGGGTTGGTCCGCCCGCATCGGGCCTTCAACCCACCTGGTCCACTCTCTGAGTCTACAGTGTGACTGGTCCACCCGCATCGGGCCTTCAGTCGGCCTGGTCCACTCTCCGAGCCTCGGCACGTCTGGTCCGCCTCGTGGGGCCTACAGCCTATCCGGACCGCTCGCTGGGCCTTCGAAACAACCGGTCCGCCCTGGGTATCTTGGCTTACAGCACAAAGCAGGACCCGCCTCAACCCATCTCTAGTCCAAACAACCATGTGCACAAAACATACAATCATATAACAGTCATAGTCAACAACCGAGCAAGCAGATCACATAGCATATCATTACCCTAACCGGGTTACCGACCTAACCGGTCACTAGCATAGCATCACTCTGTATATCGGGAAACTGACCTTAACAAGGTCTCCTAGCATGTACCATCCTAGCTACCAGGATGCAGACACATCAAACAATAACATAATAACCATATCCGAATCTCAATCCAATAAAGGGCCGGCCTTGGTGCCTTAGACCCTGTTGATATAGTGAGGATAACTCACCTCGAAACTGTCGGCTGAAAGGATAAGATCTCGCTGCTCCGAACTCTGACACGAACTCCTCCACTGAACATCAAAACATACAACTCAATAAATACCCTTAATAACCAAAATACCCATGGAAGACAACTGGTCAACCTTGGACAAGTCGAGGTCAACCCCTGACTGACCCTACTCGTCGAGTCACCCGATCACTCGCCGAGTCCATATGCTCAGAACTTCCTTCAATCAGCGACCCAACTCGCCGAGTCACCCCAAGACTCGCCGATTCATCGACTCAATCAGAAATATTGGGACTTCCTCGACAAGACTCACCGAGTCCAAGTGGACTCGTCGAGTCCAAGGCTATCTTCAACCTACTCGCCGAGTTGTTCTTCCAACTCGTCGAGTTCCAGGCCATCTTCAAGCAACTCGTCGAGTCCACCCATGTGACTCGTCGAGTACCACCGGTCTGAATCCATACAGAAGCATCTCAGGCCATGCAATTGATCCAAAACATAGATCCAACCTCCTACAATCCATCCATCACGTAAAGTGGCAAACTTTACGTGAATCTAAAGAGATCTAAGCCTTATTCACCTTAGAACCAAGGTTTGGGACATGGTGGCTTCACTAAGCACTCAAACACAGGAACTTTAATGCACTCTAGGCCTTCAATATTCCAGATCTGAGGTAGCAACCTCAGATCTAACCTCCAAACTCCAAAACATTCCAAGATATACTCCCCACAAACCCCAAAATGATGAAACTAGGAAAACACAACCTAAGAACGAAAGTATTACCTCCAAAAGATGCCTCAAATAGCAACCAAACTCAAATCCAAGCAAAGCCCTTTGATCCAAGCCACTTCTCCTTCAAGATTTCTTCAACCAACACCTTTCCAAGCTCTAATTTGCTCCACAAATGAACTCTCCACGAATTTAGGGTTTCTGGAACTCAAGGGGGGGATAAGGGAGGCTGTAGAGGGGCATAATGCTCTTTATATAGGGCTCAACCCCGAAAATTATGATTTTCTCCATACAACACCTACTCACCGAGTCCATCTTTGGACTCGCCGAGTAGGCCACTTGATACGCGACCATAGTCGTGACCTGACTCGCCGAGTCTATCCATGGACTCGCCGAGTCACCCTTCGAAACTTACACTTTTAGCCCTTCAACTCTACTCTTGAGATTTCGGGATGTTACATTGAATGTCATGAGTTCCTTCATGTTAAAAGGAGGAACTTAATTTGGATTTCTTTTTGGGATTTGGCTTCGAAGGGGAAGTCTTCCTTTTGGCAGAATTTTTGGTTTTCTTAGGTCTGAACATGGAAGGATTGGCCTGTTCCGGAGTGGGCTCAACAGAGACTGGGGCAGGTTGTGTTGGGTTAAACACAACTGAAGTATCTAAATGATTTTTCAAGTGAATGGATTCGGAGGGAATGAGGGCCAACATATGGTCCAGAAGTCTTCTGACAGGACCAAAAGAAGATTGGTCCGAAATACGATAGTGCTTAATTGCTCGAAAAGGAAGACATACCTCTTTCGAAATGGTCGAAACCGGAATTGGTTCAGATCTTTCTTTGTAGAGTTCCTGAATCGTCAGAGCATAAAACTGAGGGCTTGAAATCTCATTGGTCTTCCTTTTGATTGCGAATTTTCAGAAGTCCTGCCATAGTACCTCTGGAAGGTCAACAACATTGCCATGTCCGGAATAGATGTTGTATACAACATACAATCAATCTTTGCTGAGGGTATCCATTCCTCCGTGCTTGCTGGATATCCCAAGAATAATAAAGTGCAATAACACAGTCCATAAGCCTGAGATAGTCGAATTCTTGAAATCCTTTGCCCTATAGTCTTGGTTGTACCCAATGTGGTTCAAAAACAGTTGGCAAGGGGTTGTTGAGTTGAAGAGTGAGATGCCATTGTTGAGTTCTTATGAAAGCTTCAAGAACACGATGAACACAGAGAGATTTTGAAGTCTTTGAGGGTTTTGAGAGCGTAAAGAGGTAAAGGGGGGGGGGTTAGAGGGGTTTATATAGGTAAGTGAAATGGGTCGAGTTAAGAAGGTAATGCTGAGGATCCAAAACCAAAACGGGTAGCATTAAATGAGTAACCGTTTTTAGGGGTGAATTGACGTGGAGGGGATAAGTAGGGTTGGTTTGTAGCTAGAAATGGAAAACCCAAACGGTGATTTGATGGTTGCTTTTAGGAGACGTGCAATCGTGGCACGAATTTCAAGGAATATAAGGATCCTCATATGTTACAGTTACAAAGAAAACCTTATTGACTCTTGGTTTTCCGAATGATCGATTCCGGATAGTTGAAATTCGTAGGGTAAAAGGTTGAGTTCCAGATTAAGAAGATTTAAAAAGAGGCCCGGAATGAGATCAGTCTAGAGTGAGGATTGAATTTTTGGAGTCAAGAGAAAGTTTTCAATTTCGGAGAAAAATTTTGAAATAATGATTTTAAGTTCCAAAAAAGAATTTGTAAGACATTCCGGAACAAGATTTGAGAAAACTTCCGGAGTGAATTTTGAAAATTCCGAAGTATAGAATACAATACCTTTCCGAAGTGGAATTCTGAGATGTCATTATGAAGTACATTCCGAGATGCAAAATGTGATCAAGATGACTATGTGGACTTAGACCACCAAATGATCAGGATGAGCTATACAACGTAAGATTCAAGTGATGGTTAGAAATAAAGACAAGTAAAATGATCATTTGTATTTTGAGAGAGAATAGTTCCGAAAAGAAAAATACTTTTGAGATTGGAACCAATTTACTATCCTAGAGCCTGTGTTTGAAGAGTATTGAAGAATCAAGATTCGTTGATTGCTTCATATATTTCTCGTTGCAGATCTTTTTATTTTCTAGATGCTTGTTTTGGAATTTAAAGAATTTTGATCCATTCCATACTTTGAGGGGGGAGATTGTAGGGTTTCAAAGCACTCCATGGATGATGGCAATGGCCCCCCTTGATGAAATGTAGATTAAAAGCCCAAGAATTTTCTTTTCCCTATAAATAGTCATGTATTATTCACAATGTGGCAGTTATATTTTGCCTCACTCTTAACCCTAATTGTGAATAATACATGACTATTAATAGGGAAAAGACACGTCTTCGACTTTTAACCTACACTTCCTCAAGGGGGGCCCATTGCCATCATCCATGGAGTGCTTTGAAACCCTACAATCTACCCCTCAAAGTATGGAATGGATGACAATGCTTTAACTTCCAAAACAAGCATCTAGCAAATAAAAAAAATTTGCAACGAGGTATATATGAAGCAATCCGCGAATCTTGATTCTTCAATAGTCTTCAAACATGGGCTCTAGGATATATAAATCAAGCACTTAAGTAATGTCTTTAAACTTCATTTTCGAATGTAATCCCCAAAATAATCTTCATGAAACCCAAACCCACCATAAAAACCCATTTCAGAACAAAGAAACCAAATAACTTCTTGTCTTTGAAGAGCTCCCCCCTCCCCCAAGTCACAATGATCTTCAAATAGGCTAATGATATAAGCCACCAAAAATTATCATGTAACAAAACAAATTTTAAGATTTGTAATGCCACTTGATCGAGAAAATACTAGAAGTCAGAGATATAACAAGTCCTTAGATGAACTCGATGAAGAATTGCTACTGTAAAGGATACTTATCTATAAAAGCTTTAGCAGAGCTCAATGAAGAACTTCTACTGTAAAAGCTACCTTCATAATTCTACCACAAGCTTTATCAAAAATCTTCAACTTTGAAAAGTCACAAATCCAATTTCGAATGGTCATACCAAATTCTCCCCCGACTTATAATAAAAAATGTGATTATAAAGACTTTAAATGGTCATGAGAATGATCTTGAATGGATAAATAATTATAATGCTCCCCCGTGACAAAATGATATTCACAATGAATTATAAAATCCGAAAAAGTCGTGAAAATTTGACGTTATCAGTAAAAACGACTTTCCAAACCGCTAAGACTTGATGAAATCTTTATTTTTCTGTTCACGAAAAAATATGTGCTTTAAAATATCCAAAAGTGTTCACCGGCCCTTAAATTTGTAAAATTTTCTTAATATAGGGCAGAAACTATCGCTTGCTGAAAGACAGGAGCTGGAATGGTAATACAGCATCAATATACCCCTTTATTTGTAAAAGTTTCTAAAAATGGATCAAAACAGTCAAACTGTAAAAACAACATGGACCAAAAATGCCAATTTGCTGAAGTTGCATGGACCATTGGTGTAACATTAGTCATCCTCATCCCCAATATATGGGACTTATTAAAGAACACGACTGCAATAGGTTCGCTTCGAGTACAAGCAACCGAAACCAAGTTCAGTCCAAGATCGTTGATACAAAACGAAACCAGGTTCGTTTGGAGCATCAAGAGGCGAATCTGATTCCATGACAAAAGCGAAACCTTATCCAAACTAAATCACATGTGTGCTTTCTACTCTTCCCTCTTTTGTTCCAAGTTTTAACAAACGAACCCAAGTTCGTTCCAGGTGCTAACAAACGACACCAATCATAGGTTTGCTTCCGATTCAGTCGAATACAGCCCAAATTGAATCCATGTCAACAAATGTTAATTTGAATCCATAAATTAATTCCACATCCGAACGTTTGCAAGTATGATGTTCGTTCCAAATCAGTCATTTATACCCCAAAGCGAATCCACAAAAACGAATTTAATCAGAGGTTCGCCTTTTTCTAATGTTTGAGGGATTGCAGGTAAGGACATTCGTTCATAGTTCCACCCAATTCACAGTTAATTTCGAGTTTTTCAGGTATGACTGGTAATAACGAATAAGCACATAGTGTCCCCAATTTCATTCGTTCACATGCCACTCTCGATTTCAATTATGAAGGCAGAGAGCCTGATTGCCCAATTTTGACTTTTGCATTGACCGGTGTTCATCCCGATTAACACTCGTTCGCAGGTAAGGTTGCAAATCCAATATCATTCGATATGATTGCACTTCCGATCACAAATCTGATTAAGATTGCAATCTCAGTTTTGACTTTAATGGTTTTGTCTATGTAGAACAATCTCAACCATTCCAACTCAGCTTTATCACAGATTGCGAATTAACCGATGTCTTAAGCCCCAAATATAAAACCTATTTAGCGATTGTGAACCAGTCATCAAATTAATTCCCATCAAAGTCATAATCACAATAAACAACCAAGAATTCAATAATCCCAACAAAGCGATTTTGTCTTCACATCCGATTGGTTCGTCCGTTCATCACCAGACTTCGAGATTAACATTCAATCAAACACTAAATCGATTCTTCAAAGATCGATTTCACTCACAGATCATCATAAATTTTCATTTGCTAGATAAATCAAATTAATAATCATAAAATCAAACTGACTATACGAATAGGAACGAGAAAATTTGATAAATATTATCTTGGATTGAAACTAACAAAAATCGATTCATGAGAATTGATATACACACGATGAAGACCATTAACCTTTAAAAAAATCGTCGATTGTAGATTTAGAACAGAATACTGATGGAACGAAATCAGATGGAAAATACGCATACAACCAAGGAATAAAAAATGGATCGACAATAATCATGTGGACCATGTATAGTGAATCAGCCAAGAGTTTTGGCCAGATTAAAAAAAATGATACGAATGGATCCAATATGGTCAAAACAAAGGGATTTTTGGATTAAGCAAAAGAACAGATCCAATATGAACAGAAGAACGAATCAGATTAAAAAAATACCATATGAACAGTATAAATCTCCATGAACAGTAACTTGAATAAAAATTTTGATTCCATACTGCCAAAACAACAAAATCTTCAATAACTTGTGCTAGAAAATCATCAAACCAAGAATCGATACTTCAAAAATCAATAGATCTTCAAAGACCTGCTCTGATACCACTTGTTGGGATTAAAACCCTAATTGAGATTTGATGAACAAGATGCGGAAAATAAGAACAAACACAAACAAAGAAGATATGTCAAATGATCACTCGATTTATTCAAAACATGAGGAATAAATTGCACTTTCAGCATAGACTAAAGAATCTAACACTACATAAGAAACCTCACAACGTGGCGGTTACATTTTGTCTCACTCTTAACCCTAATTATGAATAATACATGACTATTTATAGGGAAAAGACAAGTCTTGGGCTTTTAACCTACACTTCATCAAGGGGGCCTATTGCCATCATCCATAGAGTGCTTTGAAACCCTACAACTTCCAACAAAGAGAACAGGTCTCTTGAAATAACTAAGGATCTAGCATCATCATACCCATCTTATTTAGAAAACCATTAAACTTGGTTTCGTCTAATGCCTTAGTAAAGACATCAGCAATATCATCTTCAGACGGAACAAAAATGAGTTCAATGTTACCATTTAAAACATGATCTTTAATAAAATGGTACCGTATGTCAATGTGCTTCGTCATGGAGTGTTGAATTGGATTGTATGAAATGGAAATGGAACTTTGAGAGTCACAATAGATAGGAATGTATTGAAAACGGTAACCATAATCCAAGAGTTGAGACTTCATCCATAGAACTTGTGAGGTACAGCTGGCATCAACAATGTATTCTGCTTCGGCTGTAGAGAGTGCAATGCACTTCTGTTTCTTGGATGACAACTAACCAATAGACCACCTAAAAATTGACAGCCACCTGAGGTGCTTTTTCTATCAAGTTGAAGACCACCATAGTTTGAATCTGAATATGCTTGAAGTAGGAAGCTCTCGTTTGCTGGGTACCAGATTCCGAGACTCATTGTACCTTTGAGGTATCAGAATATTTGTTTCACAACGAAGAGATGAGACATATTTGGGTTGACTTGAAATATGGCACACAAGAATGTTGCAAATATGATGTCTGGACAACTTGCTGTGAGATAGAGCAGAGATCCAATCATTCCTCTTTACTTCTTTTCATCAACTTCTTTCTAGGGTCGGCAAAGATCTTGTGTCTGAAGCCCATTGGTACCTTGGCTGAGGTACATGTGTCCATTAAGTACTTTTGAGGAGTTACAAAATGTACTTCTCTTGGTAGATAAAAATTCCTCTGTTGGTCTATTTGACTTGGAGACCAAGAAAGAAGCTTAACTCCCGATTCATGCTCATTTGGAATCGATTGATCATAAGTTTTGCAAAGTCAGCAACGACTGATGAATCCATAGATCCAAAAATGACGTCGTCCATATAAATTTGAACCAACATAAGATGCTTACCATTTGATATTCGAAACAAAGTGGGGTCTAAAATTCCTCGTTGAAAACCTGAACGCTTGAGAAAATCTGTGAGGGTCTCGTACCATGCACGAGGAGCTTGCTTTAAGCCGTAGACAGCTTTCCGGAGTTTGTAACAGTAATTCGGAAAAGAGAGATTAATAAAACGAGGGTCTGTTGAAGATATACTTATGTGTCAAGTTCACCATTAAGAAAAGCACTCTTAACATCATTTGGTAAACTTTGAAACCTTTTTGAGCAACATAAGCAAGAAAGATTCTGATGGCTTCAAGACGTGCAACATAAGCAAAGGTCTCATCGTAGTCGAGGCCTTCGATCTGAGTAAATCCTTTCGCCACCAATCTTGATTTGTTTGGAATAATAACTCCTGTGTCATCTAACTTGTTGCGGAACACCCATCTAGTACCAACAATAGGGTGATCTGGAGGAAGAGGCACGAGAGTCCACACTTCATTTCTATCGAATTCTGCCAATTCTTCTTGTATGGCTGTAATCCAGTCAACATGCTCTAATGCTTTCTTGATGGATTTGGGTTCAACCATGGATATAAATGTCGATAAATGACATTCATTTTGAACACTTGTAGCAGATCGAGTTTGAACACCAGTATTAGGGTTTCCAATAACTTGGTTGGGAGGATGATCCTTGGTCCAAGGATGTAACCTTGGGAGTTTTTGAGCAGCAGACGATCCAATATCAACAATGGTATTGATTTGCTCCCCCTGAATGGTTTCAACTTGTGGATGATGCTCCCCCTGAACTTCTGAACCGGAGAGGTTGACATCATCATCAAAAGGGAACTCAAAGAAATTTTTTTTCAACAATGTTGATAGGATTGGAGTTATCATAGTCAGCAGCTTCTTCTAGGAATCCATCTACATTTGAAATGGTTTCAGAATCAAATGGAGCATTCTCCCCCTCAACTTGAGAAGGTTGAAACGGTTCAAAATCAAATGGGGAAAGAGAGGGTAGAGGACCTGAAACAGGTTGCAAGGTAGGGACAGATGAGGAAGGTTGACTTGATTCCGAATCAAGTGTTGTTTCAGAAGGTCCAAACAAAGTTTCAAAATCAATTTCATGAATTATCTGAACATTCGGACATTCTGAGGTTGGAGCATAAGACTCCATAATGTGAGTTGTAACATGCATGGGAACATAATTTCGAACAAAGTTGTCATCAAAGGTGACATCAAAACTTTCTTCAATAACTCGAGTTCGACGGTTGAGAACTCGATACGCATTTGACTTGGAAGAGTACCCAAGGAAGATGACTTCATCAACTTTAGCTTGGAACTTGGTAAGCTGATCACGATTGTTCTTGATGAAGCATCTATATCCAAAAACATGAAGAAACGAGATTGTTAGCTTCCGACCATTCATTGCTTTGTATGATGTCATATTGAGGCGTCGATTGATGATACTCTTATTTTGAGTAAAGCATTCAGTTGAGACGGCTTCATCCCATAGATAGAGTGGTAGATTTGCAATGTTTAGCATTGGTCGGTCAGCTTCAATAAGATTTCTATTGCATTTTTCAATTACACTGTTCTGTTGTGGAGTGTAAGGAGCTGAAAAGTTGTGGTCAATTCCTTTCTCAGTGAGGAATTTCTCAATGGTTGAGTTAGTGAATTCCGAGCCATTGTCACTTCAGATTCTCCTAACTCGGAGTTTGATGAGAGCTTCTATTCCTTTAATAAAATTGATGAGCTTAGACGCTATTTCGGATTTCAGCCTGAGGAAGAAGACCCAAGTGAACCTTGTAAGGTCATCAACAATCACAAGAATGTATTTCTTATGATGAAGACTCTCTATAGTGGATGGTCCACAAAGATCAATATGTAAAAGCTCTAATGGTTCTGAGATTGATTTTTCTATGATAACAGGATGACCCTTCTTCAATTTCTTTCCAAACTCACAAGCAGCACAAAAATGATCAATTTAAAATTTGAAAAGAGATAAACATCTCACCATTTCACCGGATAGGAGATCATTCATGTAACGAAAGTTTAGATGAGCGAGCCTTCGGTGTCATAACCAACTGACATCAGGAACGACTTTGGAGAGAAGGCAGAGTTGTGGCTTGCCAATAATCATGTTGATGTGGAGTGGGTACATGTTCTTTTTGCGGTTTGACTTGATTAAACACTCCTTTCGATCTTCAGTCATTACATAGTTGTGCTTCTTGCAAAATTCAACACGTCGGTTTGAGTCAGTGAGCTGAGCAACACTTATCAAATTATGTTTCAGATCAGCTACATAAGCCACATTTGAGATTGAGAAATTTCCATTTGTGAGAATTCCATAACCACGGATTTAAGAATTGGAGTTGTTTCCATACGTCACGTAACCAACATTAGGAGAAAGCTCGAGATCTCGCAGAAAATCTTTCTGCACTGTCATGTGTATGGAGCAAGCATTATGAATATAACATATTGTTTCTTGCTTTGAAGCACAAAGTACCTGCAAAATTAGTGAGTGGTGGAGCTTTTAGGCTCCGAGTTAGGTTTAGGGACATAGGGACGAGATTTGGACTTTGGTTGTGACTTTGGAACAACTTAGTGATTCCTGGAAAAGTCTTTTGAGTGCTTAGGAAATAGGCAGAATGCTAATGTCTTTTCATATATCCAGTAGTCATATTCGATGACTTGAGGATCCAGGATGACTTTCTTCGTACATTGAACTTCCGAAGTGGTGGGAACAACAGTGACCTTCGGAACTGTTGGTGTATCAATGTGAGATTTGACTTTCAATACAAGATGTTGCTTTGAAGATTTTGAAAAGTTTGTTTTCTCAACAAATTTTGATTTGTTTGATGACACATTTGTTTTAGAAAACTTGGGTTTAAAAATTGTGCCAATAAATGTTAGCAATGAATGCGGATGAAACAGTCTGAGTATAGCTGTTTTGGACAGACATGGTATTCACACAAGATTCGGGTTGATTGGTATTGATCATTTTCTTTGGTTCTACAGGACTGAGAGAGTTAGAAGTTCTCCCGAGGATCTTAGTGGGTGTGAAGGAGTTTTGAATATGGGTTGATGAATGAAAATTCTGAGATACAATCTTTTTGGAGTTCTCAAGGAATCTTGAATTTTGTCTAGTCTTAACTTCCTTTTTGTGAGCATTTCGATCTTCTATCTTAGGATCTACTATATCCTTCCCATTCAACATTGGCTTTCTTTTGGATTGAGATGAGGATTTAGAAGTCTGTCCTACTGAAGGGTTGTTGAACACATGCTTAATGTGAACTAGATTTGTTTTTGAAGTTGCCTGTGATTCAGAAACACATGAGATTGTCTCATCAACGTCACTATATGGAGATGCCCAAACACACTCTAATGGTTCATACGAAGTTGATTCAGGAAAGAATTCCTCAATAACGTAGTTGTTAGGAGGGATTGGGTTTGGATTTTAAACAACAGACTTTTGAGTTCTAGAGGTCCGATTCAGGTCCAAGTTTATTAGAGGTGGAAATTGCATGGAATCGAGACTCTTAACAACTATAGGTTGAAATTTAGGAATTAGGGACACAAAGTGGTATGTGGTCTCAGGAAGGGGTGAAAAAGGAGAAACATGGGTGTCCGAATGTTTGATGTTCGACACCTCTCCCTAAATGTCAAATTTTGCAATTCCTTTAAGGGACTAGCAATTGGTTTCAGAAACTCGCTTATGAGACCAGGAGCTTCTGACCACAGATGACGAAAGTTATGAGTCATTTGTAGAATTGATTCAAGTATGTCAATAGAATTAGGCAAAGCATCTATCTTAGCATTGAGATGTTTGTTATCAGAAATCAAGACACTTCTTTCAGAATAGGTGATTTCACATTTGTCTTTTAAAATGATACATTCATCTTTTGACATTACAAGCTCATGCTCTAAAGACTCGAATTTCAACTTTTTATCCTCAAAATGTAACCTAAGATGATTTAATTCACACTCCTTCTTCTCACTGGCTTCTATGGATGGCTCATAGACTTTATAGATGGTGATCATATCTGTTTGGATCTAGGTTAGGTAAGGTTCACAAAGAGAAAAATCAAAGTTATTATCAGTAATCATAGATTTTACCTGCTGAACAATGCTTCGAACAGGTGGATCGTTGGAGGCCATGTAGCAGTAGTGTGGTTCAACAACATCATCTTCATCTTCAGACCAAGAGGACCAATAGCCTTCATCATATTCAATGGTTTGGCTTGTCTGATTTTAGATTATGTGGTTATTCCGAAGTAGAGTTTAGTTTTGAGATGTTCGTTTTGTATGAGGGAGGATTTTCCAAAGTTGGTTGAGATTCCGGAGGAGATTAGGGTTGAGGATTATTTTGGTGAGGAGCATGGAATCAATTTTGGTAGGGTTTATAAGATGGATTGAAAGGATGTTTGTATTTCATGGAGATTAGAGCAAATTCTTGTTGAAAACGGAGTTCAGAATCTATGGCTTCAGAATCATCAACAGGATAGTTTTGTGTGGGTAAGACAGACAAGGAAGATGAACTGATGGAACAATGGGTTTGAAAGTATTCGAGGTCGAAGGGTTCGGAATGGTTGGTTCATAGGAACTGACAAGAACAAGAGGACATCCGGAGAGTTCCTTTATGGTATGAGAAACATTGGATTTGTGTCCTTGAAGTTCGTCAAAAAGTTGATAGAGCTTTAACTTTTTCAATGAACCATTCCTTTTCCGAGGTTGTTAATGAACTTGATATTGTACTCCAAAGGAGTTCGGACAATCCCATGTGCAGTCATGTTGTTAACAACGATTCAGTATCAGTTAGAGGATGAGGCCACTGATTCACCAAGAGTGATAGTGAAGGTGTCAAAGTCATTGACAACCAAAGTGAGACGTCTGTCTTTCATATTTTCCGAAACTTCAGTCAGATCTTGGAGAGTATCCCAAATCTCTTTTGTTGATTTGCACAACTTAATGTGTTCGAAGAGTGAAGGAGGAAAACCAAACATCATTTCCTAGAAGGCAACTTGATCAACATGCAACTTCTCAATATCATCAGCTATCAGAGGAGTTGGATGAGTCTCATCTTTACCCATAAGCTGAGAATCAACATCTCTTACAACTATTCTTACATGAACATGAAGGCCTTCTTCTACGGATCTCCAAATAGCTTCACCTTTCTCTTTAGCTACTAAAAATCATTCCATTCTAACTTTCCAGTGATCATATTCTTCCACAACTAGTAATGGAGCACGTGTAGGGCCACCCACACTATTTGCGATTTGCATTGAGATCATTTGTTGTGTATTAGAAGTAGCCATTGAATTTAAGATATCTCAAGCGAAAGTGGTATATAGAAGAACTTTTATCCATAAAATAGAAATGGTTGAAACACCAAGGTAATTTCAAACCAACTATAATATGATCTTATGGATTCAAAGGACAACCACTCAAGCTTTGATACCAATTGTGAGAACAAGAATGATCTGATGCGCAGGGATAAGGTTTGAAAACTCAAACCTTGAGTGAATGCTTAAGATCAATGTCTGCATGCTAATAAATGTTCTAGTCAAACCTGGATAGACCAGTCAAGTCTGAGTTAATGCATTCAACAAGTGATCAAGCCATAAATCAAGAATGAGAATAAAGATCAAAGTAAAGTTAATAAATGAAGAACATGAAGGATGTTTGAAAGAATATTCAGAAAGATGAAGTAACTTGAATATAACTAAAAGTGAGTGAAAGTGATCCGCCATTTGATTCAACAATGAATGCTCCTATAAATAGGAGTGCATGAAACATAGAACTAACCAATTACAATCAAAGGACTGGACAAAAGAGTTACATCTGACACTCTGAATATCCATGTTTGACAAATAAAACTAAGTCCTATGGCAAGCTAAATCAAATAAAAGACAATTAAAATTAATGCAAAGAGAGAAAACATTGATCTCGGAACAACAAACATTTCGGACATAAACATCCATTCCAGAATGCCTTCACTCTATTTTCACTTTACCACCTTGACTTTAGATCCGGACACAAAAGAATTCCGGAGTACACTTCATTTCAGAACTAGCTTAACTTTAGAATTGACAAATGGATTTTGGATTGCTAGAGGTTCACTTTCAGGTTCCAACAGACATCCCCAATTTTCATGGTCTGAAAAGACCTTTTTATTTATGCTTATTTTAAATCAGAGTGATCTTTATAAATGCTGAATTTGTCCTACAAAAAGTATTTCCAAAAACTGTTTTTTTATTGATTATTAAAACTTGGGATGCCATAACTGATGCAAAACATAAGCATAAACATAATCATTACAGGCGTTGCATTAACTTATTGTACTAATGGCATAAATTCCTCAAATCTCTCAGCGGATTGTACCTTCATACCATTACCTTTGATACAAAGAAACTGAGTGGGTCAGGCTTGGGATCCTGGTGAGTACATAGGGTTTTCAACCCACTATATTGTAATTATATATTTTTTTACAACAAATAATTATCCCGATTACCCATTCCCATTATTTTCACTCTCTGAACCTATAAAACTAACCCTAAGAGAACTACCACAAGGATCTCTGTAAGTAGACAATACTACTTCAGGGAATCCGTATCAATATTTTTCAATAAGGCAACCCTAAGGGGGATAGAGTACTCAAATGAATAAATTTCATTTTCCCTAAAAAGTATGATCATTAACACCACCTGCTGGTGCTCCACCAGAGTATCTAGAATGGTCAATGGTTGTCATTTATACTCTGTTAGATTACTGGTCCCGGAAATACATATAGTATAATGTGTGGCCTCTCACCATTATTACATTTTCCCAAAACCTTCTACTACCCACCACAAATCCAAATATGATAGATTACTTGATGACGTACCCCATGTCAGTTTGTCATGACGCGACTAGAAAGGCAACAACTAGTTCAGCAAGACAGCTGCTGGTCCGACGAGACAATAGAAAAGAACATCTGAACGGCTTAGCCCAACTGACTATACGGGTCGGGTAAAGGACTCACTAGGATGGGATCCTTGCTAGACATACATCAATACTACACAGTCTTGGTAGCAAGCCATGGTAGTCTAGACAAGAACTTCTTGTTCCCCATGCATAATTTCCGACTACTATGCAGAGGGAGACATCATCATAACCATGTGTGGTCCATTCACAATTATTCCCACTGCACCAATCATAATAGGAGAAGAGTAAGACACGGACAGATGGACCAATCAAATCTTGGTACTCCAGATACCGTTACAATGGTCCCCCCATCTATACAGAACCCTGACTAAAAAAGAGAAGGAACGTCTTCATTACATGCATGATCTTGAGACCCTTCTCTCCACATACTCATACTCTCTTCTCCACAAACTAACTAGACTGTCGGAGCGCCCTTCCAGGAGTTCCTCCCAGGGGGAGACTGACGAGTTATTTGATTGTAGCTACAGGTTTTTGGAGTTGATCTCTTCGCAAGTGTAGTATCTCACTCGTGAAACGATGTTACAACATTAGGGCCATCCATTGTGTGCAAACACAAACAAAAACCACACAACAAGCTTATATCGATAATGGCCATTGAAAAGGTGGTAGAGGGAATTGCTGAAGGAAGTGGAGCTGGATGGAGTCTAATCCATCCAATGCAGCCGATGGAGAAGCCCACCACCATGACGCCTCTAACAACGTCACATTAGATAACTGTTATATTAGCGTCGACAGAACAACCAATCACAATCAGAGGATCAGGCCTGACATACACACTAGTGCCACCACCCCCTACTAGGAATACATACCTTTGTCCATAACCAAACCAACATCTCCTCAAACATGAGTACAAATTGTGATAGGGGATATATTTTGAAATACTCATAACAATGCTCAGTTTCCACCGTTTATGGGGATAGTACCACCAATGTACAGTGCACATAACACATAATTACATACACAAACTATAAATACATTCATGAGACCACTGATTCCCTACAACATGCATGGAAATACTTACATCCCATCTCATGGTTCCACAACTAGTTTACCGCAAATACCATTTCAAGGACCATATGTCCCGATTCAAACTCCATACATGACTTTCCAAACTCCATATATACCCTTCCAAACACTACATGTGCCTTCCTACATCGAATACGCATCATAACATGCGATGCCAAGGAATGTTGTCTTGCTATTCAAGGTAGATCTCTTTAGCCATGACATCCAAAACACATCCAAATGGACTACATCAAAAGCATACAATTGCACGACAGACCTATATAGTCACATTGACACATATGAGTGGTGTGATGCCTTATCCCAAATCGTTTCCTATTTCGGAGTTGTGACCAAAGATCGGGTGTTATCAAGCTTAGGACCTTTGAGGAAATGAGATCTGGACCTATTTGGATGTTGGTAACGTAACTTAGATGATATGGGTGTTTGGTTTGTATTTTGGAGCCAAGGGGTATTTTGGTAAATTGTTAGCTCGGACTTTTATGGAAATTAGATTCTTGTTCAGGAAATTTTAAGGCAAGTATGAGTTGATAAAACATAGAGCTTCTCATTACCTTTTCATGGATATAAGGATTTCCGAAATCAAATTTATAATGAAGAAGTTATGGCCTTCGGAGGATTTTAGGGTTTAAGGATAACCCTAGTAAGTGGGGCGTACAAAGGAAGTATCCAGGGCATACTAGTGCAATGATTAGTACATGGGGCGTACACTAGTGTACGCTTAGCGTACTAAGAGGATTTATCGTGAGACCGAGGCCTGGTATGTTAGGCGTACAAGGGTTTAATGAAACCCTATTTTTGTGATGTTGCACCTTGTTTAAGCTCATTAAGTCCCTAGGGCTAGCCTCTTTACCAGCCTCCATACCTCCTATACCCTAAATCTCAACCCTTAGCCTCCATTGTTGTGTCTTTGAGATTTTGAGAAGAAGTTATCCCTCATTTTTGCTAATTTTGAAGGGATTGAAGAGGATTGAAGGTGCATTGCTTTGCGAGAAGCTTATAGATCCAAAATCCTCACTCATTTTGCAAGTATTTTGAGGTATCAAGGTCATACCTTGTCTTCTCCTTCCTTATATATCTTCATATTATGATTTTTTATGCTTTTGGCCCCTTTTTGGGTTACTTTGATGGGTATGTTTCTTGAGGGCTTATTCTGTTAGATTTGAGTATATTATGATATTCTTAAGCTTAAAGGTGCAAGCTTTATGATGTTTATGGTCTCATGCATGAATTAAGTTATCTATTAAGTCCTTTTTTAAGCTTTAGAGCTCCATTAGGCCATGCATGCACATAAAGTTAGCAACTTTACGTGGTAATCCGTCCCAAGGAAGTTAGATCTAAGTTTTCGTGTGAAGTCTTAATGGATTAGGAGCTGAAATGGAAGTTAGCTGAATCGAGGAGTATGCTAGGCGTAAAAGACTATATGCGCATCATACAAGTCCTAAAGCATGTACTCTTATTGTACAGCTGAGTAGGCCCAACGTACTTAGAAGAATGGGCCTTAGATTATTGGGTCTTCGGTTTGAGCCATATTGTGGTCTTAGATGTTTAGGGCTTTGTTGGGCCATCAGAATTTAGGTGTTTTGGACTAGGAATATTTTTGGATCTTGGATTAAGGCCTATGGAACGGTTTGGGCCCAATTTGGAAAATTGGGCCACATTCGGGCCTTGGATGTTTATTTGGAATTTGGCCTATTGGATTAGCGGTTTGGGCCTAGGCTTTGGGCCAAGTTGGGCAAAGGGTAAAAAGGTATTTTACCCTAGTTTGGACACTTAGCGTGGGCCAGGATCCAATTATTGATGAATGATTATTTTGGTGATTGATAACGTGGGTTGAAGGCACCAACGCCGACGCTTTGGATTGATATCCTGGTTTATCGTATGTTATTGTGTTGTAGTGATTTGTGAGGTTGGTTGATTGGGCCCGAGGGTATTCCATCCCGTGGATGATTGGACCCGTGGTATATTATCATTCCAACTCGATGGTTGATTGGGCCTGGGGTATTCCAACTCGATGGTTGATTGGACCTGATATGATAGTATGGTATGTGGTGAAATTGGACTGCTTTGTGCATTAGTCAATAGGCCCGGTGTATTCTAATCTGATGGTTGATTGCACCCGACCTGCTTGGTATTCCAACCCGATGGTTGATTGGACCAAACTACTTATGATGCGAGGGTATTCCATCGCGAGGATGACTGGGTCCATTGTAGACATGTATGGTATTCCAGCCAGAGGCTAACTGGGCCAGGCATGAGTATTTGTGCATGTTATATGTTTCTGCGTTGGTACTTTGGGGGAAATCGCTAAGATTTATGCTTACAGTTTTGGTTTATGGTTTCAAGCACTTCAGTGGACCGTGGCAAGGCGAAGGTGTGATCGTAAACATCCTTGGTAGTCAACTGATTTAATCTTGGGAGACTCTGATTTTAATTAATGTTTTGAAAACAATGGTTTTGTAACACTTCTATTAGAAAAATGGTTGTTTTTAAAAGTATTAAATTTGTTGAATTTTTGGGATGTTACAAGTGGACTATAACGTCTTTAAAGCTAGACGAACGATTTTGGTGTACATATTTCCCCATTACACTGGATGGAAATGTTGGAACATGGTTCAAAATGCTAGCACCTGGCAGCATTAGCAACTTTGCACAATTAAAATATGCTTTCCTGAAAAATTTCATGAAATTACAATGATACAAAGGGGAAACCCATGCCATAAATGGGTGTAAGCAAAAGGAGAGGGAAACAATGAAGGAGTACATCAAAAGGTTCACCAAGGCAACTCTTAATATCCCGGGCCAAGACGAGGCAATGTTTACCGGTGCATTCATATGGGAATTACTCCCAGGTGAATTATCAAAAAAAAATTTTGGGGGGACAACGCCTCAAACCAGGCACAAACTCAAAGAGAGGGTCGAAAAATACATACGGTAGGAGGAAGGCACAACAAACAAGCAGGAATATTTCAATGCCTTGACCACTACTAAACCGCAATAAAGCGTACAAAAGAATAATTACAGTCCCACAAGACATACAAAACACACTTATCAGTCGGCCAAATAGTCAAGAAAGTACAAGCCATACCATCAGGACGACAAAAGGGTAAGGCGGTAAGAATTATACGAAATGGATGATAAACGAAAGGAAAGGGGCAATAAGAAAAAGTTAAAATATTGTAAGTACCATCAGACTGCACAACATGATGTAAATGATTGTACTTCAATATGAAGGGATATGGATGAGAAAACTTGAAAGGGGATCTAAGGGAAGTAGCATGTGGCCTTAGGCTTGAGTGGGAAGAAAAAAAGAAATGAATGAGAACAACAGGCATACAACAAACCTCCAAACGAGAACGTAAGAAATACTGACCATTATGACGCAACAACGAAAAGGTGGATATGATTACGACATGGAGGATCTAGTTAGGAATATGATGAACCTAAGTTTTTCAGTAAACGACCCACGAACACTGAATTGGAAAGGGAATGAGCTGTTGATTATCCAAAACAGTATTCACAACTCTTTAATTCACAGAGTTATGTTGACATAGGCAGCTCGGCTGACATCTTATACGAACATTGTTTCACACAGTTACCTGAGGATTGGAGAGACAATCTCCATCCAACTGAGTAAAGACTGACATGCTTCATGGGGCATAACATATGGCCAATTGGGACAATAAAATTACCCTTATCCCTATTTTGTCATTATGCTAAAAGAAAAAAAATCATCTTGATAGAATTCCTGGTGGTGTGACACCCGACAGAATACAACATCATCCTGGGAAGAATAACCCTGTTACGCTTCAGCTCCATCACATCTACAGGTCACGAGGTAGTCAAGTTCAATACGACAGAAGGCCTAATGATTGTGATGGCAGAAAATCATGTGAGGCATCGGTGCTACCAAATAATGGAAGCCACAAAAATCACCAAAGGAACAAAGTGAAAGCAGGAACACATGCCAAAAGAAAAAGAGGTAATCAACAGTGATTACCGTGAGCAACAAATAAGAATAGGAGCATAATTACCCTTAGGTATACGGGAAAGGTTAATAAACATGTTGAAAAAGTATAAAAACATGTTTGTGAGGACACCATTGGATATGGTGGGGATAGGCAGAAAGCTAATTGAACACGGACTCAACATATGGCCAGTCGCAAGCAGCATCAAACAGAATAAAACGCGGTCAAGCAGGAGAAAGAAATAGTGCAATCAACTTAGAAGTTGCTAAGATTGTAGACGCAAAGATATTGCGGGAAGCTTTCTTTCCCGTATGGATAGCCAATCCAGTTATGGTTAAAAAAAGAGATGGAACCTAGAGGATGTGTATATATTACTCGATTTAAAAAAAGCTTGCCCTAAAGATTCATACCTACTGCCATAGATAGCCCAAAAAGTTGAATCATTATAAGGATTCAAATGGAAATGTGTCCTAGACGCGTATAAGGGCTACCATCAAGTGCTAATGAGGAAAGAAGATGAAGAAAAGACAACATTCTACACTGACCATGGGGCATTCATTTATACAAAAACTCCTTTCGACCTCAAGAATGTAGGGGATACCTATCAACAACTTGTAGATAAGGTCTTCTAAAATCAGATTAGTAGAAACATAGAAGTGTATGTTGATGACATGATGATTCAAATCCACAACAACACGCTACTCAAAGACATGAAAGAAACACTCAAAATCCTCGAGAAAGTACACATGAAGTTAAAACCTTCAAAATGCACGTTTGGTGTGCAAAAAGAAAATTTCCTATGATACTACGTAACAAAAGAAGGAATCCAACCAAGTCCGGAAAAGGTCGTTGGACTACTAGACACGTCTGATCCAAGAAGCTTAAAAGAAATGCGAGCTTTGAACGAAAGGATTACTGCCTTGAGAGGTTTCATTGCCCGCTCAACCGAAAAGGTAATGTCATTATTCTAGACATTGAAGGGGTGTATTGACAAACGTAAGTTTTAGTGGACACCAGAGGTCGAGCGTGCTCCATAAGTTGTAAAGAAGGCACTCTGGTTGGCAAGCCTTACCCCAGGAGATACATTGTTGATCTACCTATCCGCTACCGAAGAAGCCATCTCGGTTGTATTGACGGTAGAAAGACAAGAAAGTTAGTTGCCCGTATAATACATCAGTAGGGTGCTACAAGGAGCGGAATTAAACTACCCCATGGTTGAGAAGCTAGTGTTAGCACTGGTATATGCAGCCAGGTAAACGTATCGTAATTTCCATGCTCATCAAGTGCAAGTTTTGACAACCCATACTCTAAAGAGCATTCTATTAAAGCCAGAGAAGTCCAAAATATTAATAAAATGGGTCGTTGAGCTAGGGGAACACGACATAGAATACCATCCTAGAACAAGTATAAAAGGACAGGCCCTAGAAGATTTCTTAACATATGTGTCAAACAAAGAGTGTCGAATGATTATAACTCGACCAGAAGAAAACGATGAGACACAGGCTGGTAACTAGAATTGGGTGTTGTATACTGACAGACCAACTAGTGAGGAGGCGCCGGGTGTAAGTATTATACTTACCAACCCTGAGGGAAATGAGGTCATGTATGCATTGCACTTTGATTTTGAAACTACCAACAATGATGCATAATACAAAGCCTTGCTCGTAGGACTATGGTTGGCTCGCAAAATGGGAGTGAAAAATTTGGAGGATATGACTGATTCCATGTTGGTGAAAAATCGTATAAATAGGGTATATGATACAACGAATGCAAGAATGAGGAAATATGCGGGGTAGTAAGCGACATTGCAACTTCATTCGATGGCTTAACGACAGAACAAATAAAAATAAGTAAGAATAGAAGGGAGGACGCATTGAGAAAGTTGGCGGCCACAACATATATCCATTTTTTGAAGAAAGTACTTGTGGAAATACTCAGCAGCTGCATCATATACGAGATGGGTGTAGACGCCATCACAATCAAGGAAAAAGTATAGATGGCTCCCATATATGCTTACTTGCAGCATGGTGTGTTACATGACGACCTGAATGAAGCATGCAAAGTAAAAAAATAAAAGCACCTCAGTTTATCATAAAAAAACGACTAGCTATATCATAAGAGCATACTTGATGTGATGGTTAAAATGCATAATGACAACGGTGGGGATAAACTTTATCAATAAAACACACAAAGGCGATGCAGGGGCATATGAAGGCTTGATAGTCTTAACTAGAAAGGTGTTACACATGGGTCTCTACTGGGAAACACTGCATAAAGAAGTGAAAGAAATCAAACGAAGATGTTTAGAATGCCAAACTTTATCACCAGTACAGCGGTTGCCATCTACGCCTCTCACTAGCATCTTCATCCCTTTTCCATTCCACCAATGGGGAATTGATATTGTAGGGCCATTCCTAGAAGCTCCAGGAAGAATAAAGTTCTTAGAAGTGGCAATTGACTATTTCACAAAATGGATAGAATAAGAACTAATAACAAGTATTACAGGGAGATCTATGATCAAGTTCATGTGGAAGAACATTCTGACTCGTTTTGGGTTGCCAAAAACCCTTATCAGTGACAACGGGCTATAGTTTTTCGAGAAACCATTAAGGGGGTGGTGCCAGGAAAGACACATTGAGCAGTATTTCACGTCAGTGGCTCTTCCACATGAAAACGGGAAAACGGAGGTGTCCTAAAAAACATTAGTAAACGAAATCAAGAAATGGCTAGGAAAATCCATGGGAAATTAGGTGGAGGAGCTGGAAAACGTATTGTAGTCCTACTGAACGACCCCATAAACCAGCACAAAGGAAACTGCTTTTAGTCTCGTGTTCGAAAAAGAGGCATTTCTGCCACCAGAATTAGTCATGGGATTGGTTCGTACAACAAGATTTAGCAAAGAGGAATCAAACAAGGATCTCCGACACAAACTTGATTTACTCGATGAAAAAAGAGAAAGAGCTCAGTTGCGACAAGAAATATATGGTGTCATTACCCAACTCTGCAAGATAACAGACAATTTAGTCCTATCTCGTTCTAGATCAAAGGACTATAACCTTTTCCAAAGAGATTTGTATGGTTTCATTACCTGACTCTGCAGGATAACATGTAGTTTAGTCCTATCTCGTTCTTGATCAAAGGATTATAACCTTTGTCGAAGAGAGTCGTATGATGTCATTACCCGACTCTGCAGGATAACATGCAGTCTAGTCCTATCTTGTTCTAGCTCAAAGGTTTATAATCTTTGCTAACGAGATTTGTATAGTATCATTACCTAGCTCTGTAGGATAACAAGAAGTTTAGTCTTGTCTCATTCCAGCTAAAAGGATTATAACCTTTGCCAAAGACAGTTGTATGGTGTCATTATCCAAATCTGCATGATAATAGGCAGTCCAGTCGTATCTCGTCCCGACTTAAAGGATTATAACCTTTGCCAACAAGAATTGTATAGTATGATTATCCAAATCTATACGATATCGTCCGCTCAGTCCTGTCTCGTTCTGGCTTAAAGGATTATAACCTTTGCCAAAAAGAGTTGCAGGATTTCTTTAGCAACCTCTACATGGCAATGGGAGGTTTAGCATCATCTTAGGATAAAGTATCATAACCTTTACTTAAAATACTCACGTACAGACTTCCAAATAAATAAAAGACCCAAAAAAATGAAGTTAGAAAGGTTAATACGCTAAACCAAAGCACGTTCATAAGCATACTAAAAAAGAAGTTTTGTCCAATTACAAGACAACACCTTACATATTAAGACCATGCAGGGCCACCAAGATTAAGAAAAGTAAAGTTTATCTTCACACCCATTTAGGGCAGCACAACAGGAACAATGTACCAAAAAGAAAATGTTGGGATTACAGTGTTGCGTCTTTAGGCATTCTTGGTTAAGTTTATTTTGTAAACGAGTTGGGCCTGTCCACTCCTATTTATTTCTAGGGTTTGAGTATTTAAGATGCATGCATGCATTGTATTTTTTTTTAATTCGGATATTATTCTATAAACCATAATCACGCCTCTAAAGTAGCAATTCTTAATCGAGTTCTTCTGAAGCGTAACACTTAATCATTCGACATTCTTTGAGTCATCATTGTGTTCTTGTTTTACTTGTTTTGAATCTAAAAGATCTTTTAAGGATTATTTAATCTTAACAATTGGCATCAGAGCAGGAGATTGTTTAACCTATACGCATCTCTTATGTTTATTGAGTTATTAGGGTTTTTGTTAATATACGATCTCGTTTAGTCGTCTTTATTGAGTTTTTTATGGCATATAGTGATCTTGATATTACCCTATAAATTTTCTTAGTTTACACATCTGATTCATAACAGGTATCAAAGAAAATATCATCGTGTAGCATGATGATTCTGATATCAGCTCCTTAAATATTTCAAGCAGTATTGGATCAACAACAAGGATCCCGATTCTCTTACCTCATGAATATGAATTTTGGGCGCTTCATTTTGAAGATTACGTTCTCGGTTCAGATGATAATGGCTATTTAATATGGGAAGCTTTTACTCTAGGTCCATTTGTTCACACAGAGACCAAAAGAACTATCAAAACTCATAAGGAATACAACCAGATGCTCCTTGATGTGAAGGATGCTCCTCAGGATGAGAAAGAGAAACTAATCAGCAACATCAAAGCAATGAGGATCATTAGATTCGCTTTGCAGGTCGATTCTTTTCATCTAGTTAGCTCGTGTGATACTACGAAAGCCATTTGGGATCGGCTCAAGGAACTTTACTCCACTGACGCAGATCTTGAGTATTCTACAAAAACACTCCTGCTTTCAGAGTTTGGTTCTTTTGCACAAAAGCTAGAAGTAAATCTGAGCCAAACATTCAATCACTACAATCAACTTCTTAGCAAGCTGGTGAAACATGGTATTGGACGTTAGGTGATCGAGAAAAAGGTTACTCTAATGAATGGGCTTAGATCTAAGTGGATGGTAGTAGTATCTACCGTGAAAGCGCACGAAAAGTTCAAAAGTTACACTTTGGCGAAGCTTGTTGGGATTCTTATGGCACATGAAAGTGAGGTGTTGAAAGAAGCGAAAGTTGCTTCTGGTATGGGGTCTCTAGCTCTTGTTGCAAAGGGCAAGACAGTTGCAGAGGATGAATCTGATTTTGATCATTCCGAATGTGATCTTACAAACGAGGAGTATGCTTTAATGGTTTCAAATCCCAAGCGGTTCGCAAGGAAGAAATTTCCATCAAACAAAAGCCAAAACTGGGAGCACAGTTACAGCTCAAAAAAAGTGAAAGAGGAGAATAAAATCGCTTTTCAAAAGGAGGAAGAGAAAAAGGAGAAGAAGCTCATCGGTAACTCTAGCTATGACTGCAACTATTGTCATGGAAAAAATCATTTGGCCAAGGAGTGCATGCTAAGAAGGTTAAACGAGAAGAAAGAAGGAGAAGATGATGAGGCTTACCACATGCGAAAGTTAGAGGAAATCAAGAAGAAGAAGAAGACTATTGATAACTCTATGCCTGCTTTGATTGTGCAGGAAAATGTAGCAGGAAATGAGTTTGGAGTAATTGAAATCTGGTTAACTGACTCGGAAGATGACGAGGTTCGCAGGCCCACACATGGCAGGGCATTCGTTGCGAAAGACGAGAATTTGCGGTTTACAGGAAGGTGTTTGATGGTGATAGGTGATGGGTTACAGACGCATGAGAATGCTACTGGTGGTGAAAGAAGAGATCATAGATGTTTCACTACAAGACCAGTTCCTGAACAAATCAACAAACGTGAACAACTGATCAACAAGGTAAATCAAATTCTTGAATCTCTCAATATACCTGTGTCTAGATACGGAACTGAAGTAAATGACCTAAAATTTATTTTTTCAAACATTAGTGATAGTTTTAAAAGAACCTGTTTGACAAACTCTAACCTAACTGATCAAATTAGCAGGGTTTCGTCGAAAAGTGATGAGAGGAGAATATGGATTGAGAAGATCGAGTCGGATTTGTCTAAGTCTAGGGATCAGTTAATTTACTTGCAATGAGAGAATTTGATGCTTTTAAAACAACGTAACATTTTTTTGCTTGATTCCGAAAAGGATTTACTTTAACATAACTCAGTTGCACCTTGATTGTGAAATTGGTGAGAAAATTCGTAAGATGATTTTGTCATTTCTCGAATTAAAGGAAAACAAAAATAACGCTGACTGTTATAAGTCTGAATCCATTGTCTCGTCATACGAGACTTCCGATGCTTACATGGTAGGACTGGAACGAATGGAATCATAAATTAAGTCCAAAGACCACAAAAATATGTTAAAACAGCGTTTGGATGAAAACGATAAGAAGTAGATTATATCTGATACTATACATAAATTCGATTCATTGAGTGCCAAATTGAGTTCAGAAAATAAGATAAATGTTGAAAGCACATCTGAATTCGATGAGGACATTGATTTGAGTGAAATCTCTGTAGAGGATGAGGTGGATTGCTCAGAGTTTATTAAAAACGAACCTAAACCTGCGAAATATTTGATTTCGGAAAATTCGGTTGGATTCGCTCGCATTTCTCAAAATAAACCTGAAATTTTAAAAGCCAAAGCAACCTTTTTTCCCAAAGTACAAATGACCCCTACTCAAGTGTTTGCTACAAAAGGACTGGACAAAAATCAAACTATCAAACTAACGTCCATCGTTAACGAAGACAACAAAGATGGTTGCGATGAGTATTTTTGGTCCGCTCCTATAGACAATGCAGACGAAACGATGGGTCTGTCAGAAACAACCTCGTGGAGAGTGAAAGGAAGATATTTGGTAGAACCACTAAACAATCACTCAAGCTTTGAAAAAGGAAGTTCAAGTGGAACCAAGGATATTCAAAGCAAACCTAAGTTAGTGGCGAACGAATCTCATACAAGAAAAACGAAACCTAAGGCGAACATCCGCAAGTCCTCAGAGCAACTTGCGGATCAAAAACGTCAAAGGAACGTGAGATATCAAAGAAATATCAATGAAAGTAAACAATTTTGGCAATCCCACAATTCCAACTACGTTCGTAAAGAAAAATCTTCCAATCAGAATGCGAAGGCTCGTTTGCATGTGAATCTTAGTTTATGTTCGAACTGTCATTCTTGTAATCAACAAAAACCCAAAAGGAACCTTGTTCAAAAACCTTCTCTTTCAAAGAATCCCATTGAGAAACCAAAATCTCATCACTCTTAACCCGCGACAGCTTCGTTCAAGGATATCAAAGGAAAGGAAAAATTAGTACTGGATTCTAAAGCTGTAACCAAGAAGTCGACTACTAACTCATGGAAAGTTAAGAAAGAATTTGTCAAGAATCAAATCAAAAACAAACAAAAACAATCTGATTCAAAAGAAATGAAAATAAAAAATAATCAAGTAAAAGTGTTCACCATAAATAAGAAAGATGAAACCACTTTGGTTAAACGAACTTATATGGTTGATCTTGCAAATACTTTTTCTCTTTCTATAAAAGGCTCACAAGGACCCAAGTAACTTTGAGTTCCTAAATCTTCTTAATTTTCACAGGTTATATGTGACGAGCAGTTTGACACTGAATGGTAATCAACAGTGGATACTCACGTCACATGATAGGGAGGAATGAGGAACTACAGGAATTTCGAGCTCTCAACGATGGTGGAAATGTGAAATATGGAAACAACTCAGTTGGAAATATCAAAGGCTATGGGATGATAATGAACGAAATTTTTTTGATTCATAAGGTGAGGTTTACAACACAACCTAATTAATATTACACAACTGGTTGTAGGGACATGCTTGAAAGTATCATTTGACGATGAAGGATCTGAGATTATTGAAAAGAAAACGAAATCAGTTCTCTTAAAGTCACAGCGAAAAGGAGAAATGTATCCTCTGAACCTGAACCTAATACAAGGGAAGCCTGCCATATGCTTGCTTACGAAAGCTCACTCTGATGATAGCTGGCTATGACATAGAATACTTCCGAACCTCAACTTCAAAGACATCAACAAGCTTGTTCTTGGTGATGATGTGCGAGTGCTTCCTCTCTTTAAGTATGATAAGGATCATTTGTGTGCAGCTTATGAGATGGGGAAATAGAGCAGGAAGAGTCATCCAACAATAGTGAACACAAAAGTCATTGAACCATTGGAACTTCTACATATCGACCTTTGCTTCTACAATTGAAAGTGTTGGTGGTAGTAAGTACATTCTTGTAATAGTTGATGATTTTTCATGTTTCACTTGGGTATATTTTCTTAAACAGAAATTTGAAGCTACTCCAAAACTCAAGGATTTTATCAAGTAAATTGAGCTTCAACTACGAAAGTTGGTTTGCAATGTTCGCAACGACAATGGGCTATAGTTCAAAAACCAAGCGTTTGAAGAATTTATGGCTGAAAAGGGAGCCTCACACAACTTTTCTGCTCCTTACATTCCACAACAGAACAGTGTAGTTGAAAGGCGAAACTGCGTTTTTTGTGAAGCTGCATGAACTATACTCACTTTCGTATGTATGCCTTTATACTTATGGGCGGATGTTATTGCAACTGCTTGTTTCACCCAAAATACGTCTATACTGAATAAGCGATTCTTTATTACTCCGTACGAAATCATAATATGCATTATTCTCTAAAGTGGAATTTTGTATGTTTAACTCATTTGTTTCCAAAGTGGAAACCAAAACAGTTAATCTTGCTCTCCATCATTCTGATTGGGTGCAAGCAATGCAAGAAGAACTTAACGAGTTTGAATGAAACAAAGTTTGGAGGCTAATTCCAACTCCACCAGATGCATCAGTTGTAGGTTTAAAGTGTGGTTTTCATAACAAAATGGATAAAGAAGGGAATTTTATAAGGAACAAGGTGGGACTTGTGGTTAAGGGGTATTTTCAGGAAGAAGGCATTGACTACAAAGAAACCTTCGCACCAGTTGCAAGGTTGGAATCAGTTCGTATCTTGTTGGCATACGCAGTGTGCAAGAACTTCGAGGTATTTCAGATTGAAGTTATATGTGCTTTCTTGAATGGAGAATTAGAATATACTATATACGTTGAACAACCTCCTCGGTTCGTAAACGAGAAGTTTCCCAATCACTGCTACATCTTAGACAAGACAGTCTATGGTCTAAAGCAAGCTCCGAGAGCATGGTATGAAACTCTCACTCGTTTCCTTAAAATGTCCAAATTTAAACATGGTTCGTTTGACCCAACCTTCTTTCACAAGAAAGAGGGTGAAAACTTGATGATCGTCCAAATTTATGTTGATGACATCATATTCGGTTCTACGAATCCCAGCTTAATAGCTGAATTCCGAAAGTTGATGGAAACTAAATTTGAGATGAGCTCCATGGGTCCAATTAACTTTTCCTTGGATTGAATATAAGAAAGGGACCAAAAGTCGTTTTAATAAATTAGGAAGCATATAAAAAGACATTACTCACTAAGTTTGGCATGGTGGGAGACTCTAAAGCGAAGGTTCCAATGGCATTCAGAACGAAACTAACACCATCTCTGAAAAAACCAGCTAATGATACGTCAAACGATAGGATATTTAATGTATCTAACAGCTAGTGGACCAGATATTATGTTTTCAGTTTGTTATTATGCTAGGTTGCAAGAAAATCCTCGCGAACCTCACATGGTGGTCGTTAAGAACATCTTCAAATACTTGAAACGAACCTCATCACTTGGAATATGGTATCCTGTGGAATCTAGATTCTTCGTACAAGCATTTTAGATGCTGGCCTTGGGGGATGTGGACTAGATAGAAAAATCACCACTGGAGGATGCCAATTCCTCGATGGCAAACTTCTCAATTGGCAGTCCAAGAAGCAAACGTGCGTATCCTTGCCAACAGCTGAAGCTGAATATATAGTTGCTGCCTCTTGTACATCTCAAGTCATTTGAATTCAAAGCCAGCTTAATGACTATGGCTTAAGCATGAAACAAATCCCATTGTACTTTGACTCCGAAAGTGTCATTCGCATTTGTCACAACCCAGTGCAACACTCAAAGAAAAACACATACCACTGAGGTATCATTTCAACAAGGACCACGTAGAAGATGGCAACATTGAAATTCACCTCGTGAGATCCTCTGATCAGTTGGCTGATATATTCACAAAAGCCTGGCCTGAAACAACCTTTAATAGAATTCTTCAAGGCCTAGGAATGATGGAAGCTAAATCTATTCCAAAACCACTTTCGCACACATAATGATTGCACTACGAATCGGTGCGAACGTTCGTAGTAGTTTGTAATCCACTGTTCATATGTACTCTACTTTTACACTGCGAATTAGTTCGCAGTCTACTGTTCATTCATGGTTCAGATTCTCCAATATCCTTTTGTACTTTATGTATATTATTTCTTATCTTTGTTTTATCTTTCAATCTTTTCTGTTTTTAATTCTTTTTCAGATAATCTCAAAACACAAAAATATTTTATTTGTCTTTAATTTTTATTTTTTTATTTTATTTTATTTTATTATTTTATTTTCACAAATCTCAAAAACACCAAAAACATCTTAAAAGATCATGGAGGCACATATTC
The DNA here is from genome assembly GCF_052625555.1 of Lactuca saligna. Classification (NCBI taxonomy): domain Eukaryota; kingdom Viridiplantae; phylum Streptophyta; class Magnoliopsida; order Asterales; family Asteraceae; genus Lactuca; species Lactuca saligna. Next base: position 218,346,025 of record NC_136421.1, read on the forward strand.
ATATCATATCTCAATTTGTGTGATGGGGAAAGTATAAATCTCTTTATCTATGTATTAGCTAAGTGTCCATAGAAGCATGCTACTGTATGTTGACCAAAGCCTCAAACGACTCTATGTGAAGCCTTAATGATTCAATCATACCTATTGTTTCTTCCCAATCAGGTTGTTAATTTCACATCAGTCACGAGCTACCTTACTCTTCTCATTTTGAGTTAAGAGTTATCTGCTTAGTCACCTTCGTTTAGTAGAGGCACATTCACTTCTTTGGAACCACCTTCACACTTCTCCACTACTTTTGCATTCAGGAATGTAACCCTTGAGACTCTCAGCTAAACCACTTAGGTTTATGGTTGTGCAACTTCTGTGTTAATGATCTTAGCTTTGTTCACCACGAACTGAGTGAAACCCAAAATCCAACACACTTACATGAATTGACGGTCAACAATTAAATGTTCAAGATTTCCACGATGGAATTAACGAAAGCCATTTTTTGTGGTTTGTACCAAAAAATATCTTTTTCTTTTGTGAGATCTTAATGATGTGCTCTTATCCCAAGAGAGTTCTTCCCATCAAATCCACTTTTTTTGTTGAGATTTCAACATTCAATCTAGTCACCAAAATAATTCCAAACCTACTCGTTCAACTGACTACACTGGTCACACGAGTACTCATCTAATATTTATACTTATATCAAGTTCTTTGTTTGGTTGGAGATTTAACCACCCATTAAGCCTAATTAAAAGATGCCTTTCAATGTTTCTCATTAAACATTTGATTGTATTTCAACGGAAAAACACACAGACACTTCTTAGTCTCTCTTGACTTTGAAGAAAGAGATCTTTGCCTGGGATCCATAGTTTCGTATCTTTATTTAGACATCACAAAATTGCACAAACATATATTGATTTATTTCTTTATCTTTGGAACACTCTTGCACGAAGATCCTAGTGATTTTCCCAAAGAAACCATAATCATCATTTCAAAGTTCAGGAAACCCAATATGCCTCCTAAGTGGAATGGTATCTTCACCTTGCTATTTAAGGGTTTCTCTGAAAGGGTGACTGGATCAAACTGTGCAACCAAGATGTTCATGGCCATTCTCAATGGTCTCTACATAGGTTTAAATATCTATTATGGCTATGTTCTTTGGGATCAAGTGATTCAAAGTACACTCTCTACAATACGTCACAATGAGATCTCCTGTGCATGTTTTTGGACCTTGATTGTCCAACGGTTCATTGAAAAGCTCAACATTCCAGTAATGAAAGATGCATTGATGGTATCTATCTCTACTTTTCACACCACTGGGATTATAGTCTCTGATACTTCCAAGTTTTCTTTCATTGGTTGAATCCCAGAAGCAATGTTTCGAGACGTGCTAGCTTCTAGCAAAATCTTGGAGGGATACAGGAAATTGACTTCATGTGGGTTTCTTACATTAACCCCAGAAGTACAAGCAATAATCGTTGAGGCAGACAAACCCAAGAAAGGGGGAAAGGGTTCGAAGAAGGGCGAAAAGAAAATTACGGATAAGGAAGGACCATCGGTCCCAACGAAACCACCTACAAAGCGAAATGAACCAACGAGAACGTCTGCTGCTGCTCCCAAATGGTGAAAGTAGCCTGCTCACAAGTGAAAGTCGCCAACACTAAGTGAAAGCGAAAGTTCAGAGTTTAAGACTTATTCAGACATTCGTATCGAGGAGGAAGAACCACCTGTTCACAACGAGGAGGGTGATTCGGCTCGCATTGAAAAGTCTACTTCTAATCCTAAGGTAACTCACTCACATACTGACTTTATTCCTTCTCCTCCTCCTTCACCTAAAACCACTACAACACCCATTACCATTACACCATCCCCTCCACCAATATCTTCTACACCTCAAACCAATATTACTTTATCTACTCCTCACTTTACATATTCCACAACCCCACCAATCACCTCAACCACACCTGCTGTTTCTGTCAATGCATCTGATGTGGGGGCTGGAGTATTAGGTTTCACCTCTACTCATATTTCTCCATCGATTTCCCCATTTCGCACTGATGATCCTGATATGATCTATGGGGATAATGAAGATAACTTGCAATGATTAACTTTTAGTCCTTTCACCATTAGAACTGGCAGTGATGATGAAGCTCCAGTTACGAAGGGGCAACTCAAAGTTATTCATGACAAGCATGATTCTTTGCTTTAGTCTACTAAACCTTCATCATCTGATAACTACTCTCAAGATACTATCAAGTCTTTTTTTGAAAGCCTCACCAAATAACATTCATCAAATACTGAAAAGATGAACACAACAGTTGATGCATCCACAACTGTTTGCAACCAAACGACCAAAAAAGTCGATAAACTAATTTTTGATGCTCAGATTTTTATGGACAAATTTTAGCAATCCTTTAAGTCCAACACAGCTGCAGCCAACGAAGTGATTTCTAGCTTGAGCGCTTCTCTCAAATCTGAAAGGGTTAAATTTCAGGACATTCGCAAAGGTCTTAAAGATGATCATGACAAGCTTCAATCTTCTATTACTTCTCAAATCATAAAGCTTCAAGAAGATTTGGCGATGGAAAGCAAGGTCATGGATGCCCTCGCTACCAAGACCGAGAAAGTAAAAACTCTCTCTCTCTCTCTCTCTCTCTCTCTCTTAAACTCGAATAGTCTGAGAAACAAGTCCAAGATCTATTATTAGAGAAAGCTATCATGAGAAGTTGTATCACTGATGTCATTGCCTTACTCTTAGATCTTGTTGAGGATAGGGATTTGATGATTCCTATCAATGTACGAAAGCATCTGGGAGAAAAGCTAAGACCAGTATTCGCGATTATTCATCACTTGGAAGGTGTTTTGGAATCTTCAGGCATTCCAAAACAAGGGGGAGATAGTGTAAATCCAATTGATGTGAAGCCAAAACCTACTGTTAAGCTTGTGCCTGTTGTTAAAAGCAAAAGTGGCCTAAAGGGTAAAGACAAACTTTTCTTTGATGATCCCATCATTGATAATGAAGAAGAAGAAGAAGAACTTAAAAGGCGAAAGGCTCGTGAAGAAGAGATGGATAGACATCAGAGAATCATACGAGAAGCTGAAGCGAAGGAGAAGGCAGAAAAAGAAGCTCAACTTACACTTGAAAGAAGAAAACTTTTGTTTCCAAAGTGGACTTTGAAGCATCTTTAAAATGAAGCAGTTGATTTTCCTAGCCAATATTGGTTAGACCGTGTTGTGTCCTTTGATCTTCCAAACACTCAGGACTCGCAACTGGATCTTCCAATGACTCTGAAGGCCTTCAAGTTTAGCTCCTTTATCAAGGTTGTGAATGTTGCCTCTTCTGACAACGGAGCTGATCATCTTCTCTTCGCCTTTTATCTCAAATACATGAAGCCTCAATATGAAACATGGAGTGCGAGTAAGATAACGACAGTTAAGGTCACTGGACCAATCGAAATTGACAGTTTTTTGAATGCTAAATTCAAAGTTGTCAGAGGTTCTGAGACTCAATTTCATGAATTCACTCTCGCAGATTTGCCATGTATCAATCCTTATGACTGGATCATGCTCTACAATCTTTTGATGCGAGAAGAACAGAAGTACGAACTTGTTGTCAGTCATCTCAAACTGATGATCGTTTCGTATATTCAAGAGGTGGGAACCATGGATGTTGAGATTGCTCTAGTCCTTATAAAGAAGCCTTCTGTAGTTCCCAAAGAGTGTCCTAAAGATCTTGAGAAGCTGAAACTTGGAAAGATCTACAAGGATGGATGGTATATGGTCTTTTAAGCATGAGAACATAATGACTATGATTATCACAAGGCATGCTTCTTCCTTGATGATAAACACATGTACTCCACTTCTTGTCTTGAGCATATTTTGAGTATGACAGATAAATTCAGATGCAACAGTGCTGGTGATAAGAAATGCTTTTCGGATATGATATGTTGGTATATCAAAGTTCGCAACGCATTGCTGAACATAATTGCGAAAGTGTTTGAAGTTTAGAAGCAAATCAAGAATTGAAGTTTCTGCGCCTCAAATGACGCAAAGGGGGAGATTGTTGGGATTATAGTGTTACATCTGTGGGCCTTCTTGGTTAAGTTTATTTTGTAAACGAGTTGGGTCTGTCCATTCATATTTATTTCTAGGGTTTGAGTATTGAAGATGCATGCATGCATCACATTTTTGTTAACTCGGATATTATTCTCTAAACCTTAATCACGCCTCTAAAGTAGCAATTCTTAATCGAGTTCTTCTGAGGCGTGACACTGAATCATTCGACATTCTTTGAATCTTCGATGTGTTCTTGTTTTACATGTTTTGAATCTAAACAGTCTTTTAAGGATTATTTAATCCTAACAGAAAAGTTTCTCATCATTCGTACATAGTTGACTAAGGCCATTAATGTCCATAGAGACTAACTTCATGAAAGTGGCATAATCATATGTGAGTAATGAGTCAATGGCATCCACTATCTCTCTAGTATGGCTGGAAGTTGAGCTAGTAGTATGCGCATCAAACATCCCTACAACAAATTCCTTATGTAAATGCCTCCCTCCCAGATTCCTCACTGGAAGCAAAGCACATATGATTGATCCGACCAACAATTTGTAGAAATTTGGAAAGCTCAATAACCTTATCCATGATCCTAACAACACCCTCCTTGACAAGCTAATCCATACAGCTTCCAACCCGGGAGACTTCCACTTCGCGGTCAAGCAACAACTTTTCGTTATCCAACAACTCTCTTTCCAGTATTTCCACTCGGATACTCAAGTCTTCGTTCTTCTATAGGGTATCATCAAGTTTTGCCTCTACATTACCACACTGCTCCTAAAGGGGCATCTTTTCACCATCCATTAACTCCAACTGCTAATGAGAAGACCCAACCTTAGCCTTCAACAAGGCCACATGCTTAATGTTCGTAATATTATACCTACTAGTTTTACCAACTATCTAACTAATTATTAAGACTTAAGGTAGTGGACATATTCGCAAATAATATAGCTGATAGGATTGAATCCTAGTAAGATCAAATAGATTCAAACAAGTAAAGAATAAGAACAAGGTAAATAGATCAAAATATGTTGAATTAGTATAAGCCACAACCTCATAAGAACTCGATGAAGAGTTGCTACTGTAGAGGCATGTAGGGTTACAAGACTATTTCAAAAGTTACAAAACACGGTGCATGCATGCACCTTAAATACTATAACCCTAATAATAAATGATAGGTGGAAAAGACCAAGACCGTTTACAAAATAGACAAAATAAATAACTACTATGACGCAACACATATACCCAACAATCTCTATGTTTGCGTCAATTGAGGGGAGAATCCATCAAGGTTGAGTTCGCTTCTGCACTTCAAAAACTTTCGAAATGACGCTTAGTAGAACCGTTCGAACCTAGATGTATCATTAAATCATATCTGAAAAGCACTTTTTTTCTCCCTTGTTGTTGCCCTTGATTTGTTGACCATGTCCAAAATATACTCCAGGAAAGAGGTAGTGTACAAATGTTTATCGGGAGGAAGAAACAGACCATGTGAAAGTGTGCATCGTTTCATTCTCACGCTTGAAATACCACATACCATCCTTCTTTTTATATCTTCCCAGGTTTCAACTTCTCAAAACCTTCTGGAACTTCTTTAGGGAGAACATAGGGCTTCCTTCGTAGTACAACAACTATTTCCACATCCATTTTGCCTACCTCTTGAACATACGAAACTATCATCAGTTTGAGGTGTGCAATAACGGGCTCATACTTCTGTCTGTCTCTCAGCAGCAAATTGTAAACCATGATCCAGTCATAGGGATTGAGGCTAGTCAAGTCTGCGAGAGTGAATTCGTGAACCTGACTAGCAGAACTTCTCACAACCTTGAACTTCGCGTTTGGGTAGCTGTCGGTTTGAATTGGACCTATGACCTTCACTGCAATAGTCTTGATAGCCCTCCACTTTTCGTATTGTGGCTTCATGTGGTTGAGATGAAACGAGAATAGCAAATGATTAGCGCCGCTATCAGTGGATGGGACATTCGCTACTTTCACAAAAGAGCGAAACTTGAAGGCTTTCGAAGTTATTGGCAGGTCCAACTGCGAATCTTGTGTATTCTGAAGCTCGAATGACACAACTGTTTCCGGCCAATATTGAATCAGCAAATCCACAGCTTCGTTCTGAATTCACTTCAGAGTCCACTCTGGAAATAAATTCTTTTGGCTTTCCCATGTGACCTGAGCTTCGCGTTTTGCTTTCTCTTTCACTTCAGCCTCACGGATAATTCTTTGATGCTCAACCATTTGAGCTTCACATTTTTTTTCTTATTTTGAGCTCGTTTTCATCAGGATCTTCGTCTTCGCTGTTGTTAACTATAGGTTCTTCACTGAAATTTTTTTCTTTGCCTTCAAGCTCAGATTTACTTTTGACAGTGTGCTTGGCTGAAGGTTTGGGGTCTTCCTTCTTAGATTATGACACATCTTCTCCCCCTTATTTCAGAATGGAGCTATATTCCGGAACACCTTCCAATCGATGAAGCATGGGGAAGACGGGACTTAGTTTCTTAGCAAGATGCTTCTTCACCGTGATCGTAATCATTGAGTCTCGAGTCTCAATGATATCTGACAGCATGCCAGTAACATCTTCGATACAACTTTTCATAACTTCTTTTCCAGATAACAAGTGATTGACTTGTTTCTCGGCATTCTCGAGTTTGACTATCAAGACTTTCACCTTTTCAGTCTTGACGGCAAGAGGATCCTTTATTTTTCTCTCCACATCTAGATCATCTTGAAGCTTAGATATTTTCTAGGAGATGGATGAATTGAACTGATCATGGTGAGTTTTAAGACCAGTACGAACCTCTTGATTTCTTTTCCTTAACCTGCAGGACATAACACCGATCAACAAAATTAGGGACCGTCGAATCGAGAGTCGTTCACCCAAAACCAGTGACTCTACCAGTTTTCAGACTACTTTTTTCCATTAGGAACAAGGACATGGGTGTTCTTGTGGGAATAAAAGGTTAACTTGTCACCCACAGTAGAGAAACAGAAGAAATTCTTGAGTACCCAGATACTGGGAAGAAAACCTTGAGACCGACAAAGCATCTCAAAGGCAACCATCTTCGTCACAATGTTATTAGTAAGCTTATATATGTTGGCTCAATTTTTATGCAACACATCATCCAGGAAGTTGGTGGTGTGAAGCCGGTAACCAATATCAAAGGTCTTGACAAAAAAGTTGACCTTCCCCGAAGGTGGGTCTAGAAACAAAGCTGCATCCAAAGGAATTAGCACTCCATCCTCCAGTTGAAAGCCATATTTTTTGTGAAGAAATTCAACATATTTTGGAGTTGGCACCACACCAGAAGTAGAAAATCAAGTTAATAAGGAGGGATATCTTGAGAAAATATAGTACAAAGAAGATGGAGGAATATTGACTACATAGAAAGAGATGAAAGATGAAAAAAACCAAGTATTTATGGAGAAGATCAAGAGGCAATCAAGATCCCTGGAAAAGCAAACATATCTGCAGAAGTTATAACTACTCGACGGTTAATTAGGTGACACGTGTGACATCAAGTCCAAAACATAATGGTTGAATGCGCTACACCATCATTACTAGACTAGGGGTTTAATGATGTACCCCATGTTGGTTCGTCATGGCATGACTAGCAAGGCATCAGGTAGTTCAACAAGACAATTGTTGGTCCGCCAAGAAAATAGAAAAGAATAGTTGAATCGCTTAGCCCAACTAGTTGTACGGGTCGGGTAAAGGATATATCAGGATGGGATCCTTACTAGCCAGACATCAAGAATGCACAGTCTTGGTAGCAAGCCATGGCTGTCTAGACATGAACTTCTTGTTCCCCACACATAACTTTCGATTACCATACAAAGGGAGATGTCATCATAACCATGCACAGGTCATTCATAATTATTCCCTCTACACCAATCAGAATAAGAGAAGAGTAAGACAAGGAAAGATGGACCAATCAAAGCTCGGTACTCCAGATACCATTACAATGGTCCCCCAACATATATGGAACCCTTACTATATAAGAGAAGGAACGTCTTCATTTCAAGAAAACTCTTGAGACCCTTCTCTCCAAATACACATACTCTCTTCTCTATGAACAAACTAGACCATCAGAGCACACTCTTGTGACCTCTTCTAGGGGCACAAATGACGAGTTATTTGATTGTAGCTAAAGGTTTTCAGAGTTTATCTCTTCACATGTGCAATATCTCACACGTGAAATAATGTTAAAACAATTATTTATATAAATAAAATCATATCATATTATTGCACATAGCATATATATCAAGGATATAGATAGTAAGCACATATAGCAATTAATAGATACTTTATATCTTTGTGTAAGTTGAAAGTAACTATGCACTCACTTGCTAAAAATGGATGCCTCGAAATCTAGGAAGCGTTTCTCCTTATCACTTAGATTTTCCCTTGGTGTGAGCTAGGTATAATTATTACTAAGCCTTAGTATGATATTCCTCATGAATATTGACAGTATAGATTCCCCAACAATCCCACTATCTACATCAAGATCTATCAAGTAAGGAATAACTAGGTTAGATTATATCGAAGGTATGGTCCGTTTGGTATACAAAGTATACTGTTTACAAATCCCACTTTAAACACCTCACTAAATCCAACCTAGACATCACTCTCGTAAGTACATCAATCAGTAATATGACTTGGAATCACTGAAAAATCTTATTTATAAATTCATAACAATGACTATGAATATAAATATATGTTACACTAAAAATGATATGAGTGTAGCTTAACTTACAAGAGATTTTCTAGCAAAAACTGGGAGATTGTATTAGCAGAACTCTGACCCGAACACTTCTATTTGTTGGAATCTCCGACGACTCAAAGATCTGTTAAAACTACTAAATACTAAAGAGATTTTGGACTTAAGGAAGAAGTTTTTTAGAGATAAATGTTCTGAATGGTGTGTGGGTTGAATGAGGTGCAAGCCTCTATTTATTGAAGGTTTTTTACCATGTTTGTCGTGCGCCTTTTATACGTACCGCACGCTCCACCCACGACAATCCCACCTTCTAGAAGCGTTGCATGCTTCACAAAATGCAGATTTTGAAAATTTTGTAACTTCTTCCTACAAGCTTCGTTTTCAATGTTCTTTATATTCACGCGTAGCAATCAATGAGATCTAAAATTTACATTTAGACTCTGTTGGCTAATTTCTTACTTTATTTTCAAAGTTAGATTTTTATAGGCTTTGACTGTTAATGTTCTTATAAAATTCATAACTCTTCTATACGACATCCATTCTCGATTGTCTTTAAATTCAAAAAATTATATATACAAGATCTTCAACTCTCTTTTAGATTGCTTTGGATAACAATCAACCGATTTCTATTTCGGTTTTTGAGTCGCCCACTGCTGCGCTGAAACTTTGAAAAATAATAACTTCGTCATACGAAGTTAGATATTGATGTTCTCTCTATGCACGCTGTAACACCCGTAACCGCAGGTATGATTTTATAAGGATAAATTGGTCTTTTATTTCATTTTTGTGTCCTACGCTAGGCATAGGATAGCCCTCCACGCTGAGCGTAGGAAGAAGATTTCATGTGTGGAATTAATAATACACGCTGAGTGTAGGATGGATTATGTTGGGCATAGAAGCACAATACCAAAACCCTAATTCTTGAGGTTATGAGCCTATTTAAATGCTCAAGCTCCTTGAGGGCCTCTTAATTCCCAAACTTCATCCTCTTATCTAGTCCTTTCGAAACCCCAGCCACCTTATCATAGATTTGAGGCCTTATAGTGTTTTTGTATGCATTCTTGAAGGAGAAGATAATTGGAAAAGAATTTAGGAGCTCTAAACTTTGTAGATCCAGATCCTTTACCTTGTTGTCCACCCCCCAGAAGGTATAAACTTCCCATTTTCGTATTATTTCATGCTATATCTAGTTGGTCATGGATTTATATGCTTGTTGTTCCATAACTTTGGTATTTGTAAGTATAAGTTACACCAGACCATTTGAAGACCATTTTCTGATGTTCTTGGGGTTATTGAATCATAAAAATGAGAGGTTGGTCACTCTCATCTATCCCATGCATGTTATCTTGAGCATTAGTGTACTGCATGGACTTAGGGTTTGATTGCAAATGGATAAAGTCAGAGACTTTATCCATTAGGACGTTCGTTTGGTTTATATATGGAAGTTTGAGGAGCTGATTTTCTGTTTTAAGAGCTTAATGGGATTTTTGACAATTAGACTACTATGTTGTGCATAGATTCCTCTATGCTGAGCGTAGTGTAGTCTTGGCTCGTCTCCATCTAGAGCTCTATGCTAAGTGTAGAGCAACATGTACGTTGGGCGGATGTTGACTGAGGGTTGATCGCTAACTTTTCACAGTGGTTGACTTTTGGTCAGTTTAGGTTTTAGAGAATAGAATGATATGGTGTCTCTTTATTGTTGTTAGGTGACTTGTTGTACATGTCTACTCTGTGTGTGAGCTATTGTGTCTAGCTGTTATCCGTAATGTGCGTCTTTTCAATATATTTACCTATGTAGTAGTGTATGCATGCTGACAAGTTGAGTCTTACATGTTGATTGATGTGAGTCCATGGGACTGCTGATAGTCCCCAGAGTTGTTGATAACCCATGAAATATGGTGTTAATCTATAAGGTTGCTGATAACCCATAGTTGTATATTATGTTGAGTTGTATGCAATATTTTGGAAAACTCACTAAGCTTCATGCTTACAAGTCATGGATTAAATATGTTTTAGGTACTTTAGTTGATCGTGAAAAGGCGAAGGCTTGACTGTGCACTCCAGCTTGCAAATTTATGATTTTCCGCATTTTTGATACTAATTGTACTTGATTCACCTGGGATTTTACGACTTGGTTTTATAATACATGATGTTTTCTCTATATTAAAAAGGAAATTTTGTGGTGCAAATTGGGATGTTACAAGTTGGTATCAAAGCCCTAGTTTGAGGGATTTGGATGAACATTGATGGGATTGCATACTCAAACTAGGGATTTGAGAGTTGTATAAAAACCTTTTTGCGAAAAGATTGAATTTTAAGAAAAGAACAGAGGACGCGATATGTAAAGTCATCCAGAGATTGAATAAGTGATCTCCCTAAATATTCATATGTGTATCGTATGATTTATTAGAATTGATGTTATTTGAGCTGATGGAAATGCATGCTAGTTGATAGGTTAAGGATCCCTTAGGAATTCTAGGATATGGTTGCTTATTTTTTGATGCCTTATAGTCTATGATATTATTATGAATGCCTTGCTAGGGTTAAAACTAGGATTGCTAATTGTTTTGTTTATACTTTATGGTTGTACATATCTAGGGTTTTATATCCTAAGAACGCTTGATTTAACCTTACTTTTATGTTCCTTGTCTGGTTGTGGATTTAGGTTGGAATCTTTCATTTGAATTTCTATCGAGTCCAAGTTATGTGCAACTGTATACGCGAAGCTATTATCTAGATTAGCAGAGACTTCTTGCAGAGCGGAGTTGTGGTTGAGCAGGAACCTTGATGCATAACTATATATTTAGAGGTGGCTTCTTAAGTACATAGGTGTAAATGTGTTGCTTCTTTAGGAGGAGTGTTTTTAGGTGACTTGGGATATGGAGAGGAAATATAAGTCAACTATAGATAGGCGTGGAAGGTTGTATGGTCCCGTACTACTGAAAGCACAAGATCTATATACGATTTAGAAACATTCTCGAGGGGGTACCGAGGAGATATTTGGGGAATGTTTAGTATCTATGTGTGCTTTTAGTCTGGTTTTGACCTTTTTCTTTGTGTATTTCAATATGGTGCTTACCTGCGATTCAGAGTCTAGTAGTCTTCAGAGGTAGGGTACCAGTGGTGATGAGATCCGTAGGATCGTTTCCATAGAGGTGGCTACGATGGTCAAGGAAGCTATCCCGGAGGTATTTGGGTCTATCAATAGCGTGATGATCAAGATATTTGATGAGTGCTATGGTTTTTTCACTAGGTTGCTTCTTCCGTAGCCTTTACAACTATTTCTGTCACGAGACCACAGATGGGTGATTCAATGCAGTACATGGAGTTCAACAACACGAAGCCCCCTAGGTTTAATGGGGTCCAAGCGCCGATTTCATACATGAGGTGGATCACTGATGTTGATGTGTGATTTTATATTTGATCCTATCCGGATGATCTGAAGGTTCACTTTGTGATGAACCTAATTCTCTTAGGAGCAAAAGACTGGTGGAAGTTCGTGACTACTGAATTTTCACTGACATAGAAGGCTACAGTTATATGGGATAGATTTTTTGAGATGTTCCACAATGATTATGTTCCCTTGGTGGAGAGAGAGTGATTTAGCTTAGAAGTACCTATCGCTCTGATACGACAAAGACAATAACTGAGATAACCAAGATATTCCACGAGAGAGCTATGTTCTGACATGAGTACACATCCACTGAGTAGGCACGGATGACCCAATACTTGAGTATACTCAAGAAGGATATTAGAGAGTTCGTGATGAACTCCTAATATCGGACATTGATTGAGCTACGGTCCAATGCTAGGAGGAGGGAGATTGATTTGGAGCTGCAAGTGAGAGAGACCGATGTGGATACACAGAGGAAGGAGAGGAGGCTAGTCTAGTCGTAGTCGGAGGCTAAGCGGGTAAATCCTGATGATTCGAGACCAGGAGGACATAGGAGCCGTACGTGCAACAAGTGTGGTAAGGGTTATGGGGGTTAGTATCAGACAAGGACGATATACTACATGTGTGGCAAGTAGTTGCACTTTGCAAAGGAGCACCCGAAGGATTTACGAGTCTATTTCAGCTTCAACCAGGAGGTCCATGTGAAGGACGAATGCCCACTACTTGCATCGAGGCCGGTTCAGAATCCTGCTCCTACGACCTTGTGCATCACTGATGGGCATCAGGGGAAGGTTGAGGCCCCGAAGACCTAGGGTCGTGCTTCTCAGTTAACTGCAGAGGAGGCTAGAGTTGCATGTGATGTTGTTGTTGGTATGTGTTTATTTTACATTTCTGTTGAATTATTTTTCGTATATGGTTATGTTGTGATTTTTTTAGGTGCTTTCCTTGTGAATTTTATACACGCCTTAGTATTGTTTGACTCGGGTACAAGTCGTTCTTTTGTGTCAACATCTTTTTGTAGAGATTTTAGTATTGCTCGTGAGGCCCTGGATCGAACTTTTGAAGGTTTCTATAGATGATGATCTCATGATTTTGGCTTCTGAGATATATCGGGATTATGTATTAGAGATTTTTGGTGTTGTATTCTCGATTGATCTCATCCCTATTATGATGGGAGATGTTTTTGTGATTGTAGGTATGGATTGGTTGAGCTGGTTTGGTGCATTGATTGACTATGAAAAGCAGTTAGTGATGGTTCGTGACCTAAGCGGGGGAGTGTTGACTATTTATAGTGAGGGCACCAGGGTTGGTTCTGCTTTATGTTCCGTTGTTAGGGCGAAGCAGAGTCTTCATCATTGGTATATGGGGTATCTAGATCGTGTGTTTGATTTGTAGACAGAGGGAAAGAAGTCAATTTCCGATGTTCCGATTGTGAGGAAGTTTCCTAATGTCTTCCCTGAGGATTTTCCTGGTGTTCCTTTTGAGAGATAGGTTGATTTCAGGATCGATCTAATCCCCAATGCCTCCTCGGTTGCGAAGGCGCCATATCACCTTGTGCCACTCGAGATGCAAGAGTTATCATCTTAGATCTAGGAGCCATTTGGGAAAGAGTTTATTCGGTCGAGTAGTTCGTCGTGGGGAGTATCAATCTTTTTTTCCAAGAAGAAGGATGGTTCATACTAGATGTGCATTGATTATGTGAAATTGAACAAGCTGACAATGAAGAACCAATACCCATTGCCGAGGATTGATGATCTTTTTGATTAGTTGTAGGGAGCATCTTGGGTTTCTAAGATTGATTTGAGTTCAAGCTACCATCAGATGAGGGTTCATGAAGAGGACATTCTAAAGACAACCTTCTGGACCCTCTATGGTCATTATAAGTTTGTGGTGATGCCTTTTGGGCTCACAAATGCACATGCATCATTCATGGATCTCATGAACCGGGTATGCAAGCCTATGTTGGATCGATCATTGATTGTTTTTATCGATGATATTTTGGTCTTTTCTAAGACCAAGGAGCAATATGAGGAGCGTCGTCGCGATATTCTTGGGGTTCTACGGGTGGAGAGATTGTACACCAAGCTCTCCAAGTGTGAGTTGTGGTTGCACGAGATTCAGTTTCTGGGATACCTCGTCAGCCAGGATGGTATTTTGGTCGACTCGGACAAGATCGAGGTGGTTATGCAGTGGGAGGTTCCGAAGTCTTCCGCTGAGGTTTAGATTTTCCTTAGGCTGACAAGTTTTTATCGGGGATTCATAAGGTATTTCTCCAAGATTGTAATTCCTCTCACAAGGTTGTTGAGGATGGATGTCACACTTAGTTGGGGGCTTGAGCAACAAGCATCATTTAAGACTCTTCCACATAAGCTTTGTGAGGCACAGGTACTTACCCTCCCGAGGGAGTTGAGAATTTCGTTTCATATTGTAACGCATCGACTACCGGATTTGGTGCGATACCGATGTAGAAGGGACATATGATTATTTATGATTCGAGGAAACTAAAGACTCCTGAGGCAAATTACCCTACTCACGATCTGGAGTTGGGGGCAGTAGTCTTCGCCCTTAATATTTGGTATCACTACCTGTACGGGGTCCCATGTACCATTTACACCGACCGATGATGATCTGAGTTGGAATTTAAAGTCTGGGATACGGTACTCCTAAAGGTTTCTCCTTGGAAGGGGGTTATTCGATTCAGAAAGCGGGGAAATCTTGTCCCTAGGTTTATTGTTCCATTCTAATTCATGGCGAGAGTGGGTAGGGTAGCTTATCAGTTTGAACTATCGGAGGAGCTTAGTCGGATTCACAACACTTTCCACATTTCCCCGCTGAGGAAATGTGTGATCGACGAGTCAATTGGTTTTCTATTTGATGATATTCAAGTTGATGATCTTCTAAACTATATTGAGCGATCGGTGATGATCCTCAATCGGAAGATGAAGACCTTGCACAACAAGGTAGTAGGCCTGGTGAAGGTGTAATGGTAGCACCGAAGGGATTCAGAGAGGACATGGGAGCCCAAGGAGGAGATGAGGGAGCATTACCTAGAGTTATTTACAGCAGCAGACTTCCAGCGCGAAGTCTGATTCTAGTGGGACATAATTGTAACACCCATATCCGTAGGTAGGATTTTCTAAGGATAAATTGGTCTTTTGGTCTTTTATTTCATTTTTGTGTCCTATGTTGGGTGTAGGATAACCCCGACACTGAGCGTAGGAGGAAAATTCCATGCGGGGACTTAATGATCTACATTGAGCGTAGGATGGATTATGTTAGGCCTAAAAGCATAGTACCAAACCCTAATTCTTGAGGTTGTGAGCCTATTTAAAGGCTCTAACTCCTTGAGTGCCTCTTAATGCCTAAAATTCACCAATCTATCCAGTCCTTTCGAAACCCTAGCCACCTTGTCATAGATTTGAGGCCTTATAGTATTCTTGTGTGCATCCTTGAAGGAAAAGATCATCGGAAAAGAATTTAGGAGCTCCAAACTTTGTAGATCCAGATGCTTTACCTTTTTGTCCACCCCTAGGAGGTATAAACTTTCCATCTTGGTATTCTTTGATGCTAGATTTAGTTGGTCATGGATTTATATGCTTTTTGTCCCATAACTTGGGTCCTTTTGAGTATTAGTTACTCGAGAACATTTGAAGACCATTTTCTAATGTTCTTGGGGTTGTTGAATCATATTAATGAGACCTTGGAAACTCTCATCTATCCCATGCATGAGATCTTGAGCATTAGTGTACTTTATGGATGTAAGGTTTGATTTTATTGCTCATTATTGGCATGCAAATGGATAAAGTCAAAGACTTTATCCATTAGTACGTTCCTTTGGTTGATATCTGGAAGTTTTAGGAGCTAACTTTATGTATTAAGAGCTTAATGGGATTTTTGACAATCATACTACTACGTTGGGCGTAAATTCCTCTACATTGAGTGTAGTGTAGTTTTGGCTCGTCTCCATCTAGAGCTTTACGCTAAGCATAGAGTAGCATGTACAATGGGCTTATGTTGACTGAGGGTTGACCGTTGAGTTTTGACCATGGTTGACATTTGGTCAAATTTGGTTTTAAAGTATAAACTGATAGGGTTTCTCTATAGTGTTGCAAGGACTCGACGGGTCAACGAGTTGACTCGACGAGTAGAGTCAGTCTGGAGGACTTTGACTTTGACCAGAGTTGACTTAGTTTGACTGATTGAAGAGCAGTTTGGGACTAAGTGTTATATTTGGTATTAGTAGATCAGGGAGTTTTTGGAGCAGCAGTTCGAGAGTTGTCTGATAGCAGTCAGAAGGGTATCAACAAGAACTTTAGCGGTGTAGGTGAGTTTCCTTCCAATAGGAACGGGTCTACGGCTACAATGCCAGCCCGTCTAGTTAGCAGTAGTTTTCGGACTTCGGTTCGATGCAGTAGTTTAGTGTGCTTGATGTCTTTGTGATTCAAGCAAGTTTTTGTGTTATGTGATCCGGACTTCGGTCCAAAGCAGTATGCAGTATATGTGTTCATGCTAGTTGATATGTTATGCTATGCTATGTCCAGTCAGTTCTGGACTTCGGTCCGATGCAGGGGGCAAGGCCCCAGTTAGTTCGGACTTCGGTCTGATGCAGGGGACAAGGTCCCAGTCAGTTCCTGACTTCGGTCCGATGCAGGGGGCAAGGCCCCAGTTAGTCCGGACTTCATTCCAATGCAGGGGACAAGGTCTCAATCAGTTCCGGACTTCGATCCGATGCAGGGGGCAAGGCCCCAGTTAGTCTGGACTTCGGTCTGATGCAGGGGGCAAGTAGTTAGTCTGGACCTCGGTCCGATGCAGTGGGCAAGGCCCAGTATGTGCTTTATATGTTATTGTATGGTATGTGGTAGTTTGGGGGAGCTCACTAAGCTTCGTGCTTACGGTTTCAGTTTTGGGTTTCAGGTACTCAGTTTTTAGAAGAGGAGCTCGGAGAGATTGCAGTGCACACACCATAGTCAGTTAGTTTAGGATTTTTTTTACTCTGATAAAAAGAATATGTTTTGAATGAATACTCTGAATTTATGTTATGACCGGTGATATGTTTTTATAAAAATGATTTTAGTAATGTTTTAAAAGAAAATTTTTAGTCGTGATTTTTGGGTCGTTACACAATGTGAGTCTTCTCACTATATTTACCTGTATAGTAGTGTATGAATGCTGACCAACTGGGTCTTACTTGTTGATTGATGTTATATGTAAAGTGAGTTATTGATAACTCCTAGAAAGTTGTGTGTCCACGACACTGCTGATAGTCCCCATGGTTGCTGATAACCCCTGAAATGTGCTATTAGTCGATCCACATGGTTATTGCTAACCCTTAGTTGTTTATTATGCTGAGTTGTATGCAATATTTTGGGAAACTCACTAAGCTTCATGCTTACAAGTTGTGGAGTAAATATGTTTCAGGTACTTCAGATGATCACGGAAAGGCGAAGGCTTGACTGTATACTCCGGCTTGTATATTTATGATTTTCTGCAATTTTGATACTCTGATTTGGGATGATTATGATTGATTCGCCTGAGATTTTTCCTCTATATTAAAAATGAAAATTTTGTGGTAAAAATTTGGATGTTACATACGCTCTCGGTTTAACATCTACTATGACTCTTGTTTAGATTATTTACCCTAAATAATCTTTTATTGAAAGCATCTATATATCGCTATGATGAGTAACTATTCTATTATACTTTAATCCTCTAGTCATGTCTTGTGGGCGTTATAGTTAGGATGTAGTTGCACCGTAGTACGATATTAAGCAATTAGACTAGTTTAGTTAGTTACAAGTTGTGTTGGACTATTTGTCTGTTATATATGTGTTGATATAGTATGTGGGTAGTTGACGGTAGATCAACTTCATCTTGAAGGCCAATCTACTAAGGCGGACCAACTTTACGTCGAAGGTCGAAGAGGCAGACCAACTTTATACTGAAGGCCAAAGGGCGGACCAAATTTATGTTGAAGGCCAATGGGTGGACCAACTTTATGTTGAAGGTCATTATATGTATGGATTGTATATGTATTGTAGTATATGGTATTTTGAGGAACTCACTAACCTCTGTGCTTACCTAATTGATTACAAACGTTTTCAGGTACTTCTTCGGATTGTGAAAAGGGCAAGGCCCAACTACACACATGCATTGACATCATGTTTTCTACATAATTTAATTATAACCTGATTTAATTGAATAAATAAAAATGAAAATTTTAATGTTGAAAATCGGAACGTAACAACATGGTAGGTCAATCATTGCCTTTGACCGATTTTAGTTTTGATCAAACTTTGGTAGAATTGAGTATTTGGCATAGGACTGGTCTCAGTTTGGTATTAGATAGCTTGTGTTAGCCATTCTATTGTTGAGGTGGCTATTGAGCTTCTGATATTTAGCTCATGTGAGTTCTATCTCTGTGTTACCTATATCATATGTTGTATGTAAGCTGTTGATAACTTGGGTTGCTGATAACCCAATTTGTTGTATGTGAGTTGTTGATAGCTCAGGGTTGCTAATAACCCAAATTGTTGATTTAAGTTGTTGATAACTCAGGCCTGTTAACAATCCATAAGGTTGGTGATAACCCATAACTATTATATATGTTTTGTTGTGTTGTGTTGTATGTGGTACTTTGAGGAACTCATTAAGCTTTGTTCTTACAGTTGTGGATTAAACATTTTTCAAGCACTTCAAATGATCATGGAAATGCAAAGACATGATTGTACACACATCAACAGTTTTATGATGGAGATTTCACGACAACTTTCTTTATGACTCTGTTTTTAGATTATGGTTTATGAACAAATGGTTTGGTCTTAACTATATCTTTATGAAACTTGGGTGTTTATTCTAATTTAAAAATGAAAATTTTATTCGGAAAATCGAGATATTACATAAATAAGCAATCCCAAACACTCCCTAAGATATGTAGACTGCATCAGAAATTCTAACATCAAATGTTTATAAAACTAAATACAAAAATCAAAGAACCAAACCTACATGTGAAAAAAGTATTTCAAGGGACGCTTTTTTGCTATATCATTTAAATGATTTTTCAGAAAATTAATATATTATTTTTTTCGTTTGTTATAAAGCTCTTAAATTGATCTAAACATCAAGCTTCTTCTGCATGTTCTTGAGTGTTTCTTAATTTCTTTAGAGTGTTTTTTATTTCAAAATGAAGAACGAGTGTTACATATCACTTAAACTTAGTTATATATAGGAGATTAGTTTTCATTGCTTCCTTGTTCCTCGTGAACTTCTAGCTATACTTTGTTACTAAGAACTTTGCCATCACATGCTTGTAGAGTTGTAGCCTTATCCTTACAATACTTGTTTGATTTGTCTTGCTTATTAAGCTTAATTTGTCATGATTTACTTAAGAATTTGTAGCTTGTGTTTTTATAAGCTACTTATGTGTTTATTTGCAACTTTTTATAAATAATTTCCAACATAATTTCTATAGATTTTTATAAGGGAGCTATTATACATAATATTTTTTTGCCACATAAAACAATGACATATCTTTTTACATATTATACAACCCTTCTAAAGTATAAATTATTATGTGTGATAAAAACATATTGTATGACAAAAACATATTATGTACGAATCAACGATCCTTTTTATAACCATATTTTGTTTAAATCATTATAACTATGTGTGCATCTATGTCGGTTGGTATAATGCATCTAAGTTAATTCTTAGACTTATATCTAAAAGACTTTAGATATTGTTTAACACGTCTTGATATTAATTCATAAGAAAATTGAAGTATTACATTATTAACAATATATCTACAACTTATTTTGACGCTACTTAAAACAAGAAAAAGAAATTGCATGTCGGTGTATGGTGTTTTATTTTGTATCAATAACTAGTTATTTTATAAAATTAAAAATAATAAAGAAATATGATTTTGGCACACAATTAAGATCCCTTAAAATTTTCCGTTTTAAGTTTTAACCTTTTTTCTCTTAAAAATTATTCACTTTTCTTAAGGTGCAAAAAGATCCTTTGACTTTCCGTCTACCTTTTGTTGAGGACAAAGGGTTAAATGTTACTCCAACAATAATATGAACCTTGATTAACGAGTCATGTAGTCGTATGCTATAATCAATGTTTCAGAAAAGAAAAAAACATTTCTTTTCTTTGGATTTTACAGAAATAAACTTGACTTTTTTTTTATAACGTTTTTATCTCAAAATTTAATCTATGGTCATAAAATATCAGCGATATTGACTTTGATCCATAAGTGAAATTTAATTTTAGATTTGAACCCTGAACCCTCAACCTCAAAGAGGGAGGGCAACACATACCGCTGACTTAGAAGCCTTTTGGTAAATATATATTAAATATAGTTAACTATTAAATATCATTATTCTAAGATACCTCAATATAATGTTTTTCCTAATTAATGTTGTCAATAGATATAATCATTAATAAATATTTAAGAAAATGATATCGTTCCTTATAAAATTAAAAAGAAAAATTGATAATATTCAGTTAATAAAGAGTTAAGAATTAATTAAAAACTACTTCGGAGATACCATTTGTGCGTGCCATGCGACCCCTGAAAGCTGAAAGTTGAAATGTTTGTGCCGAAAGTGTATGGTTGACGAGGTTCAGGTCCTCCTTCCTAGTCAAACTAGCTTTTGGATGAATCTTCATCCTGACCTCATCTCTTCCTTGTTCTTTTCCCATATTAATATTATATATTATAATTGAGATCAAATAATTAATATAAATATGAAGAAGACGTGTTGGTATGATGTTTTGAAGATTGTGTTCTTGATTTAGTGTTATGAGAGATCTTTAGGTAACTAATTATAAATAATTAATTGTTGTTATATTAGGATGGATACAATGGAGTGGTGTGGCCTTCGGCTTCCATCCGGCGCTACCGCTCAGAACATGGCTCTGGCAGGGTCAGTAATGCGAAAATGGACCCCTTTGGTAAGAAATTGGGTCGGTGTATCAATAAAAACTTAGATAATTGCATGAAATATTTTCTAAAATATGTGATTTCGACCTTATTATGTGGAGTATTATTGAACCAGATTTGGGATAAGCTAAGAACAACAAAATCTCGATCTCAGATCAAATCACAGATCCAAACAAAAGGAATTATCTTGCTTTGTTAGATGCTTTGCGAGACAAAAATTTGGAAGAATAACAATATGTTTTCATGTGTCTCCTAGTAGAACCGAACACCTCTTTATATGGACTAGAAGGAGGAAGTTAGATCCATTTGATTTTTTTTAGGGAAAGACATATTATTCGCTACACTTGCAATCTGTCCCCCCCCCCCCCCCCCCCCCCCCCCAAGACCCTTGTGTTTCGGGCTTACTTTAGTTTATCCAAGTGTGTACTTCGCAACTCCAATCTCGAGTTATATCCAAAACTGAAGTTAGTCTAACTTGAGTTAATCCCGAGTAAATTAAAAAAATAATGATGACACTAAAATTATCAACACCTTATCCAGCATGAAGAACTGGATGATCCTTCTTCTCTTTCCTCTCTTGATCGCTGTCAACGAATTTTTTAAACTAATTTACTATCTATATAAACCACTTTCAACCACCTTAAAAATCACACATGCCTTCACAACTATATTTGATTCAGTTCCAACATTCTCTATTTCATTACAACATTCCCTATTCCGTTACAATGGGATTATATTCGTGTAAAATCCCAAAAAAAATGTTCAGGCCAAAGAAGTAACTGTGGAAATGAAAGTGGTTCAGAAGATTTCCCAAATTCGATTCCTGAAACCCAAATGCCATATTATCCTCAATACAGTAACAACCCCAATTTTTCCTTTTTAAAACAAGTACTACAAGTATAAAAATTATACCAAAACCATCACAATGTATAAATATCACATCATTAGAGTACAATATCCAAATGTGGAAATAACGGGAGAGAATGTTGCGCCATCACGTCGGGCCCTTCCTCTTAGTACCACAAGTAACTGATGAAGGGTTTTGAGCACTATAACACTCCCATGGTGCACATGAAACCCTAGATGCTTTGGATCTAACTTTTCTCTAGTTATATAAGTAAACAATTTTTTTCCAAAGCATAAAGCCTAATCTAGCATACAACATGACATATGAATCATAAAACTAGTTATAGGATTACCTCTTGTTGTAGTTTGATGTGTTTGGCCTTTAAGAACTTAGCACCTCAACTGTGATGCCTCAAATGGTTCACAAAACACCACGAACAATTTGGAGAACTTGAGAGATATTACTATGCACTTAAAATCGGCTCTATGATCTCTAAGAACACAAGGGTAACCGATTTTAGGCCATGAGATATAGTGTAGGAATCCAAGAGTCATGGGTAAACCCTAATCCATACACTTTAGGTTATGATCCATATCTTATGTGCGCTAACTCTTCATGGAAACTTACATAAACTTAGCCCATCATAGATTAATACCCAAACCATATATATATATATATATATATATATATATATATATATATATATATATATATATATATGTATGTATGTATATATATCATTAATTTAATTAGTCTCTTTTGATCACTAAATTAATTCCAAATTAATTTTTGATCAATACTAATTAAATGAAATGATTTCATATTAACATATTATACTTGTAATATATTAATAAATCATAAATAACCTCTTTCTCAAATATTCATCCTATCAGATTGTTTTGGTGAATGCAACCTAAAATGGACCATGCTACTCTCGGGTCAAGTACATACCAATTTTAGTTATGGACTTAGACACCTTATCCAACAGTCTCCCACTTGGATAAGTCTAATAATTATAGCTTCAAGTACAACTTCAGGAACCGACTAGCAATCGTAGCTCTTAAAAGCCGCTGTGGAACTCTGACATACCATTTTAGATAAAGGATCATATACTCCTCTGTTATTTAAGATATCGTGCAGACAAATACATGGAACATAGTCCTACTTATTGTCCAGCAGTTTGTGTGCCAGTTTCCGATTTGTTTGACATAGAACTTAATCGAACACATCAATTGAGTTCTGACCGAGCCCGACACATAATTCAAAATGTGACATCCCTATTTTCACAGCCAGAAAAGACTGATTTTGTTTATGCTTGTTTGAAAATCAGAGTAACATTTTAAATTAAAGTGTTGCGGAATTTGTCCCAAAACAAAATATGATAAAGATTTATCAAAAGAATTTCCAAAGAAATGTATTTCATTAAAAGACTGTGGATGTCATGTTCGATACAGATCAAAAGCAGAAACAGTACAACATAAGCCTTACTACATTATTTCGTATTTACAGGCCTATAATCCCTTATCTCTCATCCAAACATCTATGCTCATGCGCAACTACCTGTAATACAAGAAACTGAATGGGTAAGGCTTGGGATCCTGGTGAGCATATAGGGTTTTCAACCCACAATAAATAAGTTTATTAACTTTGTCAAACTAAACAAACTTGATTACCCGTTCCCGTTATCCTCACTTTACGTCCCTAAAACATCTAACACAAGGGACCTAGTCTAAGGACTTTCATCGAGATGACAACACATGTTTTGGGGATTCCTCAGCAATTCATGTCAAATACAGCAACCATGTGGGGGATGGAGTACTGCTGGTAAACACACAGTTCAAATAAACACCTATAGGTTGCGAGCCTGCTAGCGTTCCACTAGACTGTCTAGAATAGTTTGTGGTCGTCATCTATACTCCGCTAGATGACTGGATCATCAATAACGTTTATAACGAAACCTCTCATTATTTTATTTAGTTACACAACAACTATTACATCTACCCATGTTTTACCCAACACATTTTGTAGATATAAAATACATATACAGTTTAAATCATGTATAAAATCATTCATCCATCATAGATAACAAGTATCCAGATAATATGCACACACATCACATAATTTATATAAGATACTTCATATCTATGTGTAAGCTGAAAGTAACTATACACTCACCCGAAAGGTGGTGACTCTGCACTCGAACAGTGCTTCGTTATCTCAAAATAATTTTCCCTCAACAAAACCTAATATAAACATCACAAGGGCTTAGTCTAACGTTAACCGCGACTAATTAATAGTGTAATTATTATTACTATTATATAATCACGACATAATACTTTTCACCCACTATATACAGACGAGGCCAGACATGGAACACCGGTGGGCAGGATCATTTTGACATATAAGCACTTATGAATCCAACAACTCAAGCGGCCCTCCAAACCAGAACCCCCGTACCACGAGTGGTTAAAAAGATACTATAACGACATTATATAACTCATAATAATAGCCTAATTAAATATTCTAAGAACCTAATAACATTACTATAATTATTTAAAATCTATATTAAAAATTTCATAGGCGTAGCTCACTTACAACGGTTTTTAAAGAAAACCGAGCTTTGCTTGGAGAAGCATTTCTAAAACCGAAAGACCCTTTTTCTCGGGACTCTGGGAGCCTCAGGGCTTCCTTCAGGTGTTAGGGTTTCACCTAAGCTTTAGGGGGGGGGGGTTTAAAAACCCTAAAGAGAGAAAGAAGTTATAGAGAGAAAGAAACTATAGAGAGAAAGAGGATTCGTGAGTTTTTCTTGGAAGATTTCACACTTGTTTATAGGGTGCTGGACTTCGGACCTACGTTGCGCGTTCAGCAGCATTACGTTGCACGTAGCTTCGGATAAGGGTCCAGCTCGCATACAGCTGGCTCGCACCCAGACTCAGAAGGGATAAGGCCGAGGTAAGCTAGGTGTACCCAACCTTGGACACGGGGCATAGCGAAGGGTGACGCATCATTCATCGGATGCGAGGCTGATCTTCATCGGATGACCCATATCGAGCCACATCATCACTATCGCAACAGGTTTCGCAAATTGCACCCTCAATTTCAAAAATTCGTATCTTTCGTATACAAGCTTAGTTTTAGATGTTCTTTATTTCCACACGTAGGCGGGAACGTACTCTACAACTTTCGTTTAGACTCCGTCGGCTAATTTTGACGTTATTTTAAAACTTATATTATTAATGGGCCGGGACTGGATTGGTCCGTTAAAAATTCATAGCTTGTTCATCCAACGTCCGTTTTCGTCTGTCTTTTTATTGTTACGCTACTATTAACGAGATCTTCGATTCTCGTTTAGGTTGTGTCGGCTAAAAATTGCTCAATCTAATATTCGAACTTCGGGTTGTACATTGCTAAGCTGAAACTTCGAAAAATCATAACTCCCTCATATGAAGTCAGATTTGGACGTTCTTTTTATGAACGCTCTCGGTTTAATGATTCTATGACTTTTATTTAGATTGTTAAGGCTAAGAACCACTTTACCGTAAATTCACTATTTATGCTTTCCGGTATCGTGTCGGTTCCGTCGCGAAACTTCGACGGGTCAAAACTTCTTCGTTATAACTCGGATTTCGGTGTTCCTTATATCCCTGAAATCCTTGTTTCGACCCCTACAACTTTATGTAAAGATATTGGGATTATCTCGCACTTTAATTTTGATGCTTATTTTTATACTTTATTAATTATACCTTTCTAATTAAGTTATAAGCACAAAAATACACACAATTTACATAGTATTCAAATATTTCATCTTTATTACTTCAAAAAAGTTACAATAGTTGACCTAGACTATTATATCATCTAAAATTCTTAGCCCTGAAACCCAGGCGTTACACAAAACAAAATCATTGAGGGGCCCAAGATATCGTGTTTAATCCTCCAAGGATTAAAAGGAACATATAAACTTCAACTCATATGCTTGTACTAAGTACTCGTTAAATCATACATAATAGCACGTTTTATAGCATCAAGTTACTGATGCAGTTTCACACTATCAATGTACAACCAACTCATAGTCAACAACTCATATCTCTTGGATTGAAGACTATATGATATTATCGTCTCACAATCACTTGTGATAAATTCCATGAACTGATTCAATTGAGTGTGGGTTTAATCCAATACTCGGGACTTATGAGCACTCATGAATGTTGTAGCAAACTTTGTTATGCCTAAACACTTTAGAGAATGTACAAGCCAAATTCATCACAGTGTTGCCTCAATACCTACTTCCAAAGTATGATCGACTGTGGATAGTTTGAATAATTTAATTATTATGGAAGTCAAAACATGCAAAATGGAACAGTAGTAAACAATTGACACACGATAGCAACTTTACTTATAAATAAAACACCTTTTATTTAATCATAAAATGTCAATTACATTTTATATATTACAAGTTTCTAAACAGCTATCTAACCATTGGAACTAATATCGTCCTTCAGCCCAATGCTCCTCGCATGCTGCAAGTGCTTAACCCTACTCAGAACCTTCGTAAGGGGATCTGCTGGGTTCTCCTCTGACGATACCCTCTTTGCTACGAGTATTCCTTCTTCTATCCGGTGTCTTATGAAGTGATCTTTTCTGTCGATGTGCCTGGATCTGCCATGATCCCTTGGTTCCTTGGCTAATACGACCGCACTCTTGCTATCATAGAAAACCTCCATAGGCTCCGTTATAGCTGGTACAACTCCCAAGGTCTCCGATGAAGTTCTTCAGCCATATCGCCTCGTTCGACGCTTCACTTGCTGCTATGTACTCTAATTAACACGTTGAATCAGCTACAATCTCCTGTTTGGAACTTTTCCAAGTTATTGCTCCTCTATTCAGGGTAAATACCCGACCCGAATGAGAGCGGAAATTATCTCTGTCGGTCTGAAAGCTGGCGTCACTATACTCTTTCACTTTCAAGTCATCACTCCCACCGAGGGTAAGGACCCAGTCCTTAGTCATCTGAAGGTACTTAAGAATGTTTTTTTTACCACAGTCCAGTGAGCCTTACCTGGATTCATTTGATTTATGCTGACCATGCTCAAAGCAAAGGCCGTATCAGGGCGAGTACAAGTCATAGCATACATGATCGAACCAACCGCAGAAGCATATGGTACTCGAATCATCTCTGCTATCTCAGCCTCTATACTTGGACTCTGAGTCTTACTTAGTTTGGTATTGCTTTGGATAGGTAAGTCACCTTTCTTGGAATCTTCCATGTTGAACCATTTCAACACTTTATCCAAGTAGTTACTTTGACTAAGCCCAATTAGTCTTTTACTCCTGTTTCTCAATATCCTTATCCCTAGGATATAGGCAGCTTCTCCAAGGTCCTTCATAGCGAAACACTTCCCAAGCCAGGACTTAACCTCCTGCAAGGTTAGGATGCAATTTCCTATGAGAAGTATGTCATCAAAATAGAACACCAGGAAGCTAACTATACTCCCACTAGCTTTGACATATACATAGGACTCATCCTCGCTTCTCGAAAATCCAAACTCTTTGACTTTCTCATCGAAACAAAGATTCCATCTGCGAGATGCTTGTTTCAATCCATAAAAGGATTTCTCAAGCTTACACACTCTATTAGGGTACTTTGCATTGACAAAACCCTCCGGTTGACTCATGTAAACATCTTTAGCCAACTTTCCTTTAAGGAAAACGATTTTAACATCCATTTGTTATATTTCATAGTCATGAAATGCAGCCATGGCTAGCATAACCATTATAGATTTAATCTTTGCTACTGGTGAGATGGTCTCATCATAGTCAACTCCATGAGTTTGAGTAAAACCCTTCGCAACCAGTCGTGCCTTATATGTGTGTACTTTCCTATCCATGTTAGTCTTCTTCTTGAAGATCCATTTGCACCTGACTGTTTTACGACCCGGTATATTGTCAACCAAGTTCCAAACTTGATTTTCATAGATGGACTGAATCTCGCCGTTCATAGCCTATTTCCACTTTGCAGACTCGGGCCTGCTATGGCTTCCTTGTAGTTTTTTGGTTCATCTAAATTTACCAGTGTGCTATCACTGATTAATGTATCACCCTCAGATGTTATATGGAAACCATATAACATGGATGGAGCACTAAGTCTACTGGAACGCCTTGGATGTACGGACTCGTCAATTGGTTCAACAAGATTTTCCTCCTCAGGTTGATCACTAGTGTTTGAGGTTCCTTCATCACTCAACTCTTGAAGATCTTCAAGGTTAATTTCCCTCCCAGTGTCATCTTGGAATATGAGTTCTCTCTCGCAAAAGAATCCTCTCCTCGCAACGAACACAACATTGCCACTCGGTATATAGAAGACATATCCAAAGGACTTCTGTGGGTAGCCGATGAAAATACAACGCTCGCTACGAGGTTTGAGCTTATCGTGAGTCTTGCGTCTCACGAAAGCCTTGCAACCCCAAACCTTGATGTGTGCTAACGAGGGAACCTATTATGTCCACATCTTGTGAGGTGTTTTGAAAACCTTCTTAGTTGGGACTAGATTAAGGATATAGGAGGCAATCTCTAAGGCATACCCTCAGAATGAGATAGCTAACGAAGCTTGACTTATCATGGAATGAACCATGTCCAACAAGGTTCGATTGCACCTCTCAACCACACCATTAAGATATGGTGTCCTGGGTGGCGTCAATTGCGAAATAATTTCACATTCCTTAATATAGTCTAGGAATTTGATACTAAGACACCCACCACCTAGATCGGATCAGAGCATCTTTATCTTCCTGCCCAGCTGATTCTCCACTTCTTGTTTAAACTCTTTGAACTTTTCAAAAGTTTCTAACTTATGCTTGATTAAGTATACATAGTCATATCTTTTGTAATCATCAGTAAAAGTGACATAGATGTGGTTAGCATCCCTTGTGGCGGTTCTGAAGGGTCCACACACATCGGTGTGTATGAGATCCAACAAACCTTCATCTCTTTCACAAGTACCAGTGAAGGGTGACTTCGTCATCTTTCTAAGAAAACAAGATTTGCAAGTGTCATCTGACTTTAAGTCGAATGGCTCCAAGACTCCAGCCTTTTGGAGTTGGACTATGAGTTTCTTGTTGACATGTCCAAGATAATAATGCCATAAGGATGCTTTATCCAAACTATTGAAAGAATCAAAGTGAAACACATTATTTTCAAAGTTGTCTACAACCATCACAATTTCATATACACCATTACAAGGCAATTCTTTAAAATAAAATACACCATTATAAAAAGCAGTAATAGAACCAATTTAATTATCAAATGAAAATCTAAAACCTTATTTTTATAAACCATGAAAGGAAATAATATTTATCGCCATATCGGACGAGTAGCAACAATTATTCAAATCTAATTCTAACCCACTACTAAGCAATAAAGAATAAAATCCAATCTTGGTGACAAGCGACATTTTCCTATTTCCCATGATCATGTTCATCTTCCCATGCTCCACATCCTTACTTCTTTTTAGTCCCTGCAAATCAGAACAAATGTGGAAACCACAACCTGTATCAAGGACCCAAGAACAAGAATGTGATGAGTTATTAGATAGAATAGTATAAATACCTGTATTGGTGGGCTTAAACTTTCCATCCTTGACATCCTTCAAGTATTTGGGGCAGCTTCGCTTCCAGTGCCCTTTATCATGAAAATAGAAACACTTTGCTTCTTTCGGATTGGTAGTGGGATTAGCATAACCAACTTTGGTCCTACTAGAAGAGGATCCATCATGAGACTTTCCCTTGGGGCTCTTAGAAGGAGCCTTCCTCTTCTTCCTTTTTCCCATGTCCAATTGTTAGGACTGGGGAAACAATAGTAGGAGTAGGATTTGATACAACAGATTTACCTTTGAGACTACTTTCATTAGTCCTCAAAAGGCCTTGAAGCTTGTTAAGAGTGGCCTCCTCTTTGTTCATATGATAGGTCATACGGAACTGATCATAACAGGGAGGTAAAGAGTGTAGAATGATATTTATGACCAACTTTTCATCGAAATTTACATTCAATTTCAGCAAGTGATCCACAAACCTTTGCATTTTCTACAATTGGGTCGTGATGGAGTCTCCATCCTTCATCATTTTTGTTATCATGGAGGCAATAATTTCATACCTTTCCTGAGGAGCACTTTGATGGTATCTTTCCATCAAGTCTTGGTGCATCTCGAAAGGATAGTAGTCCTCATAGGACTTTTGGATTTCAGCCGACATAGTGGACAACATGGATTAGCAGTTTTCATGGATTAGCATCATTTTCACATTTTTACTAAAGTAACTAAGATTGGGAATTTAATAAAACATTTAGTTACTTTATAATCATCATTATACTTTTAACGAGAATTAATGTCCTAGCCTATCCGTTCGGCTAACAACCATCCATCTGTCAAGGAAGCGGTGGGTGATAGTGGACACCCATTAAACCACCATTTTATAGGCAGTAACCTTATACCCCCTTGTAGACCGGCTTCATGAATGATGTCTACTAACGGTAAAACTAACTTGTCTTATATATATATATATATATATATATATATATATATATATATATATATATATATATATATATATATAATTATTAAACTTATAATATTATAATAGTATAAGGGTTGAATTTTATACTTTTAGAACTTTGGAATTAAATGATTCATTAGTGAGACTTTACAAATTCCAAAACTTGAGGACAGGTTTTGAAACTTTTCGAAACTCTTCATTTCCAGAACTTATGAGTTTAATGCCATTTTAATGGATGAGACTTTTCATGTTCCATAACTTGAGGACAAGTTATGGAACTCATTAAAAACATTTAGATCAATTTTAACAAATAAAATCATCATCTAATCTAGGATTGATCTAACTAAAATCAGAAAGCAAGATAATATCAAATCGATAATTTACAAGTAATTTTTTTTTATCATGTAAACCAACAATTATCTTAAGATTTTGACAATTATCTTTTGATTGGATGATTAAAATCACTACCAAATAAGAAAAAACTAATTTTATGATACAATACAGTTTGTGGTAGTGATCCTAATCCAATATAGGCCAAAAAACTCAAAAATCTGCCATCTGACAGTGCAACTCGTCGAGTCAGGATTTAGACTCGTCGAGTTCATCAATGGACTCGGCGAGTTCAACCTAGCCAAAAAGCCTTTTTCGGTTTGCTTCAACTTTGAACAATCAATAAGAAACAATATAACAGAAAACTGCCCTATGCTCTGATACCACTGAAGGGTTTTGAGCAGTATAACACTTCTATGGTGCACATGCAACCCTAGATGCTTTGGATCTATGTTTTCTCTAGTTATACAAGCAAACAATTTTTTTTCAAAGCATGAAGCCTAATCTACTATACAACATATATATCATTGATTTACATAATCAGTCCCTGTTAATTTAATTAGTCTCTCTTGATCACTAAATTAATTCCAAATTAATTTTTGATCAATACTAATTAAATAACATGATTTCATATTAACATATTATACTTGTAATATATTAATAAATCATAAATACCCTCTTTCTCAAATATTCATCCTATCAGATTGTTTTAGTGAATGCAGCCCAAAATGGAACAAGCTACTCTCGGGTCAAGTACATACAAATTATAGTTATCGACTTAGACACCTTAGCTAACAATTGAAACCATAAACATAATGTGTATGCGAATGCTTTGTAAGTTTTCCCCAAAATACCACATACCAAAATACAAATAAATTCTATGGGCCAAATCATTGTCTTACGTATAATACTTCCTGAGGGCCAAATCCAGGATATAATTGCTTGGGTCTGAATCCTGGTCTTTCATGCAACTGGCAGGGGCAAGATCATGGCCTTTCATGCAACTGCCAGAAGCTAGATTCTGGTCTTTCATACACATATCACAAAATTAGTCCTTATCCTATAATAAAAATAATGGGCCGGCCTTGGTGTCTTCGACTCATTGATACAGTGAGAAAACTCACCTCAATCTGCTGGAAACACAATACGCTTGACTGTTGAACAGAAAAGTCCCACACTATCACAAACAAATAGCCCTAATCAGTATTAGGTCATAATCCCAAAACATGGGTCTAAACCCTAAGTCCAAACTCCTAAGATAAGGGCCCAATTACCTTTCCCATAATGAGCATAACCATTCTTGGCCCAAACGAAATAACAGGCTCGAAGGCCTAACTACACCACTTAAGGCCTATTAACTGAGGTCATAGGCCCACCTTCTTTAAACAGGTCAAGGTCCAAAACCAACTAAGACCCAATGACCCAAAATCCCAGCAAAAGTCCAAAAGCCCATTGGGAGCATACATACGGCATAATCTCAATACGCTCAGTGTACTTGACCGCCATGCAGTACGCGCTGCATACACCTTGGTACGTTGAGCGTACTGAGCTGCTTAACACCTTTACTCATTTGGTGTTTAATCCATGTAGCCACTTAATCTAAATTCTAGATCTCGGTCATTAAGGGGGTCCTAGGGCATAAAGTTGGTAACTTTACGCCTTAGCATGTCTTATGGGAGTCCAACATCCATTTTTGTTTATCAAAGCACACATAAAGGACATAGATTTATACATGGCTTCATATCAACCACCAAGATAACATTTTTATGCTTCTAACACACCAAAGGGACTAAGATCTAGCATTTCTAGCTTCCGGAGTTGCCCAAACTCCCAAAAGAGAACCAATAGACCAAAAATGAGCTTATAGACAAAACCTAACTCTAACTATCAAAAGGATCAACAAGGTATGACCTTTGTACCTTCAAAAGCTTCCTAAGATGATGTAGATTTAAGATATTGAAGCTCAACCACGTCCAAGGCTTGATCACCAAGTTCTTCTTCTTTCAATCACACCAAAAGGCCACCAAAGTTACTTCTAAGCTCAAATATCACACTCAAAGGCAAACAAGGGTTTTAGGGACATTAAAATCAATGGAGGATGATAAGGGTGAGGGTCCAAAGGTCATAAATGTGTTTAAATAGGGCTTATGCCCTAAAATTAGGGTTTTCACTTTTGACTATGTACGCCCCGCATACGTGGCTCAGGTCCCCGATCCAACAAGCCCATGTACGATAAGTGTACCTAGACATACACCCAGCGAACGAATGGACCTCTTTCGCAATTATATTTTTGTTCTAAGGACTAAAAGGAAAATTTCCTAGATCCGAGTGTTACAAATCTTACACACTTGAATTAGACTTCGTCCTTGAAGTCTGCTGCCGTAAAAAAATATGGGTAGTGCTCCCTCATCTCGTTCACCGGCTCCCACGTCCACTCAAATCCCTTTTGGTGTTGTCATTGCACCTTCACTAGATTCACCACCTTGTTACGTAGAGTTTTAGTCTTCCTTTCGAGAATTACAATGGGCCTCTCCACATGATTCAGGCGCTCATCCACCTTACTATCATGCAACGATATCATGGCCGACTCATCGACTACACACTTTCGTAACTGAGACATGTGGAAGGTGTTATGGATTTGACTGAGTTCCTTAGGATGGTTCAGCCGGTACGCTACCCGGCCTACCCGGGTAGTAATCCTGAAGGGACCAATAAACTTGGGGCCTAACTTGCTCCGCTTCCGAACCTGGATGACACCCATCCAAACGGACACCTTAAGTAGTACCAAATCTCCCACTTGAAACTCAAGGTCTTAATAGCATTGGTCAGCATAACTCTTCTGACAACTCTGCGTGACCAGCAATCTATCGCCTTGTAACGACCGCAGATTCGGGCTAGTCAATTTAGAGACAATAAGCCTTAAAAATGACTTTTTTTTTTATAGAAGATTATTTAGAGTAAATTATCTTAAACAAAGTTATATTATATGTTTCAAGGATTCCGTACATATAAAGAGTGCTAAAATCTGACTTATAACGAATAAATTATGACTCGTCGAAGTTTTGAGAAAAAACCGGCACGACGCCGCGTATCGTAAAAATTCAATTTTTGATAAACTACTTTTTAGCCTTAGAGATCTAAACAAAAGTCGTAGTATACATTAAATCGATAACGTACATAAAAAGAACGTCCAAATTTGACTTCGTTTGAAGAATTTACGACTTTTCTAAGATTTAGTGTAGCAGTAGACAACCCGAAAATCAAATTTTAGATCGATCGATTATTAGCCGACACAACCTAAACGAGAATTGAATATCTCGTTAATAGGAGCTTAACGATATAAACACAGTCAAAAAAGACGTTGGATGACAAAGATATGATTTTTTAACGGACTTTAACTGTCTAAGCCTATTAAAATGTAACTTTAAAAATAAAAGTCAAAATTAGCCGATGAAATCTAAACAAAAGTTGTAGATCACATTGCTACCTATGCGTGGATATAAAACACGTCAAAAAATGAAGCTCGTATGCAAATGTTACGAAATTTAGAAGATAATTAATTTTGGTG
This sequence comes from Lactuca saligna, assembly GCF_052625555.1. Lineage (NCBI taxonomy): Eukaryota > Viridiplantae > Streptophyta > Magnoliopsida > Asterales > Asteraceae > Lactuca > Lactuca saligna. The sequence goes on from NC_136421.1 coordinate 218,380,425, forward strand.
TTAAGTTCTGGAGGTGACACGTGGCACCATCTCAACCACACCTTCCTCCCCACGGCTACACATGTGATTTTGACACGTGGCAGTGTACGCCCTGCATAGCTCTTGGTATGCTCCCTGTACTGAGTATGCCCAATGTATAGATCTAGTACACCCCACATAAGCACTTTGCCCAGCCTATAAATAGAGTTGCAAATCATTCATTTTTTTCACACTTTCACAAACCTTTTCTCCCAAACATCCCAACCCTTCTAAGCCTTCCCATAGCACCCCCTAGGTGTTATTAGTAAGTCTCGGAGCACCAAAGGCCCCAAGAAGAAGAGCTGTCGGCTCAGTAGTTCTGCCCGTGTAGAGCACGGTTCGTATCTAAACTCCCTTGTAAGTGAGTTATTGCCACCCTACTTTAAATATAACTTATGTTTAAGTTCATTATCGTTATTATGAACCTATAGAAAAGATTTATCAGTGATTCCAATTCGTTATATTGATTGATCTACTTATGGGGATTTATCAGTGATTCCAAGTCGTTCATGACTATGTCTCTGAATCCCCCAAATTTTGGGACCCAAATTCTTTTCATGAAGTAGTAAGCTCCGTCTTCTTTGACTTCCAGGCTCTTATCCATTCGACGAAGTGTTTCATTAGTGACATTCTCCAGCTATAAAGCCTCCAATTGAGCTTCCTTGATTTGTGAGGTCAGGTGGGAATGGATGGTCATGGTTAGAGTTCTTACTCGGCGGCTCGAGTATTCTTTCCTATTTAAGGCATCGGCCACGACGTTAGCCTTGCCTGGGTGATACCTGATCTTGCATTCGTAATCATTTAGCAGCTAAACCCACCTTCGCTGCCTCATGTTTAGTTCTTTTTGGTTTAAAATATGTTGAAGGCTTTTGTGATTAGTGAAAATAGTGCACTTGGTACCATAAAGGTAGTGCCTCCATATTTTAAGGGCAAAGATCACAACTCCCAGCTCAATGTCATGCGTAGTATAGTTTACTTCATGGGTATTTAATTGCCTGGACGCTTAGGCAATTACCTTTCCGTGCTGCATCAACACACAACCTAAACCTTGGTTTGATGCATCACAATACACCACGAAGTCTTCTGTTCCATCTGGCAGGGACAACACCGGAGCCCTGCAGAGAGCTCGATTTAGAGTTTGGAAAGCCGCCTCTTGCTTATCACTCCAATTTAAGGTTATATCTTTCTGGGTTACAGTGGTGAGGGATTTGGCTATCTTGGAGAAGTTCTGGATAAATCTTCTGTAGTAGCCTGCAAGACCCAAGAACTATCGAATTTCTGTTAGCATCCTGGGAGTTACCAGATCTTCCATAGCCTTGATCTTAGCGAGATCTACATGTTTTTCATTTTCACTAACCACATGACCCAAAAAATTTACCTTGCGAATCCAAAATTCGCACTTGGGGAGTTTTGCATACAAATTCTCCGCTCTGAGTGTTTCCAAAATTTGTCAAAGGTATTGAATATGTTCCTCCTTGATTCACGAGTAAATAATTATATCATCGATGAAGACGATTACGAAATTATCGAGGAATGGGTGGCGGACTCGATTCATGAGGTCCATAAATGTTGCAGGGGCATTTGTCATACCGAATGGCATAACAACGAATTCATAATGGTTGTATCGAGTTCAGAAAGTAGTTTTTGGAATATCCTCCTCTAGGACTCGGAGCTGATGATAACTGGATCTCAGATCTACTTTAGAGAAATAACTAGCCCTTGAAGTTGGTCGAATAGATCATCGATCCGTGGAAGTGGATATCGATTTTTGATAGTGAGTTTGTTCTACTTCTTATAGTCGATGCACATTATGAAGGATCCGTCTTTCTTCTTGACAAACAAGACTAGAGCTCCCCAGGGTGAGAGACTTGGCCTAATGAATCATTTGTTCAGAAGTTCACTTAATTGAATGGATAACTCTTGCATTTCGGCGGGAGCTAACCTGTAGGGTGATTTGGCAATTGATGTGGCTCCTGGTATTATGTCGATTCGAAATTCAACCTGTCTTTCTGGGGGTATTCCCTGAAGATCTTCAGGAAATATATTCGGGAAGTCGCATGCAACTAGGATGTCTTTAATGTTTACTTCCTGTTTGGATTTATCCACAACATGAGTGAGGAAGGCATAGTTTTTCTTGTGCAGGCACTTTTATGCCTTGATGCATGAGATGAGATGGAGATTAATTCCCGACTTATCGTCGTAGATGACTAGGGTTTCTTGGTTAGGGAGGTGAAGGTGAATGGCCTTCTCGTGACACATAATGCCGACATGGTGGGGGCTTAACCAATCCATGCATGTAATCACATAAAAAACCCTAACATTTACTGGCATCAAATCTATTTGAAATGAATGGTCGTTTAGTGTTAATGTGCACCCTAAGTAAACATATTTGGTTGTTTCGGTTTTACGAATAGCCATCTCCACCGTGAAGGCTTCTTTTAGCTTCTAGTGTTTTTGGTTTAGTAAGTGTTATTGAGGAGGAACGTACCGGTAACAACCGTCGGGTCTTGAACTGCCTCACCTTGACCCAAAGTCAGGACCCTCCCTGATCCTCCTGCTCCTTGGTTGTTGGCTTTGGGTCAATTGTGTCTGAAATGGCCAGTTCCACCACATCCATAACAAGTGTGACTAGCCCCAGCGTTATTGTTGTTGTTGTTGTTGTTGTTGTTGCGGTTGTTGCTATTGCTGTTTTTGTTGTTGTTGTTGTTGTTGTTGTTATTGTTGTTGTTGCTTGTGTTGTTGTTGTTTGGCTGTTGATTTTGTTGGGGTTGGGATCTGCAATATTGAGCGGTATGGCCCTTACGGTTGTAGATAGTACGCTGCATTTCTCTACACTCTCCATGGTGGTGAAAGCTGCATTTTTTACACTTGGGTAAGGTTCCTGAGTATTGCCTGGTAGTGGTTTGTGTAGTTGAGGCTGGAGCAGCTGGTGTGACTTGAGCGGTAGCAGCGTGAACTGCTACAGTCATCTGCTTCTTAGAGGATCCCTGATTTTGTCTCACTTTTGGTTTGTTGTCCTTGTTTTTCTTGTTATCTCCTTCCTTTTTGGTCTCGCTCTCATCGGTTTTGGCTCCTTTCCTGTTGCCATGGTCGAAGAGCATCTGAGCTAATCTTTTCGCACTGTCAAAGGTTTTCGGATTCGCCGCAATAACATTACCTTGAGTTGGAAAAGTTAATCCCCAAATAAATCGCTCAATCTTCTTTCCTTCAAATGTGATCGCCCCTATGCACAGAAGGGCTAGTTCATTGAACCTTGAGATTTAAGCATCGATGTTTGAGTTCTGTATGGTGAGGTTCCACAACTCCTGCTCCAATTTATGTATCTCCTCCATCATGCTCTACCGAACTGCTCGGGCTTCCGCCGCTAAAAGTTTCTATTTGAGGATGGCAACCTCCTCCTACAAGGAGCACGTCTGATCGGTGGAACCCTCTAGGGCTGCGGGATGGTCCTGTATCATCTCTGAAGAGTGAGACTCACTAGGGACATCCTCAAGGTCCCCTACTTCTGTTTCATCATCGGATTTCTCGTACTCATATTCTGTCTCCACATACTCCTCAGGTCCAAATCCTGGATCTACCCCTTGAATCATACCAGGTTCTCCCTCGATAAATCCATTGGCCACTAGGGCCTGATAGTAAAGGACTCCCTATTGAAATTCCTCCATGACGACTGCACGAGAAACGGGGGGTGAGGAGTGTTTATAATTGGCATTCTAAAATAATTCTATAGTATTTTAATTGTTTATGTTTGAGTTCCTTAAAGCTTTTTGGATACAAGGTAACTTTCTAAATTCATTACCCACCATTATCTCTCCCAAACACATGTTTGTTGTATTTTGAATAAGTGTAGTTGATCAGGCTCTATTTATCCCCAACACGACTACATAATTGTCCGGGTTTAACCACGATGTTCAATTTCCTCCAGAGACTTTTATCGTTATTGTATTAATGCACACATAGGTATGTATTTTAATTATTTTGTTCAGAGTAGTTTATTCCCATTGTATATACATTTACATATCTTGTATGATTAGATATGCCAGTTCACTATAAACAATGCTCTGATACCAATCTATCACACCCCCGAACCATACGGTAGAAAACTCTGGGGGCTTGAGTGACTTCATTCTTGTAGTATTATCATAGTGTATATAATTGAAACAAAACATCATCATCATCATACATGAAATATTACAACTGTCGTTGTTTACATCAAGTATTGTATTTCAAATTACATGCGAAACTATCCAAAGTAAGGTGAAAACAAAACACAACAAAATTCCAGGTATTCTTGCTGACCAACCTGCTCAACAATTTCTTGAGAGCACAAGTTAATTTGAAAACATCAACATATACAATGTTGGTGAGTTCATAAGTATGTTTGAGTAAAATGTTTTGTATTACTTTGTAAACGCTAGAAAATTCGATATTTTCTGAAAAATGATTTGAAATGCAACCCGATGTTGTCTGTTTATAAAATGTTGTGATCTCAACATCCTATGGTTGAGTACAAGTGCGTGTATATCACCGTGTTATCAACAAAAATTGTATTCCGTAAATTTTTATAATGGAGTTACTTCCTCTAAATGAGTCGTTATAACCATACTTGATAATGACTAATTCGCCTGTCATGACGTTTTTCGGACGCCGACTTGTTTAAGGTAAGGTTTGTCACCCTACACTGGCCTAGTCTAATTGTAGCGAACAACTCAGGTGTGGAGTGTCACCCCCGTATAGATCTATACACAAACTACCGCTCTCCCTCCAAGAGACTCTGGTTATAACTACAGGCTACGGTTGTATGCTCGATAAGTGCCAAACGAAGTGTCTCACAAGATCCTTAACTAAATTTACACGAATATGAATTGCCAAGTGTATATTGTTTCCGTGTAAGTATTTAGTTTTCAAAGCCCAACGAGTACGTATGTGAATGTGTGAAGTCAACAAGCATGTAGATGGACCGCAAAGGCCCAATAAACATGTAAATGGACAACTAAGGCCCAATAAATATGTAAGGTATATTCTAGGCCCAATAAACATGTAAGAGTACAACTAAGGCCCACTAGACATGTAAATTATATTCCAGGGCCAATAAGAAGTGTAAATGACGTAATTGATCCGTTTGTTGTTACGTTGGTTGTTAAGCTTAGTTGTTTACCAAAATGACATAAAATGCCCACTTTTTGTAAAAAAGACATTTTTCGTACTTAAAACCGAAAATTTACAATTATGGCACATTTTTAGTAAAAATGACGCTTTAGGTCCTTTAAAACCAAAAGTTTACATTTAAGGGCTTGATTCGAGTGAAACAACATTTTTAACCCCACTTTTGTCAAAAAAATCATTTTCGTCCCAAAAGCATAGAAATTATTCCTTTTTGGACCAAGTTTGATAAAATTATCATTTTCAGCCCTTATAATCGAAAAATAACATTTTTGGCTCAGCTTTATTTAAAATGACATTTAAGCCCACAAAATTCCAAAAATTTTCAAATTTAGCCCAAATACCGTGAAAGCCCAAAATGACGCCCATTTGTGAAAGTTTACACTTTTAGCCCTTATAAAATCATAAATACTATAAGGATCCATATTCTTCAAATAATTCCTTTCAAAACTGTAAGTTATGCATACTAACTTCACTTTTTGATTATTTTGTCATTTTTCGCCCTCTTATGTGATTTTCTTAGTTTTAAACATCATTGTCATGTTTTAATCCTTTTATTTGCATAATATGTTATATCAAGTGTTATGTCCACAAATACCATTATATTTTAGTATATTTTCTAGTTCATGAAGTCTATAACACACTTATATCATGAAAAACACACAAAATCATGCATATACACATAGATCTAAACAAAACAACTTGTATTCTCCCGCAAAACATAGTAAGAACCAAAAATAGGGGGTATGGACTCACTTTGAGGTTTGAGATCGGTTTTGATGAAGAGTTTGGAGAATTTTTCGGCTTAGATGCTTCCTTGAGATGAGCTTTCAAGATTAGGAAGTTCTAAGATCATAAATCACGAAATGGAGTGTTAAGAGGAGTAAATTCATCATGAACATGAAGTTAAACAGTTTGATGAGAAGTAGCCTACCAAATGAGTAGATTTTTGGTGGAGTATCCTTGGATTCACACACAACCACATACAATTCTTGGAAGGAAATGAGAGGTTTCTTGAGAGTTAGAGAGGATTCTTGTGTTTGAGAAATGAAGAAGGATGAGGGTGGTGTAGGCTCTTATGGTCGTGATTAAGAAGAGAGAAGAGAGAAGTGTGAAAAGATGGAACATGGAAGTATGAGATTTGTCTAGATAAATGTTGTGTAATAGCATGGAAATCCATTAAAAAAACATGAGGTGTCAAGCCTTAATCCACTCCTTTGTTTATTTTTTTAATATAACCGAGAATGAGAAGGAAGGAGAAAAGAAAGGAATGTTTGGGCCATTTTTGAATATATTCGAAATTATGTGACACAATATGAAAGTTTTCGACCCATTGGGCCCATAAGAGGGTTTACGGCCCAATAATGACAAATAAGTGGGTTTACGGCCCAAAAGGGTGAACATAATGCGTTTTCAGCCCATTTAGGTTCAAAATGATTGTTCACGGCCCATTAAGGCCCATGAAATTGAAGTGAGATATTTTAGGCCCATCATGGCTCAAATGCTATGGTTTAATGAATATGGGTCCAATTAGATCCCAAATAGGTTTCCTTGACCCAAAATAAGCAAATTGATAGTTTACTGGCCCATTGGGCCCAATAAGAGGATCCTGGTCCATTCTGAGTTTTAACCGGGACATTAGGGTTACAAACCCACAGTTGAATGTGTGAAATATATTGAATTAGGTTTTGGACTTCACAAGTGAGTTTTGATTCAAATGATTGTTTTAGAATGAGCATTTGTACATAACATCAACTTAGATTACAAGTTACACAAGAGTAGATTACACGAAGACATAATTTCCCAGCGAAAAATACTAGTTGTGACAATTTGCACTGATCCGAGAGCATGGATTAGACATAGTCATTCGGCCTTAGTCCGAGAGTATGGAGACGGCATAGTCATTTGTCATTAATATGAGAGCATGAATTAGACATAGTCATTCGTCCTTCTTCCGAGAGTATGGAGAGGGCATAGTCATTTGTCATTAAACCGAGAGTATGGATTAGACATAGTCATTCGTCCTTAGTCTGAGAGTATGGAGATGGCATAGTCATTTGTCATTAATCCGAGAGCATGGATTAGACATAGTTATTCGTTCCTAGTCCAAGAGTATGGAGTGGGCATAGTCATTTGTCATTCATCCGAGAGCATGGATTAGACATACTTGATCCGGGAGTATGGATTAGGTAAAGCTGTAAATTTAGATCCGATAGTATGGATTGTGTTGTTGTGAGGATCGACGGGGTGGGGTAAAAATTGCTTATATGAGGTGAAATTGTATATATTGTGAGTTCTAATATATATATATATATATATATATATATATATATATATATATATATATATATATATATATATATATAACATTGTGGGATTAAAATCTCTATGTGCTCACTAGGTTTCCCAACCTAACCCACTCGGTTTATTTGAATCACATGTATCGATGCAAACATACATTACACTGAGAGATTAAAGGAGATGTAAATCATTAGTGTAAATGAATGTAAGGTTTGCTTATACTTATGTTTCAGTATTGACGATGACATCCCAATGTGTAATATAAATAAAATACATTTCTTCAGAAATGCTTTGATAATACCATTATCATGTTTTTTGGGAACAAATTCCACAATACTACTTTTCAAAAAGGATACTCTGATTTTTACATAAGCATAAACAAATTGGTTTTTTATGGCCGTGAAAATGGGGATGTCACATGCATACTTGCTGAATCAACTTAGTGGTCTTATGCACAACCTCGGTGCTTCCCATAACCTGATGACCGAACTTCTCCCAACAAACCAGGGTCCTACACCTCCTTTCATACAACATCTCAAATGGAGATCGATCTATACTAGCATGATAACTATTGTTGTAGGAGAATTCTGCCAGCGGAAGGTAAGTATCCCAACTTCCTCCAAAATCCAATACGCAAGCTCGAAGAATATCCTCGAGTGTCTGGATCGTACGCTTGCTCTGTCCTTTGGTCTAGGCGTTGTATGTTGTACCGAAATGCAGCTGAGTTCCCAACTCATCATGAAACTTCCTCCAGAATCGGGAGGTGAAACGAATATCTCGATCTGAGACTACTAACACAGGCACCCCATGCCTAGCTACCACCTCCCGGACATAAATATCAGCGATCTTCTTTGCAGATATACTCTCGACAATCGGGATGAATTATGAACTCTTGGTCAAGCTGTCCATAATGAACCAAATAGAATCAACACCTCGCTGCGTCCTAGGTAATTTTTTGATGAAATCTATAGTGATCTCCTCCCACTTCCACATAGGGATGGGTTACAACAACATCTTGCCATGAGGTCTCTGATGTTCGACTTTGACCTTTCTAAAAGTTAAACACTGCTCAACGAACCACGCAACTTCCCTCTTCATATAGGACCACTAGTAATTCAACCTCAAATATCGGTACATCTTCATGGCCCCCAGGTGGATAGAAAATTTTGATTTATGCGCCTCCTCTAAATCGTCTGTCTCGCCCCACCTGATATCAGAACCCAAACCCTACCGCATTGTGTCAACAACCCCTGACTGCCTCTAACAAACAAAGGAATCTGCCCTCTAATCCACTCAACCCTCCAATTTTCCTTTTTCAATCCTTCCACCCGAGCCTCCTTGATCAAATCCATCAAAGGTGAAGTAATAGTCATCCTCAAAAAAATATCTCAGATCGAAGAGCATACCGCTTTACGGCTCAAAGAATCGGCCACCACATTGGCCTTCCCTGGGTGGTACAGAATCTCGCAATCATAATATTTTACCACATCCAACCACCTCCACTGCCGCATATTCAAATTCGGTTGATCCATCAGATATTTCAAACTTTTATGATCAATGTAGATAGTACACCGGACTCCATACAAATAGTGCCTCCAAATCTTGTGGGCACACACCACCACCCCCATTTCCAAATCATGTGTGGGGTAATTCACCTCATGAGGCTTCAGCTTCCTTGAGGCGTAAGCAATCACATCCCCTCTCTGCATAAGAAAAACTCCCAATCTTGAAATAGAAGCATCGCATTAAATCACAAAATCATCCAATTGCTCAGGTAACGCGAGAATCGGGGCCTCTCACAACCTCTACCTTAATGTCTTGAAGGCCAACTGTTGATCTGGTCCCTTCTGAAAGGTCACATTCTTCTTGGTCAGATGGGTTAGAGGCACCATAATCTTGGAGAAGTCCTAAATAAATCTCCGATAATACCTCACAAAACCCAAGAAACTCTGAATCTCTAATGTGTTTTTCAGAACCTCCCAACGTATCACAGCCTCGATCATGCCCTTGAGTTTTCAAGCCTTGTGGAGGGGTTTTTTAGCAATTGGAGTAGCCCCAAAGGATAAAGTTGGAAAATTTATCGTTTTAGACAACATTTGCGTGTAGATCTGAGCCTTAGAGTCCCTAGAATTGAAGAATCAACTGAATGTGTTAAGCTCGGGTAAACTCGGTGAGTTGGTTGGGATTTTACTAACCATCTAATTTCTGTAGGAACTCGATGTGTTTATTGGTTCACTCGATGAGTTAGGTTAGCATGGACTGTTACCTTGACCGTTGACCTTGACTTTGACCATGGTTGACCAAGTTTGACTTTTGAGGGCATTTAGGGTATTTCAGGATTTTTTTATGGAATTGGTCATGGTGGTTGTAGGCATTGAGTCGGGAGCTGAGATTCGGAGTCAAGACTTATCAGTTCTGCACTACTTGTTAGGCGAGTCTTCGTCACTGTACTTACAGGTCAAAGGCACCAAGGCTGACCCTTTGGATTTTATATCCTGCTACGCATGTTATAGTGTTGTAGTAATATGTTAAGATCGGTATCATGGTATTAGGATGTTGCTATGCTTAGTGATCTGTGAGATCTGTCTGTCGGTTTGCTGACCAATTAGTAGTATGTTTATCTGTATTATGTGCACATGATTGGTTGGTATCTAAGGCTTCATTGCTTTTTACATAAGCCAATAGGGCTAGGCATTCCAAACCGATGGTTGAGGGCCTAGGGTATTCCATCCTAATGATGATTGGAACCATAGTATGTTGGCATTCTAACCCGATGGTTAAGGGGCTTGGGGTATTCCAACTTGATGATTGATTGGGCCCATAGTATGTTGGTATTTAGGAGACCCGTTACTTGAGGATGCTTAAGATGGAGATCAGGAAGTTTGTTTCTACTCATTGTTATGGTTCATTGATGGAGATGTAGGAGGCCGCCAGGTGGCGTGAGATTAAGATTGATTTGTAGAATAGGCAGTCAAGACCGGCCCCTGTGCAGTCGTAGCCTGCGCTAAAGCGGTTAAGTACCGCTGACTCCAGGTCCGGGAGCCAGAGGGGTTACACTTGTGGGAAGTGCCGCAAGGTGCATGATATAGCTTTTTGGTCTTCTTTGGGTTGCCACAAATATGGCAATCAGGTCCACATTGTGAGGGATTGTGAGCAGTAGACTCCTGCTTCTGGCGTCATACATTGTTATCATTGTGATCATGTGGTCCATATAAAGGCCCAATGTCCTTTGCTTGCTGCCAAGCCGGTGCAGGCTTCAACACCGGCTACTTGTTGTCAGGTCGATGCGGGCTACTTTGAGGATTACACGTGGGAGTCAGAGCATGGCGGAGCCCCCGAGGGCTCGAGAGTGAGTTTTCCATCTTATCGTTGAGGAGGCCAGAGTAGCACCAAATGTTGTGATTGGTATGTTTCTATCCCTTATCTTATTGATTATGTTTGTTTTATGCTCATATATTTGTACCTTTGGTAGGTACGTTCCTAGTGAACTCCTTGCCTGCTTTAGTGTTATTTGACTCGGGTGCGAGTCGGTCATTTGTTTCTCAGACTTTTAGTAGGGGGTTTGCTATTCCCTTAGGGGAGTTAGAGTGTCTGTTACGAGTTTATATCGCCAACGAACACAAGATTTCTGCATCTTCGTTATATCAGGGTGGTGTTCTGGAGATCTTCGGGATATCCTTTCAATCGATTTGATCCTTATCCCCATGGGGGATGTCTGCGTCATTGTGGGTATGGATTGGCTGAGTCGTTTCGGTGCTACGATCGATTGCGAGGGCCAGCTTGTGGTGGTTCGAACCCCAAGTGGGGGAGAACTGGTTATTTATGGAGAGGGTACCAGGATGGGTTCAAGGTTTTGTTCGGCAGCCAGGGCTCAGCAATATATTCAACACATGCGTGCAAGTTATTTGGCTTAAGTATTGGATATGTAGGTTGGGGATCAAGTTACAGTTTCATAGGTCTCAGTGGTCAAGGAGTTTGCTGATGTATTTTTGGATGAGTTACCCGATGTGCCTCCTGAGAGGCAAGTTGAGTTCAGGATCGACCTCATGCCAAATACGACCTTGATTTCTAGGGCGCCATACCGTTTGGCACCTCCTGAGATGTAGGAATTGTTATCTCAACTCTAGGAGCTGCTAGGCAAGCAATTCGTCCATACGAGCAGTTCTCCATGAGGAGCTCCGATTTTATTTGTCAAGAAGAAAGATGGTTCACACAATCACACTGGATGTTCATTGATTGTCGGGAATTGAACAAGTTAACGGTGAAAAACCGTTATCCCCTTCTGCGAAGTGATGATATCTTTGATCAGTTACATGGAGCATCTTGGTTCTCTAAGATACATACGAGGTCTGGGTACCATAAGGTCAGGGTGAGGGAGGAGGACATGGAGAGGACCGTGTTCCGAACTCGTTATGGGCATTACGAGTTCGTGGTGATGCCATTCGTGCTCACCAATGCACATGTGGTATTTATGGATTTGATGAATCAGATATTCAAGTTGATGCTCGATCACTCATTCATCGTGTTTATTGATGATATCTTGGTGTATTCCAAGACCAGAGAGTAGCATGAGGAGCATCTTTGTGATCTCTTGGAAGCTTTGAGGTGAGAACGACTTTATGCTAAGTTCTCTAAGTGTGAGTTCTGGTTACGAGAGGTTCAGTTCCTTGGACAGCTCGTTAACCATGATCGGATTTTGGTCGATCTGGCCAAGATTGAGGTGGTGATGCAGTCGGAGGTTCCGAAATTTCCCTTGGATATCAGTAGTTTCTTGGGTTTGTAGGGTACTATCAGAGATTCATTCAGGATTTCTCCAAGATTGTAGTACCGCTGACTCGTCTGGTGAGGAAGGGGTGGATTTCCGGTGGGACCCCAATCAGCAGTCAACGTTTGAGATTCTTCGTCAAAGATTATGTGAGGCCAAATTTTTGACCCTCCCGGAGGGAATTGAGGATTTTGTGGTTTTCTATGATGCATCAATCACTGTTTTGGGAGCGGTCCTCATGCAGAGAGGACAGGTGATAGCATATGCTTCTCGGCAGCTGAAGTCGCATGACACGAGGTATCCCACACATGATCTTGAGTTGAGGGCTGTGGTTTTTTCCCTAGAGATTTGGAGACATTATCTATATGGGGTCCATTATACCATCTACATGAATCATAAGAGTTTGAGACACATCATGGATCAGTCAAACCTGAATATGAGGTAACATAGGTGGCTGGATGTAGTCAAAGATTATGACTATGAGATCCTTTACGCTTAGGGTAAACCGAATGTGGTGGTGGATACCTTGAGCCATAAGTTGGTTGGACCTTTAGATGGGGTGTCATGTATGAGGATATCAGTGGATTCTCCACTTGTGGGATTGATTAAGGAGGATCAGGCGGAGGGTGTTCGAGAAGAGAATTGGAAGATTGAGAGGATCATGGGTGAGATCACCTGGTTTGTTCCGGACAGTCGTGGTTTGTTGACACGTTGGGGTCGGGTTTAGGTTCCCATGTCTAGTGGGGTCAGACAAATTATGATGGAGGAGGCTCATAAGTCTCATTTTTCTATTCATTCGGGGGCCACCAAGATGTATCGGGATCTGAGATTGAGCTATTGGTGGCCTTGTATGAAGAGAAATATCGTCTTGTATGTTGAGAGGCGCTTGACCTATAAGATGGTCAAGGTTGAGAATTAGAGGCTGCATGGCAAGTTGCAGCCTCTGGAGGTTCCCATGTGGAAATGGGAGCAAATTTAGATGGACTTCATCACCAATTTTCCGTAGATGGCAAAGGGTTTTGATGACCAAGAGTGCCCATTTCCTGGCGATTCTGGAGAGTTCTTCGGCTGAAAAGTTAGTCGATGTGTATATTCATGAGATCGTTGCACGCCATGGAGTTCAAGTCTCCATTGATTTTGATCGTGATGTTCAGTTCACCTCCCGATTTTAGCAGAAGTTTCATGAGGACTTGGGTACGAGATTGCACTTCAACACAACTTATATTCCACAGACCGACGGCCAGAGTGAGTGGACGATACAGACTCTTGAGGATATGTTGTGAGCTTGTGTCATTGATTTAGGTGGGAGTTGGGACTTTTACCTACCCCTTGCAGAGTTCTCCTACAACAACAGCTTCCACTCCAACATTGGTTCTCCGCCTTTTGAGCTCTTGTATGGGCGGAGATGTCGTACCTCAGTCTATTTGCACGAGGTTGGTCACAGGGTCATGGGGTAGATCGAGGTGGTCCTTCAGACCACATAGAAGATCCAACAAATCAAGCAGAGGTTGGAGACTGCTCAGAGTCGGCAGAAGAGCTATTCCGACGGCCGCCGATTTGAGTTGATATTTCAAGTCAGCAACATGGTGCAATTAAAAGTCTCACCTTGGAAAGGTGTGATTCACTTCAGGAAGAGGGGGAAACTGGGTCCTTGTTATATTGGACCATTCCAGGTTGTTTCTAGGGTTGGCAAGGTTGCTTATAGATTGGATCTTCCGGAGGAGCTCAATCAGATTCATAGCACTTTCCATGTTTCGCAGCTATGAAAGTGTGTGCTAGACGGGGATGCAGTGGTAGTATGTTTGCTGACTAGTTAGTAGTATGTTTATCTGTATTATGTACACATGATTAGTTGGTGGTTGAGGCTTCATTTCTTTGTGCATAAGCCAACACGCTGAGGCATTCCAACCCGTTGGTTGAGGGCCTTGGTTATTCCATCCCAAGGATGATTGGACCCATAGTATGTTGGCATTCCAGCCTGATGGTTGAGGGGCCTGGGGTATTCCAACCTGATGGTTAATTGGGCCCATAGTATGCTGTTATTATATTTGTGCTGTTTTTTATGTATTGGTATTTTGAGGGAACTCACTAAGCTTCGGGCTTACAGTTTTGGAATATGTTTCAGGTACTTTAGAGGATCACGGGAAGGCAAATGTGTGATCATGCACCTCCTCATGTTTTGTTTCATGATTTTGGAATTTCTCTAATATTGAACTCGTTTTGAAAACTTTATTTAAAGAATTGTAGTTTTGACTTTTGTCACAACTAGGAATTCTATACCATGTAGCAACAACAATGATAACATTTGTGAACCAGAAATGTGAAAGCACGTATGATGCTTATTCAATAACAACAAATTTTCCATCAAACGCTCTATGCAAGCACTTCAATTAGTCAACAAAGATTTGGAAACCCTAGAAATCCCGGTTTAAGTCCATTGTGGACTAGGATTTCCTTATTGGGCCTAATGGGCCAATAAGCTTCCAATTTGACTATTTTGGGCTTAGAACTCTTATATGGGCTCTAATTGGACCTACTTTTATTTATTTTAATATTTTGGGCCATATTGGCCTAGAATGAAATAAAATACCCTAATGGACCTTATTGGGCCATAACTAACCTAATTAGCCCTAATAGGCCATAAAAACCCATTCCTTTTAACAAATTAGGTCGTCAGTGTAACGCCTGTAGATTAGGGCTAGTCAATTTAAGGATAATAAGCATCAAAAATGACTTTTTAATGGAAGATTATTTTGAAGGAATAATCTTAACTAAGTTGTAGTATATGTTACAAGGATTCCGTACATATAAAGAACGTCGAAATCCGAATTATAATGAAGAAGTTAAGACCTGTCGAAGTTTCGCGACAGAACGGACAAGACGCTGAAGGACGTAAAAAATGTATTTACGTTAGAGTGATATTTAGCCTTAGCGATCTAAATGAAAGTTGTAGAGTTCGTTAAACCATGAGCGTGCATAAAAATAACGTCCAAATCTGACTTCGTATAAGGAAGTTATTATTTTTCTAAGTTTCGACTTAGCGGTATGCAGCCCGAATACTCGATTTAAAATCGAGCGGTTTTTAGCCCAAACAATCTAAACGAGAATCGAAGATCTTGTTGATAATAGTGAAATGGTAAAAAGAAAGACGAAAACGGATGTCGGATGAAGAAGTTATGAATTTATAACGGAGTTTTCTTGTCCCGGCTTACTAAAAATAAACAAGAAAAATAAATTCAAAGTTAGCCGACGGAGTCTAAACGAAAGTTGTAGATTGTAGTCTCACCTACGCAGTGATATAAAGAACGTCGAAAACGGAGCTCATGTGAGGAAGATATGAAGTTTTGAAGTTTATTAAATAATTAAAGTGTTTAATTTAAATATAAATTCGGATATTATCCAGGGGGGGGGGGAGTCACCGGGCTTATCCGGGTTACGCCCAGCGCACCTAGATTTTCACCCAGCGTAATTCGAAGAATCAGCCCCTATATAAAGGGTGCGAGGGCAGCCGAGTTCCTTGCTCAATTCCTCTCCTCTCTTTCCCGTTTTACCTCGTTTTTCGTGCAAGAAATATCCCGAAGCCCTGGTATCATTCCCGAGACCCGAAGCAAGTCTCGAAGCCTTAAAGATCCCAAGAAGTGAAATTCCCGAGCCAAAGCTCTGCCCACGAGAAGCCAATTTTTGTGAAGATCTTCCAGATCTACCGAAGAATACTACTTTTATAAGTTGTAGTGTTGTCCGAGCATCATCTAATCAAGTGAGTGTATAGTTACTTTCTTCTAACACATAAATATAAAGTATTAGCTATGAAATACGCGCTATGTGCTATATATTATTTGTCTATTTGAGATGGACTTGGAATTGATGTTTTTATACGGGTGTTAAATGATTTAAATTATGTTTGTATTTATATCTACAAAAATTTTGGGTAGAACATGGGTAGATTGAATAGTTGGTGACGATGAGACTTCGTGCCTATTAAGTAAAACCTTGGTGACGATGTGACTTCGTGCCTACTGAGTAAAACCTTGGTGACGATGTGACTTCGTGCCTATTGAGTAATCCTTGGTGAAGATGCGACTTTGTGCCTATTTGATCAACCTTAGTGACGATGTGACTTCGTGCCTGTTGTGTAAACCTTGGTGACTATGAGACGTAGTGTCTATCGTATGAACCCTGGTGACTATGTGACGTAGTGCCTGTTGTAGAAACCGTGGTAGAAAATGGACTTTGTGCCAGTTCCTTAGGTAAATCCTTAGGAATGAATGAATGAAGGATAGTTGGATCTTAGGGTAAACCCTTGAGAAAATAAAGGAGATATGAGGATGGGTATTTGGGTTGATTGTTTGATAATTGAATATAATAAATATATTATTGTGGTTTGAAAACCCTATATGCTCACCAGGCTTCCAAGCCTGACCCACTCAGTTTTCTTTGCATTACAGGTAATGGCACAAGGGTATAAGTTTGTGGACTTGACGAGAGATTTTGGATTATAGATCAGTAGTTATAAATAACTGTTGTAAGGTCTATTTTAAATTGTTTATGCTTTTGGTATGTATCGGAACATGACATCCCGAGGTTTTATTATTTAATGAAAATACATTCTCTTGAGAAACGTTTTGATAAATTTTATCATATTTTGTTTTGGGAACAAATTCCGCAACTCTTTTAATCAAACGATTACTCTGATTTTATAAAACAAAGCATAAACAAATCGGTCTTTTCTGACCGTGAAATTAGGGATGTCACAGTAAGCCTTCAAAGGAGCCCAATGGGCCGAAAAATAATTATTGGGCCTTATAAATTTGAACCAAGGGGGGGATTTGGACCAAGACACTTCATCCTTTCTCCTAACACAATTTTCAACCCATGTTAGTGTTAAAAAAAAAGGGGAAATGGATAATGAACTCTAACCTTCTCACCTCAAATTTATTTAAAGGTTAACCAAGCTTAATTTACCACATACAACAAGGCAAATCCCATGTTTCCATGCACCCTCCTCACACCTCTCCTCTCTTTTTCTTCTTCGGCCGAGAGCAAGAGGAAAACACACACACACCTCACAAATTCTCTTTAAACACTATCAAGGAACACTCTTGATACTACATCAAAATTTTCGAGATCTAGGGCATTTCAAGGAAGTTCTTCCACAAAAAATCATCATTCTAGGTAAGTTAAAGCTTAAATCCATGGTTTAGCTTCTTGAAATTGTTATAAATCTTCTTCTAACTCATGAAAAGTTCATAATAATGCTTCTTAGATAAGCCAAAGTCTTCTCAAGAAGCTTTCTAGGGCCGGAAATAGCATCAAACTTCTTCCCTTTCTTCTTCAAATCTAAATCAACAAGAAAAGATGAGTTCATACCCCTCTATTTTGGGTTTTCAGATGTTTTATGGGGAAGAATACAAGTAAAATGTGTAGATCTATGTGTATATATGTGGTAAATATGTGCCAAAAAGGAAAGATATTGAGAGATCTATAGTTCATAAGGGAATAATATGTGATATAGGGTGTATTACACATAACTAGTTAAGAAAAATCTACCATATAAGGGTTAAAATAAACATGTTACAACATAAGACTCATTATTGGGTTATTTTTGTCAAATAAGAAAAAGTTTGGGGAAAGATTGTCATTCACGGATTCCTAAGGACTAAAAGAGTCAAATCAATAAAAATAAATGTTTTTATGGATTTCATACTCTTTTAAGGGCTAGAAGTGTAAATTGTAGCTTAATGGGCCAAATTTTGGGCTTTTCGGCCCATTAAGCCATAACTTGCGAAAATTTCAACTTTCAAGGGAGTGAAATGATAAACTTATCAAAAAAGAGGATAAAAAGGGTAAACAAAACTATTTCAGGGGTCAAAATGATGTATTTTCCAAACAAGGATAAAAAATGTAAACTTTTTGGATTTTGGGCCAAAAGTGTAAAAGTTGCAAAAGTTTGGGCTTTAACCGAAAAATACTTTTCTAGAAGGGGTGAAACTTCCAAAGAATAATTTTTGAGCTAAAAATATTACTTGAACAAATCTTTGGGTCAAAAGTGTCTAGAAAATGGTTTAAGGGCTTAAAATGTCTTTTTTCTTATAAAGGACTAAAATTGTCAATTTTACCAAAGAATGGCTGAAAGGGGTTCAAAACAAGATTTTTGAGTCAATTATTTTATTTTTAAGATATTTGAGTTAAAATAAAAATACCAAACTACCACTCATGACAATGGGAAAGATGAAAATACGTAACATTCCAAACATCGTTAAAAATAACTGACCGGCCTTTGTTCCGGTGCGAAATTAACAATCACCCAATTAAACTTTCCAACAATTAAACTACAACTAAAACAAGTAAACATTCTAATCTTTGGGCTTGAAAGTTCCAATCATGCTTGTTGGGCCTTTATGACCCATTAACATGATTTTCGGGCCCAAGGGATAATAATAAATGTTATTGGGCCTTCTATGACCCAATTTCATATTGAAGTGCCCCTCAATGGATTTTAAGTGCTATTGGGCCTTAGTGGCCCATCAGCATTGCTAGTAAGGTCCAAGTAAATCAAATGCGAAATGGGCCAACGTGTCCTTCGTATAATCAATAGCCATAAATAATACGCAGGAATAGTAGGATCTTGTAATCCTCTTCTCCTCATTTATTAGGCCTATCGTCAATCCAAGTAAACAAATACGGGTCGATAATCAATAGTAATCAAATTCAATTGGGATTTAGTGAGCAATAACGAGTAGCACCAACGTGTGTCAGTCGTAGTCTGTAGTTATAATCAAAGTCTCCTGGAGGGAGAGCGAGAGTTTGTGTATAGATCTATACGAGGGTGACTCCCCCACACCTCAGTTGTTCGCTACAGTTAGACTCAGCCAGTCTAGGGTGACAAAATCTTAAGATCAATTCCGGCGTTCACCAGAGTGCCAAGATAGACGAACTAGTCATTATCATGCATGGTTATAACGACTCACATAAATAAATACAATATTAATCAAGTAATCAAGGTAAATCAAGATCATTCAAGGGATAGGATAACAATTCGAATAGTTATATGATATTTTCTTTATTTTCGGAAAACATCGGGTTTTCCGGGGAAGTTCAACATTTTTCACTGGTACTTTTTATACGAAGTTTTTCAACTATACACGTTTTGAAATCATCATGCATATATTTACGGATCTTCACACTTTTATATAAACAATGGTCTTTTCAGAAAATATCGGATTTTCTTTGTTGTTTTCATACAAACTACACAAAACATTTTCATATCAAACATGCTTATGAACTCACCAACATTCCACATGTTGACCGTTTTCAAAATAACTTGTATTCTCAGGTAACAGGTAAGCTGAGGAGTAGTATCAAGTATGTTAGGGTGTTGTTCTTTTGAAAACTATCAAACATTTTATGTTATGGATTTGTAATGTTAAAACAATGTACTTGATGTGAACAATTTCAGTTGTAATATATTGATGCATGGTGATGTTTATGTTATGATTCATGTATATTCATTGTGATGATATTCAAATTTAGTCACGTGAGCCCTTGGACGTTTCCGCCGTCTGGTTCAGGGGTGTGACAACATTATTTAAAAGTTTAAATTTTTCAAGAGTTTTATAGATGTTACAGATGTAAATACTGTTCCAAAACCATTGTATAATTTGGACAGACATTTTCCAAATAGTGCAACCTTACAACCTGGATACCATTCACCCCTAACAACTACATATAAAATAGACCGGATCAAATACCAAAAATTAACACAAAGGACCAAAGCTAATTTTATTTAATAAGGACTCGCACCATACAATAATGAAGACCAGGAAGGATTCATTGATGGCAGAGTGTAAAGAAAATAAGGTAAAAGAAACACACACACACACAACACACACACAACTCATTCAGGAAATTGAAATTGGCCAAGAAACAGAGGTGTAGCAGGAAGTCATGGGACCATAGTTATTCAAGGGAAATTCAAACCACAAAGATAAAGAAATCAAGAATAACTAGAGAAACGTTTACCTAATTCTGCTAGAAAAATTGACCCATACTTGTGTAGCATGAAGTATTTGAATCGAGGTTCTTCAATTAGGATAAGGAGATTGAGAACTAGATGTGAACAAAGCCACATAAAACTCGACTTCTTCAATATTTCAGGGGTTGTAGGGCTAACTTTCGTCCATCTTCTTCAACGCAATTGTATGTTCTTAGATTGACAGTCGCACAAGATCTATTAGGGTTTCTTCGGTAGAGGATTTTACAAGGAGAAGAAGAAGGATACACATCACGGGGCAAGATATTTAATTTTTTGGGATTTCATTTCCCTTGGCTATTAAAAAACGGAGAACTTGCCTTTCTGATATATATATATATATATATATATATATATATATATATATATATATATATATATATATATATATATATATATATATATATATATATATATATATATATAACGACACCTTTACACGACACGGTTTTTATGATAGGTGCCCTCCATGTTATTTTTGTTTTCTTGTTAGATACTAATTTTAGGGTACACACAAATGTGTATCCATTCTCTGTCAAATTTTAGAAAACTGACATTACTTTTAGGACACGTATAAAATATGTATCCTAAATCAGTCTGTGTCGTTGTTCACATGTCATTAAATGACTGTTTTCTAATAGTGTTGGCTCATCCCTGACATACCTGAAATGACTATACTACCCTTATAAGATTTTTATATTTTTTGATTAATTAAATAAACGTTTAAATAATAAATAAACCCATTGTCGAGTCCCGCCACCCAACCCACCACTCCCATCACCTATTGAGTCCTTTACCTCCGGCAAACCACCACAACCTCCCCTTTTTCTTCTTCGGCAAGATTGGTTCCATGTTATGCCCAAAAAAATCAAATCACACATACTTATAATAGTTTAAAACCAGATACAACTCTTGCTACAAAAATTCAGATATAATATATTCACAAAATACATAGAGTCGATTTATTAAAAAATATATAATCTGTCACAAAAAAACCTAGCACTAGAAATTTCAACAAGAATCTCTTCTTAAAAAACCCTAGCAATGGCCTTAGATCTGTTGAACGGAAATTTGATGTTTGCTTCAGTTTTTGAAGTCTTGACGAATATTGGTCGGTTTGTCTGACGGTGATTGAGTGGCCAAAGTGGGTGTAGGGGTGGATCTAAAGCGACAGAGAAGAGACAAAGGTTATGGGTTTAATCGTGATGGGTTTAATTGGTGATTGTAAATGGTAATTCAGAGCAAGAAGATGATAGTTTTTCCGATGGGTTTATCTTGTCAAAGTAATTGATGGTAGATGTGAGAAAGAGTGTTGGTAAGAGTTTGGAACAGAGGCATCATATGTACTATGGATGTGTTTTCCGATGGTCAACGTGATTTCTCATCACAACACTTACTTTCGGCAGACTAGTAGCCATCGACGATTGATGTCGTGTCCGGCGGAGTTTCTACTATAGTTGGACTAGGTTGGGGGTAGGCGGTGGTCTTGATGTTCTTATAGAAGAGAGAAACAGAGTAGCCGATGATTTAGGGTGGTCGCCAGAGAAAATGAACTAGTCGGTGATCTTGGGAAGAAGATAGGTATTCAAGGAGATGGGGGATAGAGAGTGGAGAAGGGGAGGAGAAAAGACGAGGAGTACAATTTATGGGTAGTCCCCTTACTATTATTTAAAAATTTATTTAATTAATTAAATATAAAAAATCTTATAAGGGTAGTATAGTCATTTCAGGTATGTAAAGGACGAACAATGAAATAAAACGAAACCATAGGGACGGTCCAAGTAAAAAAAAAAAAAAAAACCGTTATGGACCAAACACGAAATTCTGGTAAACCATAGGACGATTTCAATAATTTGTTTTTTTATTATTATTATTTTGTGGTGGATAAATATAATTTTAGTTAGAAGCCAATATGCAATAAATTTATATCATTTTATTAAACGAATTAGGTTTTATATCGACTTACACCGTAATACTTCAGTTTGTTAATAACTATATAACCAATTTATGTATATATGAATGATAAAATACAACAAATTAAAAAAGACAGATAAACAGATAAATTTTGGTTACGTGTTAAATCACGTTATAAATATATCTAAATTGTTGTATACTATACATGGAGCATTAAATTTATTTAATTGTTTTTATTTTCAGAAAATAATAATAATAAAGCGTGGTAGATGATATGACATTGTATTTTAACGTGATAACTTAGATAGGCCGGTAACCTGGGATGCTTAACAAATTCAACAACTTGAATGGTTGTAGTTGGTCAACGCTTCCCCATCCAGAATCATTTTCTTACTGGTAGCTTCCCCATCCAGAATCATTTTCTTACTGGTAGCTTTCTATTTTAAAACACTAAAACAAATTTAGTTATTTACGAAAAAATCTCTAAAGTAACAATATTTTTTGGACATATATTTATTATTATATGTAACATGAATGTAGATTGAACATCTGGGGTCATGAATCAAATTATTAGAGCTTAAAAAAATTATATAAATGACAAAGTTAATCAAAGATATTAACCTTAAGTAGGAGGATATTTAATTAATTTAAGACTTTTATACAAATAACTATAAATTCGCAGGTTGGCCTTGTAAAATTACAGTTTGACATGCAAAATTCCTATAACAATATTATTTCATAAATATACTTTATAATATGATAAAATTTTATTATGCAATAATTATCAAAATGACAACTTTCTATAAATAGATACTACAAAAAGATTCGTTATTCCAAAAAATTACAAAAAAAAAAAAAAAAAAAAAAAAAAAAAAAAAAAAAAAAAGAGTAACTTTGATGGAGTCAAATTTAGAACTCAATAGTCAATACAATTATAGTATGAGATAATGTTAGGAATTTTTATCCCTAAAAAATGAACTCAATTATGAGATCATACTTCTTTTTCTGACAAAAAAAAAAAAAATCCCTAAAAAATGAACTCAATTATGAGATCATACTTCTTTTTCTGACAAAAAAAAAAAAATTCAAAAATTTTCAAACAAAAAAAAATCAAACAACATTATTGTGTTTGAGACATTATTATATGTGATCAAGACTTGAAAAGAAAAGTGTCATCATGCATCATTCAACGAATTGCATAGTAATGTAAAAGAAATGTACGAGCCGGTTAGCCCATGGATCTGCAAGGGGACTAATAAGACTTTATTGGGAGGGCACATCCCATTGCGAAGTATGATTCTCGAATAATGAGGCCACAATATGATGATTTGCTCTCCTTTGGTGGTCAGTATCAGAGCTCGCGTAAGGTGGTTGGGTCCACATCGTATTGTGAAATTAAACGTAATGAAAAGAAATATGGAAACATGACAACACCCGTGAATTTGCATTGTGTGAGGACATGCATTGCATAGTCATAAAATACTTTTAAAGATTTATGAAAGTGATACTGTAACATCCTGTTTTGAGAAGCTTCTTATTTCGGGATTGTGTATGATGAATTGATCAAGTAAAGGCCTAGGGCTTCAAGGGAATAGGGTTAGACCCTATTGGATGTTGATAATATTAGTTATGTGATCTATGTCCTTGGTTTGTGTTTTAGAGCTAAGGGGTAAAATGGGAAAAGCCATATGTTAGGTTTCTTGCATGGATTATGGTTTTTAGTTCGGCATGTGTTAAGCCAAAATTAACTAGATATAAGCATGGGGCTCGTCAATACCTTTTTGTGGATATAAAGATGGTAAAAAACGAAGTTGAAACGAAGAAGTTATGGTTGTTTGAAGTTGGAATGGATTTGGGTGAAAAGTCGTGGCCACAGAGTGGGGATCAGAGCCCAAGACGTGACAGTCTGTCAGCCCCAAACCCATGATTTTTAGGGTTTTCAACGTATATAAGAATAAGGTTCCACATTTTTAGGCATTTTATTAGCCTCCATCACGTCTAGAACCACTTGGGAGAAACCCTAGCCTCCACCTTCAAGATTTGAGCTTCTTCTCTCTCCTTTCTCCACTTTTGGGTGTTTTTTATGATATTTGTAAGAAGTTAAATATCAATAAGGATCTTATGGTTGCAAGGAATGATGCTTCAAGTTTAGATCCATCAAAGACACTACACTTCTTGACTATTGTAAGTATAAAGTTCCAATTTTGCTATCTAGTTCTTTAGATTTTGTCATTTGGGTTTTGGCACTTTTGGTCCATTTTATGGGTGATCATGGAGTTGAGTGGACTCTACCATATTTTGATCAGTTTGGAATGTTTCTTGGACCTCATGGACTAGGAAAGTAATGATTTTTTGCTTTCCCTTTTAGTCGTGCAAGTTATCTTGGTCCTTTAGGCCATTTTGGTGTATTAAAGTTTAGATTTAGAATGATTAGGGCATTATTATGGATAAACTTGGAAACTTTATCCCTCTAGACATCTTGTTGATTTAGATTTGGAAGTGGGAGACTTGGACTTAATTGATTAAGTTGAGAAATATGCATTTTTTGGGTCCCTTTGAGACATAAAGTCAAGATCTTGGTGGTTTCGACCTTCCTAATGGATAAAGTTAGAAACTTTATCCATTAAGACCTTGGAAAGAATCAAATCTAAGATTTGGAGATCTTGAAATCAGAAGAAAGAGGATTAAGTTTGTTTGAGTTGTTCATACCAGTCCCCACGGTGTAGCCTTTGGCTGCCACGACGTAGAGACTGGTGAATCAGCGATTGTTTTGGAATTTTGTGGCCATGACGTGGTCAAGGAAGTCCACAGCGTGGAGGGATGTTGTGGAAATTTTGACCTCAGCTTTGACCATCGACATTTTAACAAATTTGAATTTTCGTCAAACTTGGGTAGAATTAATCATCTGGCTAAGGATTGGTTTCGGTGTGGATTTAGGGAGCTTTAGTTGAATGTTTTGTTATTGAGGTAGTTGTTGGGCATCAGTGAATAGTTCAGGAGAGTCTTCTTACTGTGCTTATGGATCAAAGCCACCAATGTTGGCCCATTGGATTGTGTTATGTAGAATGCTAGCTGTCTTTGTGACTCTTGCATGATTGATTAGGTTGAAATATACCCCATGGTTAAGCCCATTATTGTATGTTTGGGTTGAAATAAACCCAAGGGTTAGGCCCATTATTTCATGTTCAGGTTGAAACATACCCCAGGGTTAGCCTCATAAGTGTATGTTGGGTTGAAATAAACCTCAGTTCGGGGCCCATGATTTTATGTTAGGTTGGAATATACCCAAGGTTGGGCCCATGGATTAGTATGGCATGTGGTATTTTAAGGAACTCACTAACTTTTCTGCTTACGGTTTTGTGTTTAAATGTTTCCAGGTACTTTCAGTTTCAAAAGGGAGGGTCTAGCTGTTGGATTAGTGTCTAAGGTTGTAACTATATTTGGTAAGTACTTGACCCGGTTGTGCATGGTCCTTTTGGGTTGCCTTCACCATAGCAACTTGACAAGGTGATTTATATAGAGAGGATAAATATTATTATTAATGTGTTATAAGAATAATATATTAAAAGAATAATAATATTATTTGATTGATATAAGTCATAAATTAATTAGGAATTAATTTGGTGACTTAAAGAGATTAATTAAATAAAATGGGCATAAACTGTCAAATGTGTGATAGTTGTGTTTTAGGCTATGAATCCTTATGGATATGGAAAGGGACGATTTTAAGGATATGGATATCCTAGAAATCGTCCAAGGCCCTATCTAGAAGGATATTTGGATTGCTTTGAGGCTAAGTTATCCAATTAGGGTTTAAGGTAAAACCCTAGGAGCTCATAGTATAAATAGAAGCTTAGGGATGGAGAAATCAGCCACGCTATGCTTTGAGGAAACCCTAGAGCCGATTTCTCACATCTCTCCCTCTCTCATATCATCTTCTTGATAGTAGGTGTTTGTAAGCCATTAGAGGAGTGATAATTGTGACTCTAAGCTCCAAGGAAAAGAAGTTTTCAAGCAAGTAACTCAAGGTATTATTCTAGATCTGAATTCATATGTTTTAAATTGTTTGTTTACACTAGATCTATGATTCAAAGTCTTGGATACAAAGCATGTTCAATTAGAGAAACCTAGATCCAAGCAATAGGATTTGCATGTGCACATAGGAAAGTTCTCATGGCTCAAACCCATCACTAGCTTGATCGCACTGAATAGCCTGGAGATTTATTTTGCATTGACTGTTTATGATATTACTCTGATTTTTTGAGAATACTTTTTTTTATAATCATCTTTTGGGATAATGAATGAATGGTTTTAACTTATCTAAAATGAAATTTTTACTCGTAAATTTTGGGACGTTACAAGTTGGTATCAGATCCTTGGTTTGATGGATTTGGGCACACTCTTGGGTGTATCTAAACTCAAACTGAGGATTTAATAAAATATATATTTTTTAAATGATATTCCAAAAAGGTTTAATAAAGGAAAGGGGTGTGATGCGTGCAACCAGACGAGCTCAAGTAAGTGGTTCCTAAAATACTCATACTTGTCGATATGTTATATGTGTTATAGTATGATATGCATACAATAAGTTAAAATAAGGATCTGCTCAGGGTTGCATGCTAGAATGCCTGCTTAGGAGAGATGTATTCTTGTGCCTGATATGTGAACTGTTAGAGATGCATGATAGTGTGTAGGCTACGGAGCTTCAACAATTACACGATAGAATTACCTAATTGTGATGCCTTGTAGCCTCGTAGGAAATGGATGTTATGTTGGATTTGGAATCTATGTTGATGAAATTGATTTCTAAGTGTATTCTTTAAAAATTATATAAGATTATGATTATATAGCTCTAGAAGGATTGATTTAGCCTTATTTTCTATTCTTTTTCTGGTTGTGGACTTAAGATATAATCATTTATTCGATAGTTTATGTGATCCCGTTTTGTGTATAATTTGCATGCATAAGGAAACCAACAGTATGAGTAGAAGTTCCTAGTATTGTAGTAGAAAGTGAGTTTAGGATGTCCTTTGATTGTTTTGTGGAATGTTGCTTTCTTTGTGTTTTGTGGGACTCTTATTGATGTGAGTTAACTATTAAGTGAATATGCTAAGTTACATGATGCAAAGGTTAAATAATTTTAGAATGATTAATGCGGTCCTATTGTACAGTTCTTGCCTGAACCTAACCATTGTAGGGTTGGATCTTTTAGTTAAAAGATTATTTAAATTTTGTTGCATGTAATTATATCCATGAAGTAGTTAGCTGGCATTGGTAGGAGTTCTTCAGCAGCTGATGGAAGGGTGAGGTGAGTATCCTAAGAGAGCATTAGAAATGCCCTATAGGAATTGGTGCATTGTTTAGCGATGCATATTAGTTTGAGGGTGGCTATATGTGTTTGGATCGGACGGTTTTAGACATGAGTAGTTACTTAGAGGATCCATAACTATTCTTGAGGAAAGTATGGATAGGTGTGGAAGGTGGTATTGGGCTCGTACTACTGAATGCACAGGATCTGTAATCAAATCAAGGAAAATTTTAGGGATTATAAGGAGCTGATTGAGGGTAGATTGTATGGTTTGGCACCATGATTCATTGCAATGTGTTTCCATCTTCTTGGTTTATCGGTTGTGGTTGTTCAGACTAAGGATGGGTATGGTGATTTCTTAAGCCTTAGTGGCCATGTCAGTCTGAGTTTAAATGGTGCAGAACTAGGTGAGTTGGTTGATTTTGAGGTCTCAAGGTCCATGCTTAAGGTAGTGCCAGTTGAGTTGCGGGACTCAAGAAGGAAGCGATTGTCATGATTAGGTCGAGGATTGCAGCCGGAGGCTGAGTGATTGGTGGATGGATTGGAATGTCACTGCCTATGACAGGGGTTATGTTCTTCTAGTTTTCCGTGTCCAAAGGAAAGAGACAGCATACATGTGATTTTCAGAGTTTGGATGTAGACCCAGCATGGGGCTAGATGGTTATAGTTTTTGGCGGCAAGTATAGCAGTGTTGGAATGCACAAGAGGATTCTTGTGGTATGGTAGCCTTAAGATGAGATCAAGGGTCTACTTTCATTGAATTTAGTTATGTCAAGTGCTATTTGATTGTTTCAGGTAATCAAGGGAGGTGAATCGGGAGCGACAACTTATGTTACCACTGACATATCCTGACTATGATAATGATGCCTCTTGTCTTATGAATGATCCTCGCGATGAATTTATGGTTGGCGATTTGTAGACGAGGTGTGTGGTAGTCCATTTTTTATGGATAGAGAATCGGTACTACGACTGGTTTGTCAGAGTTATTATTTATGCATCTGCATGTAATTCTTGATGTTAAAGGAAACTATAATTGGGAAATTTATGAGGTCTCCATCTGATATTTGGAATCTCTTTAAGTATGCCTGGTCTTTATCTTGAAGATCATCTTGTTTTGTTTTATACATTCCAAGAGTCAGGAATGTTATGTATTTGGTTGAGCCAATTTAAGTTTTGGTTGGTTTGCACTGTCAATTGGTGGTAGTTCGAACCCAAAGTAGGGGACAACTAGGTATTCTTCTTGGAGGATCATCAATCTGTTAGAGTTTATGGTTTCAGAAGAATGAGTCACAGGAACATGCAGTTCGGGTATGCGGGACTTTGATTCAAAATTTGGTCAATTCAGGGGTGCAGAGCAAGTTGCCATCATATGTATGTGCTCAGGAATGCATGAGTTGTCTTCATAGCAGGAAGATGTTGGTTAATGAGCTCTTTGAATCCATTGGTTCCTTTCGGGATGTTGATGAATAGATCAATAGGAATTTGGGTCACTCAGGTTGAGTATTGGTTGTGAGGGATTTTTCAGCTCGTTGTATAGATTGTTATCTATAGTCTAGACTGGGCAGTTGTTGATCAGTAAATCAACTTTAGAGTTTGGTATGTGTAGTACCACATGGATTGTGGTTCAGAAGTATATTGGATCATGGGATTATTTGTCAATGATTTCTCGATCGTTGGTCATTTCGTTCATCGTCAATAGCCGAGGTTCTTCGAAAGTTTTGAGCTTTATCAATTGAATTTTAATGTGTGCATCAACCTATTATCAAAGTTTGTACATTGTACATGTTGGCTTGTAGGTATGAGTCACCTACATGTATTTGGGTGTGTATGTTACATGTTTTTATACCCAACCACTTGCAAAGTAAAATGGAAAAGAAAGTTGTTCGATGCTTATTTGTGGGGTTTGATCAAAAAAGAAAGGGTTGTAGATGTTGTGATCCTAACTCTGGAAGGTGTTATGTCTCAAGGAACATAGTCTTTGATGAAAATTCCTCATGGTGGTAAGAAAAGCATGAGGTTCTCCTGGTTCTAAAACTATTACATAAGAAATAGAGTCATCAAATGTGAGACTAGATATGGAAGGGAGTGATGTGGTAATTGATAACAATGATAAGGATGTCCAAGATGAACTTTTCAATGATGATAAATACAATGAGACTCAAAATCCCAAAAGCCCATCAAGAGTCAGGAAACCAAATTGTAACGACCCAAATTTTTAAAGAAATTTTCACTTTTAATTAATAAAACATAATTGCTTAAACCATGAAATCCTAACATAATTGTTTTCAAATCAACTATTCATTACAACTTATTCAAATCATCATAGTGTCCCCAAAACCTAATAGTTAATGAGAGAGATAGAGTGTACACCGCGCCATCACACATTGCCCTTGCCCTTGGGCTAAGATGTACGTGAAACAAATTAACAACCTGTAAGCGAAATGCTTAGTGAGACCCCTAGAGCATACCACACACAACACATACACATATCCTGCTAGCTAATTAAAGCTACACACATATCACATAAGCCATGTATACACGAAACCTGTAAAAGTGTCATGGGCTACCCCACATAGTCTTTACCTAGGACTGCCATCGGCTACCCCACATGGTCTTACATCCAATTCCATGGGCTAACCCACATGGTCTTTACCTAGGACTTCCATGGGCTACCCAACATGGTCTTACATCTAATGTCATGGGCTATCCCACATGGTCTTTACCTAGGACCGTGTAACGCCCGTAGATCCGGGCTAGTCAATTTAGAGACGATAAGCATCAAAAAAGACTTTTTTATGGAAGATTATTTAGAAGGATTAATCTTAACCAAGTTGTAGTATATGTCACAAGGTTTCCGTGCATATAAAGAACGCCAAAATCCGAGTTATAACGAAGAAGTTATGACCTGTCGAAGTTTCGTGACAGAACCGGCACGACCCAGCGCGACGTAAATAGTGAACTTAAGGTAGATAGATATCTATCCTTAGTGATCTAAACAAGAGTTGAAGATTTATTCGATAGTAGTCCAACGATAAAAAGACAGACAAAAACGGAGTTCAGATGAAGGAGTTATGAATTTCGAACGGAGTTTTCCTGTCCCGGCCTACTATAGATAATATATAAGTAATATACTTATAATATATTAAAAATAAAGTCAAAATTAGCCAATGGATTCTAAACGAGAGTTTTAGAGCATAATCTCACCTTCGCATCGATATAAAGAACGTCGAAAACGGAGTTCGTATGCGAAAGTTATGAATTTCTGAAGTTCGGGGTGCGAAACCCCAAAACTGTCAGAGACCACGACATGGCAAGCAGTGCCACAACGTGACAAATCTCCTGACAGCTCCGGGAGTCCCCCAGATGCAACTTGGGATGACGCATGTAGTGACGATCAAGCCCACGACATGGCAAAAGGATCCCACGACGTGGCAAGAGCAAAATTTGCCCTATAAATAGATTTGAAGGGCCAGCCAACTATGGTTGCTCCATCCCTTCTCTCCCACTCCCGATACACCCTCTAAACCCTATTTTAACCCCCCCTGAAGCCCCGGTATCAACCCTGAGACGCGAAGCAAGTCCCGAAGCCCGAAGATCCTGAGAAGAAAATAGTTTTCGAGTCGAAGCTCTATCCGTGAGAAACCCGGTGTGTGAAGATATCCCCGTTTCACCGAAGAATACTACTCTTAGAGCTCTAGTGCCATCCAAGCTTCGTCTAACCAGGTGAGTGTGTGGTTACTTTCTTCTAACGCATAAATACGAAGTTTTTTATACGAAATACGTGCTATGTGTATATTTTGTTGTTATATGCGTGAATGTATATTCACTTTCTTCTACCGCATAGATATGAAGTATTTGCTATGAAGTATGTTCTAGGTGTTTATACATTGTTTGTTTACTTGAGATAAATGTTGAAATACATGCTTTAAAAGATTTAAAATGTATATGTGTTTGCATCTACAAATATGTTGGGTAGAACATGGGTAGATGAAATAGTTGATGTGAGACGAAATAATAAGTATTTTTGAACTCTATGTGTTCACTTGGTCTTTGGACTCAATGTGTTCATTAGGTATTTTAGAACTCTATGTGTTCACTTTGTGTTTGGACTCAATATGTTCATTAGGTATTTTAGAACTCTATGTGTTCACTTGGTCTTTTTGGAGTCAATGTGTTCATTAGGTATTTTAGAACTCTATGTGTTCACTTGGTATTGTTGAACTGAGTGTGCTCACTAAGTGTTTTAGAACTAAGTATTCACCAGATGTTTTGAATTAATTGTTCACTAGGAGTATTAGAACTAGGTGTTTGTTAAGTATGTTGAACTAAGTGTTTACCAGTCGTAATTTGTGGACCTTGGCAGTGGTGGACTTTGTGTCAATTCCTTAGGTCAATCCTTAGGAATAAATGGATAGAGGATAGTTGATTCTTAGGGTAAATCCTTAAGAAATAAAGGAGATAATGGGAATGAGTATTTAGGTTGATTGTTTGATAATTGAATATAATAAATGTATTATTGTGGGATGAAAACCCTATATGCTCACCAGGCTCCCAAGCCTGATCCACTCAGTTTTCTTTGCATTACAGGTAATGGCACAAGAGTATAAATTGGTGGAGTTGATGAGAGATTTTGGATTATAGATCAGTAGTTACGAATAACTGTTGTAAGGTCTATTTTATATTGCTTACGCTTTTGGTCTGTATCGAACATGACATCCCGAGGTTTTATTATTTAATAAAAAACATTCTTTTTGAGAAACGTTTTGATAAATTTATCATATTTTGTTTTGGGAACAAATTCCGCAACCGTTTTCTTTAAAAGATCACTCTGATTTATAAAACAAAGCATAAACAAATCGGTCTTTTTTGGCCGTGAAATTGGGGATGTAACAGACTGCCATGGGCTACCCCACATGGTCTTACATCCAATGTCACGGGCTCCCCTAGGGTCTTCATGCAAAACACACAATCACATATCATATGAAATCACAAAATGACTAACACATATATCATAATCACATAATGGGCCGGCCTTGGTGCCTTAGACCCATGGGTATGGTGAGAAGACTCACCTCTGTCTGCTGAATACAATAGTTGCTCTCTTAATAGTCCGAAACATCCTGAGCTGAATAATAACAATAATCAATGTTAGGACATAAGATTAGTCAAAAGGGAAAACCCAAACTCCAAACCCATCCATGAGGCCCAATTATCCTTCCCTTGCTATTGGGCCCAAAATCTAAGTCCACAATTATGAATGGGCCTATTGGCCCAATAACGCCCAACTAATAAATCCATGGCCCATAACAGATAAAGTAGTCCATAATTCGCATAATACATCATGCCCAATAATCTAATGAGGCCCAAATAGCTCTACGGCCCAAATCAGATTTGGCCCATCTGCACTGCGTACGCTTGGCGTACCATCCTGGTACGCGTAGTGTACTAGGACCTGGGACTATGCGTGGCGTATACTGGGTTACGCCCATCGTACAACCAGTTTGAGCACTTTCTCCATTAAGTGCTTAGTACTCGATTCCTTCACGTCCAAAAGCCAGATATAAGTTTGAAAAGATGTCCTAAGGCATAAAGTTGGCAACTTTATGCCTTTTGCATGTCTCATACACAACCAACTTATCCATTAAGGCCTTTCTAAGGTCTTTAACCCATTCATGAGGCCGAACCTCTCATTAAGCTTCCATTCTTATGATACTAAAGGACCAAGGGACCTCGGATCTGTCTTTCTCATCTCCTGGAGTTGCTTAACTCTCAATAGAGGTCTAAAATCAACTAAAAAGGGACAAGATAGAAGAACCTAGCTAAATATAGAGATTTAAGATGAAAGATCCAAGCTTTTTACCTCTAGAAGCTTTGCAAGATGACAATGATGCAGGATCTTGAAGCACCAACTCGTTCCAAGCATGTATAACCACCTCTTCTTCTTGGAATTAACACTAAAATAGTCACAATGCACTTATCCAAGGTCAAAAAGTGTCTCACACAAGTTTTCTAGAGTGTAAGGGCGTTCTAAGGTAGTGGAGGCTCTCTAGGGCTAAGTCCAAGGGACTTAAGGTTGCTTGAATAGGTCTCATGCCCGAGAATTAGGGTTTTGAACCCCTGGCACGTACACCTGGCGTATGACTTGGTACACTTAGCATACCTCTAGTTCTCCACAACCAACCTGGCGTAGTACGCAAAGCATACACTTAAGTATGCCCAACATACTCAAGGGACCACTTATGCTAAAATGTAAATCCTTGAGGGTTTCAAGACATACCCAGTTTAGGGTGTTACAACTCTCCCCCACTTGAACTAGACTTCGTCCTCGAAGTCCGTAGCTGTAAACAGGTCGGGGTAGTGCTCCCGCATCTCCTCCTCTGGATCCCAAGTCCGTTCGGAGCTTTTCTGGTGCTGCCATTGTAACTTTACCAACATCACTTCTTTGTTTCAAAGACGCTTCGTCTTCCTATCTAAGATGGTGACCGGCTTCTCAACATAATTCAGGCTACCATCCACCTAAATGTCATCCAAGGAAACAACTGCGGACTCGTCAGCAACACACTTCTGAAGTGGAGACACGTGGAAGGTTTTGTGAATCTAACTAAGCTCCTCTAGCAGCTCCAAGCGATATTCCACCTTGCACACTCGGGCCAAAATCTTAAACGGGCCTATGAACCGAGGCCCCAACTTGCCCCTCTTTCGAAAACTGATAATCCTCTTCCAGGGCGACACTTTCAGTAATACAAAATCCCCCACCAGAAACTCGATATTCGAACGTCGTCGGTCAGCATAACTTTTCTGACGACTCTGTGCAACGCGCAACCGGTCACGCACCTGCTGAATCAATATGGTAGTCTTGAGCACTACCTCAGTGCTCCCCATGACTTGGTGCCTAACCTCGTCCCAACACACTGGGGTCCTACACCTACGACCATATAACATTTCGAATGGGGATCGGTCAATACTAGCATGATAACTATTATTGTATGAGAACTCTTCCAATGGGATATATATATCCCAACTCCCTCCAAAATCTAGTACGCATGCCCGAAGCATGTCCTCCAGCATCTGGATCGTCCTCTCACTCTGGCCGTCAGTCTGAGGGTGGTATGTCGTACTGAAATGTAGTTGAGTACCCAGTTCCTCGTGGAACTTCTTCCAAAATATGGAAGTAAACCGTACATCCCTGTTGGAGACTAGAGACACGGGAACCCTTTCTCTAGCCACCACCTCACGCACATAAATATCTGCCAACTTCTCCGCGGATATACTCTCGGAAATCGGAATAAAGTGAACACTCTTCGTTAGTTTGTCTATGATCACCCATATAGCATCCACTCCCCTTGTCGTCCTAGGAAACTTTGTGATGAACTCCATGGTGATCTCTCACCACTTCCACATGGGAATGGGTAGTGGCTGAACCTTGCCATGAGGCCGCTGATGCTCGTCCTTGACCTTCCTGCAGGTCAAGCACCACTCCACGAACCAAGCGATTTCCCGCTTCATGAAGGGCCACTAATAAATTAGCCTCAAGTCCCTATACATTTTTGTAGCTCCTTGGTGTATATAGAAATTAGACTTGTGTGCCTCCTCTAATAGCCTCTGCCTCACTCCCACCGACACTGGTACCCATACCCGACCACATTGCGTCAAAAGGCCATAGCTATCTTTAACAAACAAAGGATACTGCCCTCGAATTTTCTCTATCTTCCAATTCTCCTTCTTTGCCCTATCGACCTGAGTCTCCCTGATCATATCCAACAAAGGTGAAATCACGGTCATCCACATACAAATGTCTCTAATCAGGGACCCCACCGTCTTGCAGCTCAACACATTGGCCACGACGTTGGCCTTCCCTGGGTGGTATAGAATCTCGCAATCATAATCCTTTAGCACATCCAACCACCTCCTCTGTCGCATGTTGAGGTTCTGATGATCCATCAAATACTTCAGACTCTTAGTAGTGCCTCCAAATCTTAAGGGCAAACACCACTGCCCCCAATTCCAGGTCATGAGTGGGGTAATTTGCCTCATGAGGCTTCAACTGCATCAAGGCGTAAGTTATCACATGCCCACTCTGCATCAGTACCGCACCTAACCTTGAGATTAACGCGTCACAGTAAAACACCAAATCATCTAACCCCTTAGGTAGTACTAGAATCAAAGCCTTGCGTAACCTCCATCTCAGGGTCTCAAAAGCCATCTGCTGATCTGCACCCCACCGAAAAGTCACATTTTTCTTGGTCAAGCGTGTCAATGGCATGACAATCTTAGAGAAATCCTGGAAAAATCTCTGATAGTAGCCCACTAAGCCCAAGAAACTACGAATCTTTGATGCTTTCCTCGATACTTCCCACCGCACTACAGCCTTGACCTTGGCCGGATCAACCGAAATACCCTCTTGATTGATGACATGCCCTAAAACTATACTTCCCGCATCCAGCAATCACACTTGGAGAACTTCGCATATATTTTCTCAACCCTCAAGGTCTCTAATACCTCCCTCAAATGTTGCTCATGTTGCTCCCTGGTCTTAAAGTATACCATAATATCATCGATAAAAACAATCACCGACCGATCCATCATCGCCCTACACACTCTGTTCATGAGGTCCATGAACGTTGTTGGGGCATTGGTGAGCCCGAATGGCATCACCACAAACTCATAGAGCCCATACCTAGTCCTGAAAGCCGTATTCGGTATATCCTCATCCCGAATCCTCATCTGATGGTACCCAGACTAAGGTAAATTTTGGAAAACCA
The DNA here is from genome assembly GCF_052625555.1 of Lactuca saligna. NCBI lineage: Eukaryota > Viridiplantae > Streptophyta > Magnoliopsida > Asterales > Asteraceae > Lactuca > Lactuca saligna. The sequence continues at coordinate 218,416,685 of NC_136421.1, forward strand.
AAACGCACCCTGAAACTGATCAAACAAATCATCGATCCTCGGCAATGGTTAACGGTACTTCACTGTTAGTTTGTTCAGCTCCCTATAATCGATGCACATGTTGTGCGATCCATCCTTCTTTTTCACGAAAAGAATCAGTGCACCCTACGGGGAACTGCTCGGGCTAATGAACCCTCGGTCCAGTAGCTCCTGAAGCTACGCAGACAACTCCTGCATCTCTGCTGGTGCCAACCGATATGGTGCCTTCGCTATTGGAGCAGAACCCGGTACCAAGTCAATGCCAAACTCCACCTACCTCTCTGGAGGCACCCCTGATAGCTCTTCGGAGAAAACATCCCGAAAATCCTATACAATTGGCACACTACCCACATCCGCCGCGGTCTCTACCCTTGTATCCGAGATATAGGCCAGAAATCTTGTGCAACCCTACTGTAAAAACCTTATAGCCCTCGCAGACGAACAGAGGGTCGGTCCCTGCGAGGCCCTCTCACCATGAATAACCAGTTCTCTCTCACTTGGGGTTCGAACCCTAACCAACTGGCGCTCGCAATCAATCATGGCCCCGTTGGCCCCTAACCAGTCCACCTCGATGATCACCTTTAACCCTCGCAACGGTATCCGAACTAGATCAACATGGAACCTTTCGCCCAAGACATTCATGACACAACCCCGATATACCCTCGCAGCACTAACAGTGCGGTCGTCTGCAATCTCTACCTTAAGCAGCGAATCCAGGGTCCCCGACGCATCCCTGAACCTCTTGCTCAGTGCAAGTGACACAAATGATCGGGTAGCACCCGAATCAAACAAGACATGAGCAGACATACCATTGACCAAAAAGGTCCCTATAAAAGTATTGAATACACATAAGTCATACGAAAATAAGAAGGATAAAGAATAATAGACACGTACCAGCCACGTCTGGCACGACCAGAGCCTCCTCAGTGGTCAACTGAAACGCACGGCTCCTCACTGCCAGGGTATACGCCTTAGCAGGGCGGCCATCAGTGATCCCCAGTGTGGCGGGTGCAGGCACCGCCATCGCTCCTCCCCCTCCCTGCAACCTCGGATAATCGGCCTTTTTATGGCCAGTCTGGTTGCAGTGGAAACATATTAGGCCCTTATTGGGGCAATCCCTACTCACGTGGGCCTACAGACCACAATATTAACATCCAGATATCCCAGCCGTCCGAAACACCCCACGATGAAACCTCCCGCACTTGGCACACCGGACGCGGCCCTACTGGCCTCTTCCCGAAGAATCAGAGGTCTTAGGCTTCTTAGCCTGACCCCCTGCTGCCTGCGCTTGCTCAGTCTTGCACTTTGTGCGGGTATCCAACTCCATTTCCTTCTCATGGGCCTTCTCCACCATCTCATTCAGGATTTTGCACCCTATAAAACTCACAAACTCCCGAATATCATCTCGCAGCATGGAATGATATCGGGTCCTCCTCATCTCCTCATCGGTAGCATACTGTGAGATCAACAAAGCTCGTTCCCGAAACTTGGCGGTGATCTCCGCCACAGTCTTGGTGGTCTGCTGCAAGTCATGAAACTCCCTCACTATACGTTGCACCTCAATAGGTGGTGCAAACTCTGAATCAAACTGCCGAACAAACTCGGCCGATGACAACTCCGCCACTCCGACTGGTCCCACCTAGCTAGTAACCTTGCCCCACCAATCTCGGGCCCTATCCCTCAGCATGCAAGAAGCAAACCAAACCTTTGCCGCATTCGGGCAGGAACTCGTGCGTTGAGCATTCTCGATATCCACACAGCATTGGCTGATAATGGGGTCCCTGACCCCGAAAAACTCTGGCGCCCCACACACCTTGAACTCCTGAAATGAGGGAGTTCGGGCCCCAATCTGACCTGCCGCCATCTCAGTCCTGAAGGATCTGAGTCTCTCCTCCATAATATCCATAATGCCTTCCTTGACAGTCCCGAAAATGATCGGGGTCGCATCAAGGATTCCCCTCGTAACCTCAGCTGCAATGAGATCGCACAACCTCTCATCAATGATATTAGTAGTGTCTCCTGATCCCGCTCCAGATCCAGACCCTGATCCTGATCTTCCTGCTCCAAATCATGACATCACCATACCAAACTGAAATATCATAAATCTCGATTGAGAGAAATAAATGCTTTCTTGAAAAAGAAATGATATATTTATAATGTAATAAATGACATAATTAATGAGAGCTCTAAAATTGATATTGATATTAAATTTAATGTTTAAATATTAATATTAAATTTTTATTTTTAATAAACCCGTGTAGTACACGGGTCTTACACCTAGTTAGTTAATAAATAGTAAAGACTTAAAGTTTAACCATAATTATAATTATAAAGTAAAATGAAATATCACTGATTAAAGAGGTTCGGTTGTATTAAAATCAATCTTTAAAAAACGATTATGTCAAGGGTTTGTATTATTGGATAAAAAATGCATTATCGCAAATGGTAAAAGTAAAACACCTGATTTTAAGGTTGATTCTAAATATCAGCCCTTTCATTAAAAAATGATGTAATTTTTTTTTTTTGTATTGTAAAATTCAAAGCACGTTTTAATGTAAAATAAACATACACAATGACTTCGAATTGGATATACTAGCACGTCAAATTAAAAAAACATATGAATCAAACATAAGTCCAATGTTTCGTTTGTTAAAAGTGGTTACCTAAATGACTTCAAATGTGAACATTTTTAATATATGTTTGGTCAAATATTCCAAGGATGATGTAAGCCAAGTTACCCAACTACCATACCGAAATATTATGTGTATCCAAAATTCAAAATACACAATGTAAGATTTAATGCAGTAAATACAATTTAATGATACAAAATAAACATCCCACATTGATTGCTAGTGAACAAATTAGTGAATCAAAGTCGTCGTTTTCTTAAAGACGTATGTTTATACGACAATGCAACACAAAAGAGAAGGATGTCACATTTTTTCTGTCTAAAAGGAATATGAGTTGCTCAAATTTATTATACACCGAGATTGGGCTGAATGAATTGCTCAAATTTATTATACACCGAGATTGGGCCGCAACATTCATTCAGGTCCTGGGCTTAATTAGTGGCGCGTGAAAAAAAAATAAAAATACGTGGCTTGTTTTAGTTCGTGTAAGTGTGTAACCGAGTAACCGACCAAAATGGTTTGATTCTATTTTTCTTTCTCAAATACTCATTTTATACTATTTACTTTTTCTATCTGGCATGAAAATAAATAATATTAATTTCGTTTTAGATATTAATTTAATTTATTATACTAAAAACGTTTTTAATACTTAAAGATATCTCAAATAATTTTATTGAACCGAAGTATCGTCCAAAAAGCACTCTGTTATGATTCAGATGAGATTCGGATCCAAATGGAGGAATTGGATAAGGAGCTCTTTATCTTCAAGTCGCATGCATTTCAATTCTAGTTGGTTCATCTACAAAGGAGTTTTCTATCTCAAGAGGGTTCAACAAGGTGATCCTTATCTCTGTTCCTTTTTATCATAGTCACGGAGAGGTTTAATGTGGCTCTATGTCCAACTTACAATAAATCTCTATTTGAAGGCGTAAAGATTTCGAATAGCAAATTAGTGATTTCACACCTCTTTTATGCGCAAATGATGCAATTTTTGTGGAGGAATGAAAACAATATACAAAACTTAGTTTAGATCCTTCAATGTTTCCATGTTTCTTCCGATTTAAAAGTCAACTTCATAAATCAAAGATGTTTGGTATTGCGGCGTCTAGTAGGGAAACATCTAGTTGGGTAAGCCTACTTGGTTGTGAATCTGCGTCACTCCCTTTCATGTACTTAGGTGTCCCGATGGGGGCCAATATGACTCTCAAGAAAAATTAGAAACCTATAATTGATTAGTTTCAATCTGAAGCATCCTAAAAATAAGAGTAAAATTTTCATTTTTCCAAAACAACCCCAAATCAATAATTGTTTACAAAAGGTTGATTCAAAAGTATAGTTCGTAAATCACAGTATCCCAAAATCCAATAACAAAATCTGAAGGATGTACGATCACGCCTTTGCTTTTCTCGATCATCTGAAGTACCTGAAACCATAACAAACATTAGTAAGCACGAAGCTTAGTGAGTTCCCAAAGTAGCACCACACAAATAGATAACATATACAACAAACATGCATACATGGTTTCATGGTCCTTGATCTCAATGCAACCGTCCATGGTTTGTTGGCACGTAACCTCAACACAAAAATCCAGGTTTGTTGTCATGTGGCCTAAACCTTACCATATTGGGTTTGTTGACATCCAGTCTCAACCAAACTATACCGGGTTTATTGGCACGTGGCCTCAACCCACCAATCCAGGTTTGTTGGCACATGGCCTTAACCTAACCATACTGGGTTTGTTGACTGGCAACACAAAACAATACATTGTCAACCCAACCACATTATTTCGACATATGAAACAAATAAACATATAGCCAGTAAAAAGATAAACAGATAGATCTACAGATCACTACCGCATAACAACATCCTAAATATTATGATACAAATCTAACAGAGTACTACAACATAGCAACGTCCTATATACCAGGATACATAACCTAGTAGGCTGGCATTGGTGCCATCAACCCACGAGTACAACGAAGAAAACTCACCTCTCGGTCTGAAAAGATCTCCAAACAAGACACAGCTCCGAATGCCAGCTCAACTGATCACCTATCCATTAAATATTGACCAATCTCAGTTACCACTCTGAATACCCAAAATACCCTTAGGTCAAACTTGGTCAAATCCTGGTCAGAATTCTAAAAAGTCAAAAGTCAAACTTGGTAACAATGTTGAGTACGCTCAGCGTACTCAGCTGGTACGGACAACATACACGAGGATTGACCAAAACAGGCTAGGTTGTCACACCCCCAAACCAAGGATGGCGGAAACGTCCGGGGTGGAGGACTTCATGTATAGTATCATAACCACAATTACAATAGTAATTTAAGCAAACACAACCAACATATATATATATATATATATATATATATATATATATATATATATATATATATATATATATATATATATATATTTGAAAAAGTTACATCATTGTATGAATTACATGTTTCCAAATCAATTACAATATGTTGACAAAATATGAAATGTTGACGCCTTAACATCCTATCCTCAAAATGCACTTGGTTACCTGTTTAGTGATTTCCTGAGAATACAAGTTGTTCGAAAAAGTGTCAACACAAAGGTTGGTGAGTTCATAAGCTTTTGTTTTAAAATTGATAAAAGTCTTTCTCTTGTAAATGTCATGTTTGTTCCAGAAAAATCCAATATTTTCCTTAAAATGTGTAATGTAGTCTTATATCCAAAGACCGAAGTGTATAAGTAACCTTTTTTACTTATGGAAAATAATATATGTTTAAATCGACATAAACGCGTTTGAATTCAATGAAATTCCCGTAAATTCTTATGTTTGTTAATACTTTCTATGAGTTTATTATAACCATGCTATGACCTAGTTGGCCTGAAGCGACGTTCTTCAGGCGTCGGAAATGTTATGACATTTGTCACCCCAGACTTACCGGTCTAACTGTTGCATGCAGTTAAGGTGTGGGTTTGTCAAACCCAATATAGATCTATATACAACTATCACGCTCTCCCTCCAGGAGACTCTGGTTACAATACAGGACTTATTGGTAAATGTGAAGCGAATGTATCACAAAGTCTTTAACGAATTTACGTGTAATGTAATGAAAATTCATTTTTGTATAAGCGTTCCCTTTTTGTATGAGTGTGTTATGCATTGTATCATAAACTATACCTATTATAGTTTATCAAAACAAGGGTAGTAATGGTAATGTACGTAAACTATATTCAGCATAGTTTATTCAATTGTTTGAGTAAAATGGATGTACTTTGATTATAACAATTTTGTTATCCTTTATATTCCATATATATATATATATATATATATATATATATATATATATATATATATATATCAAAATCCATTTATTAAATGATGCATGTTTATATACCAAGACAAAATGTCATTTATTTGCAATAACATACATTCACATAAAGATATACACCTTGCTCAACATGTTACAAGGTGAAATGAATTTGTTAGCATTTTTCTGTTAGTAACAATTTCTATTACCATTCTTAGAAAATTTATAGAAAATTCATAACAGATCCAAATCAGAATCTGTAAATTTTGGGAGTTTGGAAAATGAGTCTAGTTTGTTCAAAAAAATTTCCATGATTTTTAGTGACCTCCAACTTAGGTGAAAACGTCCATAAACACAGACTGGTCCGGATTGGTTCTTGAAATGATAGGCAGTTTTGTAAAAATCAACATAAATTGTAGAAAAATATTATAGAGATATGCAAGTAACCATTTTAAATATAAGATCCTGAACTACTTGCACCTAAAACAGTTTTAAAAATTAAAATGTTTAAGTTGACCAAAACAGTCCGTGAATGGAGCCAACTTTTCTGATGAAAGCTGTTAGAAGAACTTAGTGGTGTTCTTGGTGTTTTAACTTGTATCCCCCCCCCCCCCTTAAAACTTAAGTAAACATGAAAATGTAGGGGTATAAACTCACCTTGAGTGATTTCAGTAGATGGATGATGGAGAAAGGTAGTGTTCCACTCAAGAACACTAAGAAGATGTCTTGAAGGTTCGAAGATCTAACACTAATGTGATGGAATTTGTGTAAGTAATCTATGATTTTGAGTAAAAGGAAGTGAAATAATTATATGGAGGATGAATATACTTACCAAAAGTAGGAGAAATCTTGGAAGAAGGCCCTTGAATCTCGAATTTTAGTGAGAGGATTGAGAGAGAAAAAGTGTTTAATCTTTGGTGGAAGAATGAGAAAAGGAGAGAGTGTGATAGGAGAGAGGATAGATTTTCAACCTTGACCAAGAGTATGGCTGGTTAAATGGTGGGTAAAGTACTATTTACTGACCAGGTATGGTGGAAGGACAATAGTTGGTCATGGAGTGGGCATGGGAGGGGTTGCTTATGTTACACACTAAGGTAAAGTCAACACCCCACCACAAAAACTTACTTAATAGATTTTATTCTAAAATAAGGATTTCCTTAAAAATATGTTCAAATTATGAATATTTAGGGTCTTATATGTTAAAATATGATTTTTGGAGAAAATCCCGCGTTAAAATAATTAAAAACGGCCTTAAAACGGAGTTGTGGTCGAAAACCGGGTGAAAATGAGAAATTCCGAAGTTCTGGGCAAGGTCTCGGCCTCAGCAGCCTAGAACCAGAGTGGTTGGGGTTGCTGGTGCAGATCCAAGGGAGAAGGGAGGCTGCGGTCTAAGCTGCTATCGCAGGCGACTTCGTCCGCAGGAAGATCGAAGGCAAGGTGGCTGCGGCTTGACGGTTGCAGCTCCGGGCTTCGGCTCGGTGGCTGCGGCTGGATGACTGTGGCTCTGGGCTTCGGCTCGGTGGCTATGGATGGGTGGCTGCGGCTACCTAAGAGCCTCAGTTCAGGCTTTTCCGGTCCAAGAGGGTTCGGCCGCTAAGAGGCTTCGGCCCTAGGGAGAGGTTTCGGATCCTTTAGGGTATTTTACCCGTTCTAACCTCGTTTTAAGCGATTTTTGACCTGGTTATGGGTCGGGATGACCCAAATGACTTCAAAAAGTTACGAGAACTTTTGAGAGACTTGGGAGAGATCTGGGAGAGATTTCAAATAGAAAGAGATAAAGTGAAAACGATTGATAGAGGTTTCGTTTGTGACCTTTTTGAGTGTTCGGCTTTGCAATGCAAGCTCCGTAAACCCCGTTAAGCCATGTTTGAATGTCCTACACACTCCCGATGAGTGTGTAGTAGTGTTTTATCTCTTTGGTTCAATGTTTAGCATTATCACATCTATGGAAACTCACACATACGAATTTTCCAATTGATGTTTTCTCATTTAAATAACGGGTTGTTTAGTAAATACACAATGTAAACCCTAATATACAAGGGCTAATTTAGTCGTCCGGTTTGACTTGTTGACTTTGTTTGACTTTGACTTGAACCAAAAATCACTATTGTCATATCATCCCCCCATTAGAGGGAATTTCGTCCCGAAATTTACGTTTTGGCTGGGACTTCAAGAGTTTGGTAAAAGATGTGGGTATTTTTGTTTCATTTGATCTTCGCAATCCCAGGTGAACTCAGGTCCTCGTTTAGCATTCCATTGGACCTTCACGATGGGAATACGACTTTGTTTTTTTCTTTTGATCTCCCGATCCATGATCTCGACTAGTTCCTCCACGAAGTGGAGATTTTCGTTAACTTTGATTTCGTCGGGTGGTATTACGAGTGTCTCTTCAGACAGACACTTCTTTAAGTTTGATATGTGAAATGTGGGATGAACCTTATCGAGTTCTTGAGGTAATCAAAGTTTGTATGCCACTGGCCCAATCCTGGAAAGGATTTCGAATGGCGCAATGTACCTTGGATTCAGTTTCCCTCGCTTGCCGAATCGTATCATTCCTTTCCAAGGGAAAACTTTTAGTAGTACCCGGTCGCCCACTTGGAATTCCAAGGGTTTGCACCGCTTGTCTGCGTAACTTTTTTGTCGATCACGAGACACCTTCAGTCTTTCTTGAATTTGGACTATCTTTTCCGTGGTCTCCCTTATGATTTCAAGACCAGTGAGGGTGCTGTTAGGGAATTTCCCCCTAGCCAGCTGGGTATCCCCCACTTCGGCCCAACACAGGGGTGATCTGTACTTCCGACCGCAGAGAGCTTCGAATGGAGCGACTTTAACGTTAGTGTGATAGTTGTTATTATAGGAGAATTCGATAAGCGGTAAATGGGTATCCCATGTCTTACGAAAATGTATCACACAGGCTCTCAAAATGTCTTCTAATGTCTATATGGTGCGATCGCTCTGTCTGTCAGTTTGTGGATGGTAGGTCGTACTCATGTCTAGCCTAGTTCCCAGAGATTTCTGTAAGGACTGCCAAAAGCACGAGGTGAATCTACTATATCGGTCGGAGATAATGGATATTGGTACACCATGCAATCGCACAATCTCCTTAATGTACGTCCTGGTTAACTTCTCCATCTTGCCAGTTTCCTTTACTTGCAGGAAGTGTGCAGACTTGATCAATCTGTCTACGATTACCCATATGGTGTGAAGCCCACCCGATGTCTTAGGCATCTTGGTTATGATGTCCATGGTTTTCCGTTCCCACTTCCACTCAGGTATATCCGGCTTTTGTAGTAGTCCTGATGGCTTCTGGTATTCTACCTTGACCTTGGCGCAAGTCAGACACTTGCCCACATAGGTAGAAATCTTGGCTTTCATGTTCGGCCACCAGTACAACTTCTTGAGGTCTAGATACATCTTATCCAAACCTGGATGGATGGAATATCGTGTCTTGTGTGCTTCGTTCATGACAACGTCTTGGAACCCACCGAACTCCGGTGTCCAGATCCGGTTCATGAGGTAGCGATCTCCGTCCTCCTTGACTTCTAGGTTTTTATCCATCCCTCTCAATGCCTCACCTGTCATGTTTTCTGGTTTCAAGGATTCAAGTTGAGCTTCCTTGATTTGTGTGAACAGGTGCGAATGGATCGTCATTGTCAATGACTTCACCCGGCGACCCGAATATTCCATTCTGCTTAGGGCATTGGGTACAACATTGGCCTTGCCCGGATGATAGCGGATTTCACACTCATAATCATTAAGTAGCTCTACCCATATTCTTTGTCGCATGTTGAGCTCTTTTTGATTGAGGATATGCTGAAGACTTTTGTGATCGGTGAAGATGGTGCACTTTTTGCCGTAGAGGTAGTGTCTCCAGATCTTTAACGCGAACACTACTGCTCCTAATTCGAGGTTGTGGGTAGTATAATTCGTGGGTCTTAAGTTGCCTTGACGTGTAAGTGATGACCTTCCCTCTCTGCATGAGCACGCATCCGAGATCTTGATTTGAAGCATCGCAATACACCACGAAGTCATCAGTTCCTTCTAGAAGAGACAAGATCGGCGTGTTGCATAGGACTTGTTTTAGCGTTTGGAAGGCGGCTTCTTGTTTATCTTCCCACTTGAACACCACACCTCTCTGTGATCGATAAGTTGTTGTGCCAATTCCTTGGCACTTTCAAAGGTAGCGGGTTTCGAGGCTAGTACACTATCTTGAATCTGGGATGACAGTCCCCAGAGGTATTCTTCCACCTTTTTCCCCTCTGGAGTGACCATTGTTGGATAGAGGAGTGCTAGGTCATTGAACCGAGTAGTGTAAGTTTCGAGATCTGTGCCCGACATTCTGAGGTTCCAGAGTTCTTCTTCGAGTTTTTGTATCTCACCTCTCGGGCAATACTCCTTTAGCATCAACGCTTTCAGGTCTTCCCAGCTTATGGAGTTAGCCACCGCGGGGGTAAGTGATTTAACTCGGCCATTCCACCAAGTGAGAGCCCTACCGGTGAAAGTGAATGTTGCATACTTGACCTTGTTCACTTCGGGACAAGCACATATCTCAAAGACTGCTTTGGTCCTTTCAAACCATTGCATTAGTGTGATGATAACCCCGCTCCCATCGAAGGTATTGGGTTTTCCATTTGTGAAATCCTTGTAGGTGCATTCCTTTGTGCGCCCTGAACTATCACCCTGGTTAGAGGGTGTAGCACCAGATCCAGATCCACCATTGCCATTAGTGCCGATTTGCGACTTAGTTGCTGCCACAACTACTGTTACTGCAGCCTGGAACATTGTCAGATCAAATTGTGATGGCGGCGGCGGAGGTGGTGGTGCTGCGCTGCTGGAAGGTCTTGGACTTTTCTTTGGTGGCATAGTTTTGTCATAAGTTTTTAAAATGACAAGTCGGTAAGACTTCAACAATAATAACGAGTCGAGTGTTACTTGTTTTATCTCATTTGTATTATATCCCGACTTTATTACATTAGCAAGTAATTCATAGAAAAGTTTATGCAATTAAACTTATGAATTAAATAGTGTTGACCCAAACAGAGTCGCGTGCTTGGTTCTGTGTCTGTCCCACTCCTAAAATTCGCTCGAGGTGCCTCAGTTATGTGTAATTAAAATTTTAATAAGCTGTTGATACTAATGAGTCTGCCCTAAGTCCACAACCAAACAAGGAACATGTGCTAAGGCGGACTCACCATTTCTAGGTCGATTACTGCTTTAATTACACATAACAACGAGGTGCACTTAAAAATCTTAGAGTTACCAATTGTGAAATGTTTGTAATACCACATAGTAAAATCTAATGTCAACATCCAATGAAGTAAAATGCATGCCAAATTCATTGATAACTTTTTAGTAAATATTGTTTTGAGAAAATTTGACCTCACAAGGGTCTACATTACATCAATGCAAAAGATAGTTTTGACAGCACAAAATCCCTTTGAATAGTGTGATCACTTAGTCGCAGGGTCAACCTACATACAAAAGTGTAGCACTAACGCATGCTCGAAAACCTATACTACGAAGATATGTGAGCAGTAATAAGTCCTACTCACGACGATCCTTCCCTGATGGAGCTTGGGATGATGTTGATGCACCTTGTAGTTCTGCCAACCTCCGTTCGGTTGTAACCATTCTCTCCTCGAGCGCCATGTATCTTTCCTGATACTCCCTTGCTTCTGCTCGAGCAGCGAGAAGGTCCTGAATGAGTTGGTCTCTGTAGTGGGAGTCTTGTTCCAGGTCTCTGGTGCGAGCAGTGGTAGACTCTATGATGGCACTTAGCTCCCAGACTTGATTGGTCGTCGTCCTACCGTGATCATCCATAATTTCTATCTGTTGAGCCATGACTGGGAGGGCTCTATTAACCGGTCCCCCATGGTTGAGGTCGTAGTAACCACATTGGTCGCCATATGGTGACCGCTGGCGTTGTTTTCGGCTCCACCTCTCGATCGTTGTTGCCCAATGGGGCTCAGGCCCGTTGTAGCCAAAGCGGTGTGCAGGCACCCTCGCGATGTAAGGAGGGTTGAAGACTTCTGGTTCTTCTTCACTTTCGTCCTCATACATGTCTATCTCAAAGTCTTCCTCTTCTTCTTCTTCTTCATCTTCCTCCTCTTCTTCTTCCTCGGGTTCCTCCTCAGGTTCCTCTTCGGGATCTTCTTCGATTGGTTCTCCAGGCTCTTCTTCGATCCATCCGACATTTCCCTGATTGGGAAAGTATGGGTCCCCTGGTAGGTGAAATCCTGCCATGTCGTGTGTGCGAGAATAGGGGTGTAAGTAGCATGCAACGGTTGATAATAATAATATTGTGCTATAACAATCATACAAATACTCCTATAGTATTTTAAATGTTTAGATTTCGTCCTTAAAGCGTTCTTTGTAGAGTGAAGTTGGGTTATTAGATTTGTTGTCCACTACGACTATCCCCTAGTATGCGTAAATCACTCCTCGGACAGATATACTTGATCATGCTATATCCCTCCCAGACTTGATTCACATCTACCAAGGCATACTCATGGTGTACAACTCCTCTTCTTTTACTTTATGTTCTCCTAGTTATGACACTACGCGAGTATGTAATGCATGTAGGTATACTTTTAAACGAGAAAACTATTTATTTTCTAAAAGTATAACCCATTAAAATGTTTTAAAATATGATACTTTTAGTCCTAAATGTGTTTATAGTTTGTATATATTATGTTGTTTGATATACTTAATTCACTATAAACCGTGCTCTGATACCAATCTGTCACACCCCCAAACCAAGGATGGCAGAAACGTCTGGGGTGGAGGACTTGAAGTATAGTATCATAACCACAATTACAATAGTAATTTAAGCAAACACAACCAACATATATATATATATATATATATATATATATATATATATATATATATATATATATGAAAAAGTTACATCATTGCATGAATTACATGTTTCCAAATCAATTACAATATGTTGACAAAATATGAAATGTTGACGCCTTAACATCCCATCCTCAAAATGCACTTGGTTACCTGTTTAGTGATTTCCTGAGAATACAAATTGTTCGAAAAAGTGTCAACACAAAGGTTGGTGAGTTCATAAGCTTTTGTTTTAAAATTGATAAAATGCTTTCTCTTGTAAATGTCATGTTTGTTCCAGAAAAATCCGATATTTTCCTTAAAATGTGTAATGTAGTCTTATATCCAAACACCGAAGTGTATAAGTAACCTTTCTTACTTATGGAAAATAATATATGTTTAAATCGACATAAACGCGTTTGAATTCAATGAAATTCCCGTAAATTCTTATGTTTGTTAATACTTTCTGTGAGTTTATTATAACCATGCTATGACCTATTTGGCCTGAAGCGACGTTCTTCAGGCGTCGAAAATGTTATGACATTTGTCACCCTAGACCTGCAGGTCTAACTGTTGCATGCAGTTAAGGTGTGAGTTTGTCAAACCCAATATATATCTATATACAAATATCACGCTCTCCCTTAAGGAGACTCTGGTAATAATACAGGACTTCTTGGTAAATGTGAAGCGAATGTCTCACAAAGTTTTTAACGAATTTACGTGTAATGTAATGAAAATTCATTTTTGTATAAATGTACCATTTTTGTATGAGTGTGTTATGCAATTTATCATAAACTATACCTATTATAGTTTATCAAAACAAGGGTAGTAATGGTAATGTACGTAAACTATATTCAACATAGTTTATTCAATTGTTTGAGTAAAATGGATGTACTTTGATTATAACCATTTTGTTATCCTTTATATTCCATATATATATATATATATATATATATATATATATATATATATATATATATATATATATATATATGTATATATATATATATATATATATATGTATATATATATATATATATATATATATATCAAAATCCATTTATTAAATGATGCATGTTTATATACCAAGACAAAATGTCATTTATTTGCAATAACATACATTCACATAAAGATATACACCTTGCTCAACATGTTACAAGGTGAAATGAATTTGTTAGCATTTTTCTGTTAGTAACAATTTCTATTACCATTCTTAGAAAATTTATAGAAAATTCATAACAGATCCAAATCAGAATCTGTAAATTTTGGAAGTTTGGAAAATGAGTCTAGTTTGTTCAAAAAAATTTCCATGATTTTTAGTGACCTCCAACTTAGGTGAAAACGTCCATAAACACAGACTGGTCAGGATTGGTTCTTGAAACGATAGGCAGTTTTGTAAAAATCAACATAAATTGTAGAATAATCATATGGAGATGTGCACGTAACCATTTTAAATATAAGATCTGGAACTACTTGCACCTAAAACAGTTTTAAAAATTAAAATGTTTAAGTTGACCAAAACAGTCCGTGAATGGAGCCCAACTTTTCTGATGAAAGCTGTTTGAAGAACTTAGTGGTGTTCTTGGTGTTTTAACTTGTATCCCCCCTCCCCCCCTCTTAAAACTTAAGTAAACATGAAAATGTAGGGGTATGAACTCGCCTTGAGTGATTTCAGTAGATGGATGATGGAGAAAGGTAGTGTTCCACTCAAGAACACTAAGAAGATGTCTTGAAGGTTCGAAGATCTAACACTAATGTGATGGAATTTGTGTAAGCAATCTATGATTTTGAGTAAAAGGAAGTGAAATAATTATATGGAGGATGAATATACTTACCAAAAGTGGATGAAAGGTTGGAAGAAGGCCCTTGAATCTCGAATTTTAGTGAGAGGATTGAGAGAGAAAAAGTGTTTAATCTTTGGTGGAAGAATGAGAAAAGGAGAGAGTGTGATAGGAGAGAGGATAGATTTTCAAACTTGACCAAGAGTATGGCTGGTCAAATGGTGGGTAAAGTACTATTGACTAACCAGGTATGGTGGAAGGACAATAGCTGGTCATGGAGTGGACATGGGAGGGGTTGCTTATGTTACACACTAAGGTAAAGTCAACACTCCACCACAAAATCTTACTTAATAGATTTTATTCTAAAATAAGGATTTCCTTAAAAAAATATGTTCAAATTATGAATATTTAGGGTCTTATATGTTAAAATATGACTTTTGGAGAAAATCCCGCATTAAAATAATTAAAAACAGGCTTAAAACAGAGTTGTGGTCGAAAATCGGGTGAAAATGAGAAATTCCGAAATTTTGGGCGAGGTCTCGACCTCAGCAGCCTAGAACCGGAGTGGCTGGGGTTGCTGGTGCGGATCCAAGGAAGAAGGGAGGCCGCAGTCTTAGCTGCTACCGCAGGCGATTTCATCCGCAGGAAGACCGAAGGCAAGGTGGCTGCGGCTTGACAGCTGCGGCTCCGCGCTTCGGCTCGGTGGCTGCGGCTGGATGACTGCGACTCTAGGCTTCGGTTCGGTGGCTACGACTGGTTGGCTGCAACTATCTAAGAGCCTTGGTTCAGGCTTTTCCAGTCCAAAATGGTTCAGCCCGAGGGAGAGGTTTCGGATCCTTTAGGGTATTTTACCCATTCTAACCTCGTTTTAAGCAATTTTTGACCCGGTTAAGGGTCGGGATGACTCGAATGACTTGAAAAAGTTACTAGAAATTTTGAGATAGATTTAAAATAGAAAGAGATAGAGTGAAAACGATTGAGAGAGGTTTTGTTTGTGACCTTTTTGAGTGTCCGACTTTGCAATGCAAGGTCCGTACACCCCGTTAAGCCATGTTTTAATGTCCTACACACTCCCGATGAGTGTACAATAGTGTTTTATCGCTTTGGTTCAATGTTTAGCATTATCACGGCTATGGAAACTCACACATACAAATTTTCCAATTGATGTTTTCTCATTAAAATAGTGGGTTGTTTAGTAAATACACAATGTAAACCCTAATATACAAGGGATAATTTAGTCGTCCGGTTTGACTTGTTGACTTTGTTTAACTTTGACTTGAACCAAAATTGACTATTGTCACATAGGTTGACCCCGTACGCCCAACGTACACGATGGCGTCTTTTTCTTCTTATTATTAGCTTTATCCTTAAGCTCATTCGCCCATATTCTAGATCTAGCCTTAAAATAACGTCCTTAACCATAAAGTTTCCAAGTTTATGGCCTTCCATGGCAATTAAGTTCCCAAACATAAAAACTCAAACTATGTAACCCATTAAGACAACCTAGTTCATGTATTGAAGGAAACTAACAATCAAGACTATATTTTTATGCTTCCTAACATCTCCATAATGGATAAAGTTTCCAACTTTATCCATTTAAACGGTCCAAATAACTAAGATGTAACGTCCCAAAAAATTAGACTAAAAATTTCATTTTTTAAATTAATAAAACCATTATCCAAGAGAACATCATAGAAACGATAGTGAATCAGAGTGTATCAATAAACATCCAAGTACATTAGAGTAATATAAAATGCAGAACAATGTGGTGTGTGCACTGCAATCATCTCGGGCTCTTCCCCTTCGAACCTGAAGTATCTGAAACATAAACTAAAAACTATAAGCACAAAGCTTAGTAAGTTCCCCAAAATACCACATACCATACATGTCAAACATATAATGGTCCCGTCCAACATCTATCCCCGCTCGGAACAGATCTGTCAGGCATCTGGCCTTGCCTGGCATCGGGCCCCGCCCGGTATACATAAAACATAAAAACACATTCAAAAATTGCAATGAAAAATAGCATACAATATAATCATTAGGCCCCGCCCAACATCGGGCCTGGCCGGTAAACATATTATAAAACATACATGCAAAGTCACACAGACAACTAGCATCTTAATCATAATAAACCATGGGTCGGCATTGCTGCCTTCGACCCGCTAAACATAGTGAGGAAACTCACCTCAATCTGTTGAATCTCTCAGATAGAATCTCAATCTGTTGGTTCGAAAATCTCCACGCTATCATCATCAATAATATCCAATTAACCAATAATCCAAATTATTTATCCGACATCCAGGGTAAAAGACCATTTTACCTTTTCCTTACTTGGCCCAAAACCAAGGCCCACCCTGTAACATCCCAATTTTCAAGACCAAAAAGTTCATTTTTGATATAACAATTTAGAAAATCGTATATAAGAAAATATCGTAAAGTCATATCATTTCATCGAAACCACAATCACATGTCTCAAATCATATCATTAAAACAACATAACATCATAGTACAATCCCAAGAATGTGTTAGTGCGGAAATTCTCTGTGTGTGATGCGCAACTACCGTGCCAACTCCTTCCCCTTCGCTGAAGAGGTACCTGAAACAAAACTGAAAATTGTAAGTACAAAACTTAGTGAGTTCCCCCATCATACCACATACCATACATAACACATACTGCATAACATAACTGGGTACTAACTACGCCCTCGGTCCTATCGACCGGTACTTTGCCTAGCATATCCGGGTGCTGGCCTCCCCTTCGGTCTTGTCGACCGGTACCTTGCCTAGCATATCAGGGTGTTGGCCTACCCCTTCGGTCATGTCGACTGGTAACCTTGCCTAGCATATCAGGGTGTGGGCCTACCCCTTCGGTCCTTTCGACTGGTACTGGGGAATATTTCACCCCCTACTCTACTACATAGCATCCTAGTGCATAAACATACAAGTCATATACTGCCTAACTTATCTAGGTTCTGGCATACCCCTTTGGCCCTATCGACTGGTATTGGGGTCTATCCTACCCCTTCTATCACATA
The DNA here is from genome assembly GCF_052625555.1 of Lactuca saligna. Classification (NCBI taxonomy): domain Eukaryota; kingdom Viridiplantae; phylum Streptophyta; class Magnoliopsida; order Asterales; family Asteraceae; genus Lactuca; species Lactuca saligna. Next base: position 218,434,279 of record NC_136421.1, read on the forward strand.
TCACATAACATCATAACATACTAGAACATAAGCAAAACAGATAACAATATACCAGATAATTATCACAAAGACAATTATCTCTACTATAACTCTTACTAGTGGGCCGGCCTTGGTGCCTTCGATCCACTTCTAATGGAAGGTAACTTACCTCAGTGTCGTGAAGTGTTTGAATTTTCCTCGCTGTTGGAATCAACTCCTCTCAATTCCTCAAATAAGCTAGAAAAGTGGCACAATCTCTAGATCTACTTACTTCTCCAAGAACCATCAAGCTTTCTCTTCTTTCTCTAGCTTCAAATCACCACACCCACACAACTATGGCTCAAGAATACTCAAAATGGGCTAGGGTTTCATGAATGTTGTTTAGAGGTGATGGAGGTTGTAATGATGGCTAGTTAAGGTGTTTAAATAGGGTGCAAACCCTTAAAATTAGGGTTTCATCCAGACAGGCCTACTCGTTAAGTCGGGGCATCTGACTCGGCGAGTAGGTCCTTCCATCCGCGTCCAAAATTCGCTTCGACTCGACGAGTTGGGGCCTCCAGTTCGCCGAGTCCCAGAGTAAAATGCAAAAATTCATATTTAAGATGCATACCAAGAACCGGGCGCTACAAATCTCCCCCACTTATTCGAGACTTCGTCCTCAAAGTCTGCTACTGCATCTGGAAAAAGCTCGGGCTAGTGCTCTCTCATTTTGTCCTCCGGCTCCCAAGTCCATTTTGAGCTCTTGTGGTGTTGCCAATGCACATTCACTAACTCGAACCTCTTATTCCTCATATCCTTCGTCTTTGCTTTCGAGGATAGCTACTTTCCACTCTATGTAGTTCATGCTATCATCCACCTGAATACCCTCTAGAGGTACCACCATTGAGTCATCCACCAGACACTTTTGTAGTTAGGAGATGTGAAAGGTGCTGTGAATCTGGCTAAGTTCGGCTGGTAGAATCAACCTATACGCCACCTTGCTCACTCGGGCTGCAACATTGAAAGGCCCAATGTACCTGGGGCACAACTTGCCATTTTTACTGAATCGCATTACACCTTTCCAAGGTGACACCTTAAAGAGGACCATATCCCCGATCTAGAACTCCATGTCCGAACGACGCTTGTCGGCATAACTTTTATGCCGACTCTGAGCAGTGTGAAGCCTACTCCAAACCTGTTGGATCCTCTCCATCATCTTGAGTACCACTTTAGTACTCCCCATAACCCTCTGTCCAACCTCACCCTAACATATCGAGGTCCTGCACTTCCTCCTGTATAACATCTCGAATGGAGGACAGTCAATACTCGCATGGTAGCTATTGTTGTAGTAAAACTCTCCCAAGGGAAGGTAGGTATCCCAGCTACCACCAAAGTCTAGAACACAAGCTCGCAGCATATCCTCCAATGTCTGAATGGTCCACTCACTCTGACCATCCGTCTGCGGGTAAAAACAGTTCTAAATTGTAGAGGAGTACCCAAATTGTCGTGAAACTTCTTCCAGAATCTGGAAGTGAACCGCACATCTCTGTCAAAAATCACGGAGATTGGCACTCTGTGTTGTGCTACAACCTCTCGAATATAGATGTCAGCCAACTTCTCGGCCGAGATACTCTCTTGGATTGGTATGAAGTAGGAACTCTTGGTCAACTGATCCATGGTGACCCAAATCGAATCCACTCCCCGTGTGGTCATGGGAAGCTTTGTGATGAAATCCGTAGTAATATCTTCCCATTTCCACATAGGGATATCCAACGGCTGCTTCTTTCCGTGAGGCCTATGGTGCTCTACCTTGACCTTCCTACATGTCACACATCTTTCAATGTACCAGGCTACATCCCGCTTCATGCAGGGCCACCAATAGTCAGGACGAAGATCTCTATACATCTTCGTCGCCCCGGGATGGATTGAAAACCTGGATTTGTGGGCCTCATGCATCAAAATATGTCGTACCCCGCCCTAGTACGGAACCCAGACCCTCCCATGCAGGGTCAGCAGCCCACGGTTGTCATAGTGAAACGAGGCCACCTGACCTATGATCCGTTCATACTTCCGGCACTCCTCCTTCAAACCCTCAACTTGCACCTCTCGAATCTGCTCCAACAGTGGAGTCACTACCGACATCTTCAAGCAAATATCTCTGATCGGGGCTATCTTATGACTAATTGCATAGGCCATAACGTTGGCCTTCCCTGGGTGGTAGAGGATCTCACAATCGTAATCCTTCACTACATCTTGCCACTGATGTTGCCTCATGTTCAGATTCGGCTAATCCATGAGGCACCTCAAACTCTTGTGGTCCATGTAAATGGTACATCGGACCCCATAGAGGTAGTGTCTCCAAATCTTGAGGGTGAAGACAACAACCCCCAACTCCAAATCGTGCGTCAGGTAGTTTGCCTCGTGAGGCTTCAGCTGCCTTGAGGCGTAGGCGATAACATGCCCTCGCTGCATCAATATCACGCCCAATCCAGAGATGGATACATCACACTATACCACAAAATCCTCCACGCCCTCTAGCAGGGCAAGGATCGGTGCCTCGCATACCCTCTGCCTCAATATCTAAAACGTTGTTTGCTGCTCAGGCCCTCAACAAAAGACCACGACTTTCTTCGTCAATCGGGTCAAGGGTACGACTATCTTGGATAAGTATTAAATGAATCTCCGATAATAACCTGTCAATCCCATGAAACTCCGAATCTCAGATGGAGACTTCGTAACCTCCCCTCTCATCACAGCCTCTAATTTGGTCGGGTCGAGCAAAATATCGTTTTGGTTGACAAAGTGAACAAGAAACTACACCTCACGCAACCAGAACTCACACTTAGAGAACTTGGCGTACAAGCTCTCCCTCCTTAGAGTATCAAAAACCTCTCGCAAGTGCTCCTCATGTTTCTCCTGCATCTTGGAATAAACCAAGATGTCATCAATGAAATCTATCACACACCGATCCAACACCGGTCTGCATACACGGTTCATGAGATCCATGAATGTGGCAGGAGCGTTGGTGAGCCCGAAGGGCATCACTACGAACTCGTAGTGGCCATAGCGAGTCCAAAAAGAAGTCTTCTATACATCCTCGTCTCTAACCCTCATCTGATGGTAGCTTGACCGCAATTCTATATTGGAAAACCAAGACACCCCTTGTAGCTGGTCGAAGAGATCGTCAATCCATGGGAGTGGGTAACGGTTCTTCATTGTTACCTTGTTCAGCTCCCGATAATGTATACACATCCGATGTGACCCATCCTTCTTCTTCACAAATAGGATCAGGGCTCCCCAGGGTGAACTGCTCGGTCTAATGAATCCCTTGTCAAACAGCTCCTGCAGCTGTGGACAACTCATACATCTCAGGAGGAGCCAACCAATATGGTGCCTTGGTTATCGGAGCCGCACCACGGACCAGGTCGATTCTAAACTCTACCTGTCTCTTCGGAGGTATTCCAGGCAAATCCTCTGGAAATACGTCTGGGTACTCTCGCATTACTGGCACGTCACTCATGGTTTCCGTGCCCACCTCTTGGGTATCCATAACATAGGTGACATACCCTATTGGAGGTAGCTCCTAGCTCTCACTGCTGAACATAAAGTTGGTCCACGTTGTGGCCTCTTTCCCTGAATCATCATCTCTGCCCCAGTTGGGGTCCTGACATGTACCAACTGTTGCGCGCAGTCGATCACTGCCCCATTGGGGCTCAACCAATCCATGCCTATGATAACCTTGTTCCCACACAACGGAATGGGAACCAGGTCTACTAGGTAGTGCTCCTCATACAGTCTCAATACACAATCCCTGAAAACCTTTGTTGCTCGTACTGATCGGTCGTCAGCAATCTCAACCTCTAGAGGGTAATCCAACATGCCCGAAGACTCAGGGAACCTCTTGCTAAGGGCAAGAGAGACAAACAATCGGGTAGCCCCCGAATCAAATAACACCTGGACTGGGATACCGTTCACATGGAATGATCCTAAACAACACATAAAACATATACATAAATATCATAAGCGACATAAAATAAGAGCTAGCGAGAAGAAAACATACCCGTCACCACATCGGGTGTGGCACGGGCCTCCTCAGCATTCACCCGGAAGGCTTGACTCCTCACCAACGGAGTATCTGTCTTGCCCTGTTGGCCATTTGTAAGCCGTAGGGTCACTGAAGCTGGCGCTGCCACCGACGCTGCTACTGATGTCAATCTCAGGAAATCGGCCTTTTTATGGCCCTTCAAATTGCAGTGGAAGCAAATCAGGTCTGGTGTCTGGAAGGTAGGGGTAGGGATAGTACAATCCCTTCCAAATTGTCCGAGCTTGCTGCAGTTGTAGCAGCCTGATGATCCCAATCTACATACCCCCTCATGGGTCTTACCGAACTTCCCGCAGCGGCCCCGACCCTATTGGCCTTCGACCTAGTGCCAGATCCCTTGGGCTTCTTCCCCGAAGCCCCAGTAACATGCCCATCTCCTGCCTTCCTCTTCCTAAGGTGCTCTATATCAATCTCCATCTCCCTCTCCCTCGTAATCATGTCATCCAAGGTCAGACATGCCGAGTAGCTGACATGTTTCCGGATGTCAGCCCTCAACATGTCTTCATAGTGGGTCTTCTGCATCTCCTCATCCCCTGCATACTGAGGCACCAATAAGGCCCTCTCTTGGAACTTGGCGGTAATCTCCACCACTGTCTGTGTCGTCTGTCTCATGTCAAGGAACTCCCTGGCCAACTGCTGGAGCTCCATAGCCGGCGTGAACTCTACCCTAAACTAGGTCACAAAGTCCGACCAAGTCATGGCCTCAATGGTTGAGACTCCCAGTGAATCACCAACTGACTCCCACCATTGTCTAGCTTTGTCCCTCAAACAACCTGCAGCATATCGGACCTTCGATCCCTCAGGGCAGAAGCTCGTCAGCTGAGCAGAATCCATGTCTGCGATCCATCTCCTGGAAACTATGGGGTTCTTCACCCTGTGGAAGTCTAGCACACCACATCCCTTGAATTCCTTGAAGGAGAGTGTGTATGTCCCTGCCTGGCCAAATGCCATATCGCTCCTAAACTCCCTGAGGCGATCCTCCATCAGCTTGATGATCCCTTCCTTTATTGACCCGAAAATCATCGGGGTCGTATTAAGGATGCCTCTCGTGATGTCAGACACGATGAACTCGCATACTCCCTCATCAACTGGCTCAGAACCTGAACCTGACCCTTATCCTGACCCTGACCGATCCTCCTGCTCCGTGACGCGTAATCACCACCATAATCTCGAGAGGTCTTACACACTCTACAAGTTCCATGGTTCTATCTCGACCCTCATTGACTCAAGTACAGATCCTCTACTTTCAGTAGTACAGGCCCATACTACCTTCCATATCTATTCGTACTTTCTGCAAGGATTCCTTCGACTTTACCAACTCCCTTCTACTACCGCTGCAATCTTATGCTAATCTCATCCTAGGCTTACCCTAGGGTAACTCTCCAACCCACTCTCTACCATATGCTGCGTAAGAAGTCCCTGCTACCCTTACCTAACTAGCTCGCGAATACCATTATATATTATTTAGACCAGATAATTCTTCGAATGAGGGGCTTACCCTACAACAGTTGGACTCAAACAAGAGCTGCGAAATAGGGCTAGGCCTAACCTTCTGAAATTATTCAGTGCTCACAATATACAACTTAACGTATTTGTTTACTAATTAGTTAAGGCAAACTAGGACTCCTAAAGCACAAAGCAAGCAGCATTCGAGCATCGAGTAACCCCAAACCAAACATATCTAACCATGACTATTTAACACTATCAAGCAGTTCAATAAGCACATATAACAGGCATATCAGGCATCTTCCTAGATCCTTAGCCCTAATCTAGCATGTAGTTCTCATCCACATACAACAAGCATAAAAGGTATCCTTCCTAGATCCTTAGCCCTAATCTAGCATACAGTTCTCGTAATCATATAATATCATAACATAAAATGTATGGGTATCTTGGGGAAACTTACTTGAGCTCGGACGGTCGCGCACATCACACACCATGTTCTTCCTCAAAACTCTTTACTTTAACTTTTGGAAAACTATTTTTCTTGTGAAAAAACTTTCAAACTCTCGATTTGAGTCCAAATACTTCTGAAGGTGTGTCCGAATCCCTCAAACCAAGGCTCTGATACCAACTTGTAACATCCCGATTTTCAAGACCAAAAATTCCATTATTGATATAACAATTTAGAAAATCGTTTATAAAAAAATATCATCAAGTCATATCATTTCATCGAAACCACAATCACATGTCTCAAATAATACCATTAAAACAACATAACATCATAGTACAATCCCAAGAATGTCATAGTGCGGAAATCCTATGTGCGTCATGCACAGCTTACGTGCCAGCTCCTTCCCCTTCGCTGAAGAGGTACCTGAAACAAAACAGAAAACTGTAAGCACGAAGCTTAGTGATTTCCCCCATCATACCACATACCTTACATAACACATACTACATAACATAACTAGCTACTAACTACCGCTTCGGTCATGTCGACCAGTATTTTGCCTAGCATATCCGGGTGCTGGCCTCCCATTCGGTCATGTCGATCGGTACCTTGCCTAGCATATCAGGGTGCTGACCTACCCCATCAACCTACTCTACCACATAGCATCCTAGTGCATAAACATACAAGTCATATATTGCCTAACTTATATGGGTGCTGGCATACCCCTTCGGCCCTATCGAACGATATTGGGGTCTATCCTACCCTTCTATCACATATCACATAACATCATAGCATACTAGAACATAATTAAAATAGATAACAATATACCAGATAACTATCACAAAGACAATTATCTCTACTATAACTCTTACTAGTGGGCCGGCCTTGGTGCCTTCGACCCACTTCTACTGGAAGGTAACTCACCTCAGTGTTGTGAAGCGTCTGAATTCTTCAAATGAGCTGGAATCAACTCCTATAAATTCCTCAGATGAGCTGGCACAATCTCTGGATCTACTTGCTTCTCCAAGAACCTTCAACCTTTCTCTTCCTTCTCTAGCTTCAAAATCACCATAACCACATAACTATGGCTCAAGAATACTCAAAATGGGCTAGGGTTTCGTGAATGCTGTTTGGAAGTGATGGAGGTTGTGATGAAGGCCAATTAATGTTTTTAAATAGGGTGCAAACCCTTACAATTAGGGTTTCATCCAGACATTCCTACTCATCGAGTCGAGGCATCTGACTCGGCAAGTAGGTCCTTCCACCCACATCCAAAATTCTCTTTGACTCGACAAGTTGGGGCCTCCAACTCGCCGAGTACTAGTGTAAAATGCAAAAATTCATATTTAAGATGCGTACCAGGAACCGGGCGCTACACATCCATTTACTCAAAAGGCCCAAATTCCTGAATGTCATCTCAATGCCTATTATGGCCCACTTCCTAATTGGGCCCAAATCATCATGGACCTAATTCCAAGAAGGCCCATAGTCCATCCATGGCCCAATGTTACAAGTCCAATGGCCCAACAAGGCCCAAACCCTAAAAGCTCAAAGTAAACCCAAGTCAAAAATGCCCAACCGAAGAAAACCCACTTCACTGAGTATGCTCGACGTACTCCTCGTACGTGCGACGTACGATTGTTGACTCGAAAATGGGCAGCTGAACTAGTACATGCAACGTACCAGGGATTACGCCCCGCGTACCGGCCATAGCCCTATCTTTCCAACTTTTGTTTTAACCATTTAAGCTCTTAATGTCCAAACCTCATATCTACTTCATTTCAAGTTATTAATGCATAAAATTGGCAACTTTATCACCTTGCATTTAATGGGACCCAAAACCCGATTTTATCCATTAAGAACCATAATAGGACTCTAACTCATGCATGGACCAATATGATTCATCAATATGGCACCTTTTTACACAAGGAACATCAGAGGGGTTAAGATCTAGCATCCTAGATCATGGAGTGACACAAACTCCCAAAGGGAACCCAAAAGACCATAATAAGCTAAAAAAACAAGCTGTAATCTCATTTTAACATAATTAGGTTCCAAGATAAGAACTTTATACCTTTTGGAGGTACCAAACTTGATGAAGATTCAAGATCTACATCCTCAGGTCCAACCAAAGCATGGTCACCAATCACCACCTTCTTCAATGCACACAAATCAACACAAAATTACTTCCAAAGCTCAAGAACACACTATGGGAGGCTAGGGTTTTGATCATAGGTTATAGGGAAATGGAGGTTGATCAATAGATGGTCTAAGGGTGTCATAAGTTGCTTAAATAGGGCAAAAACCCTAAACATTAGGTTTTGTCCATGCATTACGTATGCCATGCGTAGTCCACGTATGACCACGTACATTGGTGAACCTGCATTCTAGAAATGAGCTAGTACGCTAAGCGTACTCATAGAGTACGCCCCGCATACTAGCTAGGGACCAAAAAGATAGAAATTTTGCATAAAGGGGTTAAAAGGGAAACATAGAAAATCTTGAATGTTACAAAGATCTAGTCCTTAAGTCTCAAAGGGACTAAAAGTTCATCGTTATCAACTTAATCCATTAAGTTCAATTCTCCAACATTCATATTTGAATCAAAATGATCTTTATATGGATAAATTTCCAACTTTATCCATAACAAGGTCACAAGCTTTCAAGATTTAAACTCCATGAACTAAAATGACCAAAGCTCATAACATTCAAGCTTCATATGTCTAGAAGGAAGATCAAGGTAAACAAAGTTTGGATCTGCAAGCACCAATGCAACCAACACATCCCCAATGAGCTCCTTCTTCTCCAAGATGCACTAAGAACACTCCAAAGCACTTAAAAACACCTTCGTTTTGCTCACAAGGCTCAAACTAGGGTTAGGGTTTCAAAGGAGGGTTTTGGAGAGGTGGAGATTGAGAATGGAATGGGTTTGGGGAAGTTAAGGAGCTTAAATAGGTCTGAAATCATGAAAATAAGGCTTAGGCACTGATCACATACCCATAATGTACTCCTAGTATGCCCAACCTACTTAGGGATACTCTAGTATACCCAGCGTACTTCCACGTACGCCCATCGTATGCGGCTTAACCCAAAACCATCCTAACTTCAAACGGTCATAACTTCTTTGTTCCAACTCTGTTTTATACGATCTTTATATCCATGGAAAGTGGAGGCAACCCGAAGGAAGAGCAAAAATAAGGTTGGGTGCTTGTGGGGAAAGGAATTTCAGGCCACACCCATGTGACATACTTCCATTTACACAAGGAGTATATTCTATTTAAAAAATCCCATGTTGTATCTTATCGAGTGGACTTATCAGCATCACGCGTCAAAAAAAAGTGTCCAAATCTGCGCGTGACTCGCCTTTTCCTTCTAGGGTTTGGTTGGTTCATCCAAAGAAGAATGAATTCTCCCTGTCGCCTCGACGCTGAGGGTATCATCGAAGCACGGGGGATTTTGTGATATTTCTAAATTGAAGAGCCCTACAATATTATGTAGATATCTTGGACTAAAAACCTCCTAAATAAAAATCCATATTTCATGCAAGAAGTCTGAAACATCATTTTTCCCGTTTTTCCCCTTTGATTCCAACACACACCGAGGGCTTTGATCGCATAACCAATATTATTAACATCCAATAGGGTCTAAACCCTATTCCCTTGAATCCTAAGATCTTTACTTGATCCATTTATTGCTTGTAATCCCGAAATTAGAAACTTCTTGAAACAAGATGTTACATTTCTCCCCCACTTCAACTGGATTTCGTCCTCGAAATCCGTCTCGATTACGATTTATGAAACAACACCAACATATTCCATAGACTCACTCTAACCATTTCGAAATCATGACATCTTATAAATAAAACTCGGGAGACCACTCGAAATCCCCCAAATGCCAACAAGCAACCTAATAACTTATAAATTCTCAAACACAACAATTTCTTTCTCTCCCTAACTGTATGACCTAACTTCTAGAGAAAACCACACAAATTGGGAACTCTCATTAATACAAACACAAACCATCCTCGTCGCTATACGTCCCTAAACCGATAACCCATTAGTCTCTTCTCAAAAACCTTACCCTAAGACTGATGATCACCTATTCATCGAACCTACCCTTAGTCCCTGACTAAGGACACCACCAAAATGTGCTGAAAGGATACTCAAAACATTATGATCACGAATTCCACCCAAAAACTTTAAATATACTCTTGACTTCTTGAAAATTCATCACCAACCCGCTGCCCCCACATGCATAAAGATGGTAAATTCAAGAATTCACACATTTCATCGAAATCCCTAATCAGATCTGGTGTACCTCCACCTGAAAAATCACTCAAGATTTCAGAACCAAACTCCTAATAGACAGCCCACAATAAGAGGGGGTCCACCATAGCAACCATTCATTAAGCGACTTCCAGTGAACAAATAATATACCAATATAAATAACTTTTCCTGAACACATGATCCAAACCAGCTGGTCACCGAGTCTCCTGACTCCCGAGAACAACACACTGTCATCCAACGATGCCAACGAGACTAACGATCTGATACCTAAGATTCCCGACCAATGACTGTCGGGTCTAAAGATACTTAACCATCAACCCACTGTTTTGAAGAGAAACCATTAAACATTCCTTTCGATGCTAACCAAACACAACCCAAGCGATACCCTTTTATCACGCATAATTCCATTCATAGCATAGGCTGCTACCAACGCAAAATCAGACAAAAAAATGGTCGCACCCATCCAATGAATAAGGTAGGCGGTTGTACTCTTGTTCCTGTTAGGTTTTGAGCAATCTAACACTTCCTAAGTGTGCATGCAACCCTAATAAACCTTGGATCTATGTTTGTCTAAATACATGCAAAATAATAATTTTTCCAAGGTTCATAACCTATCTAACATGGCATGGGGTACTTTTAAACATAAAAGAATTAGATGAGATTACATACCTTTTAATGATGAGTTTGATTCCTCAGGAGTTTGAGGGCCAAACACCAATAGTGTGAATGCCTCAAATGGAATCACAAATCACCACAAACTCGTGGAAAACTTTGAGAGAGTGTATACACACTTATAAAATTGGCCACACACAAACACACATACTCTAGTAGCTATTTCATGCAACATAAGCATGCTTATATAGTGTGCATGGTTAGGGTGAAACCCTAATAACCCATGACCTTTCCTTTTCCAAGGATCCATGGGTTAAAAGCTCCATGGATCATCCATAGACTTCCATATAAGCCTAGCCCATTAACTAATGAGTGTTAGCCTACACCATATAAAACAATAGCCCACAATTTAATTAGTCTTCCTTTTAATCTCTAAATTAATTCATAATTAATTTAAGACTAAGACTAATTAAATAACTTCATATTAATATATTATAACTTACAATATATTAATAAACATATGTGTATAACTCTCATAAAATTATCCATAAATAGTTTGGATGAAAGGCAACCCAAATGGACCATGCCGGGTCGGGTCAAGTATGTACCAAATAAGTTATGGACTTAGACACCTTATCCAACAGACTCCCACTTGGATAACTCTAATAACTATATTTGCGTATGTTACTTCAGGAACCAACCAGCAATCGTAGCTCTCGAAAACTCTGTTGAACTATGAAGCGTCATTTTAGATAAGTGATCATATAATCCTCTGTTCTCATGATATCAACCGGACAAATACATGGAACAACGTCGTACTTATTGTCCAGCAGTTTGTTTCCCGATTTTTGATTTGTTTGACAAAGAACTTAATTGAACACATCAATTTAGTTCTGACTGGCCGGTACATAGGTCACAACAAAAGCATCGAGGGGCCCAGATATCGCTTCTATTTATAGAAGGAACAGATAAACTTCGACTCATATACTTGTTCTACTACTTGTTGAATTGTACACAAAGGCACGTTTTATAACATCAAGTTACTGATGCGTTTACGTGCAATCAATGCACTACCAACTCATAGGTAACAACTCATATCTCTAGGTTTGAAGATTTATATGGTATTACCATCTCACGATCACTCGAGATAAATTCCATGAAGTGATACAAGTGAGCGTGGGTTTATTCCAATACTCATAACTTATGAGCACTCATGAATGTTGTAGCAACCATTGCTATGACTAAACCCATTTAGCCATCTACAAACTCGATTCATGACAGTCTTGATTCATACCTACTTCCAACATATGAACGACTGTGGAGTGTTTAAATAACTTAGTCATTCGGAAAGAATAACCTAGCTATTTTGGAAGTCAAAACATGCAAAGTGAAACACAATAATAATCGAATCTAATATGGTCTCATAACCCTTTTGAATATAAATAAAACCACCTTTTATTTATCACCATATTGATTACACATTATTCATTGTATAATGTTTCAAACAATCAACTTAAGACTTGAATAAAATAATAGTTATCCCATGCTCCTAGCATGTACACTTTGTTTTTCTGAACAATAGTTATGCCATACTCCAAGTATGCACACTATGTTTGTCTATGATCCTTACATTGTGATGTAGATCAATTGAACATGATTCCAATGATACTCATTTCACAATCCGAAATCCTTATTGTAAATGTGAGAATCCCCGATTCCTATCATTTACCAAAAAAATCTGTTAGATTTTAAACTTTTATGCAATGTTCCTCTTGTAATGATTATTCACAAAGTCACCAAAACCTTGTCACCAGTCATTACAGAGTATTCCAAAGAAGGTCAACTTCTATGGAACGAAAGTCTCATATTCAAAGTACATTGCTTTGAACATCCTTCTTGCATTAAGGTTTTCTAATCTTACGTAGATTGAATAACTTCCACCTATGGAGACATTTCCATAGTCCCATTTTGACTATCACTTCCGAACAAGAGTTACTTCTTTTCAGAACATGTCAATACGGTCCTTTCCGACAACTTACATCATACTTCCAACTTTCCCTGAGCAACCAATCTTTGGCGAACCTCAGATTGTCCTCGACAATTTCTTAATCACTTTAGTCATATCCAGTTCTAGACTTTTCCCTTCTTAATGCCTTAAGCATTTGGAAAAATTTAGAAAAGATGAATATTATAGCACATGCAATCGATCCTATATCCGAAGCATATGGGACACGATTCATGATGTCTCACATAAAGACATGATACTAGACCAGTCTTTTGCTACAATATTTTTTATTTACCATGTTTTCAAAATTTAACTATGAAGAGGGATGCCGTAGTCATAATTGAATTTTGAGAACGCAATATATATAGAATTTCCTTAAGTCGAACCATTCAGACATAAAATTCATATATATGTCCTTGACTAAAGATGATTAAAATTTCAATCTAAGCTTCTAGAATTGAAATGAAGTATAATTTTCTCTCCCTTAATTATAGCAAAACGACTTTTTCAACCCCTGCAACTTCACGAATTGAAACTTTTGTTTTTCTGTAATTAACATTGCTAGCTTGCAATACTAATCATAATTATCATGCTCCCACTAACATGATGATTATCAGCATAACACTTATGCTCCCACTAGCTCTGACATATTTCCAGAAATCTACTGGACTTCTGAAATTTAGATTCATACACCCTTTCTTAGATAGCTCACATGTGTGTCTAAACAATTTTCATAACTATGAAAAGGGATGCCGTAATCATGGTCTCAATTGCTTAGGCATTTTCCATTTCTCATAAGTCCATGTTAGTGTGCCGGTTAACCACACGCGCTCCACTAACGGCTTTTGAAAATGCAAATAACACAATTGCTATCTACTTAAAATCTACTTAATGAAAGCGTTTCCTCACCATCATTTTCATGAATCGGAGGGAAACCTTATGACACTTAGATTTTATAGTGCATGAGTTCCTATCCATGTGAATTTGTCAAAACCATAATCAAAAGATAAGCTTAGTGACAAATTCAACCTTACATTGATTAAACTTGTTCAATCTTAGTTTCTTGTCACCTTGGTAGCACAAGGCCCACCAATGCTTCCAAGTTGAACTCTGATAACTCACATGCAAATTCAACTTATTTGAAGTAGGTGCAGAAATAAGAATTATGTCAACACGATAGGTTGCAAACCTTAAGTCGTGTGCTAGTGATAAATTACAGGTCTTACTCTTGATTAAATCTTGAAACTCTTTCAGGATCTTTAAGGCTCCCACTGTCCCCTTGACATGTAAGTTTCCCCAGTCAAGAACCATTCCTTGACAAAAAAAAATATTCAAGGGATAGTGCGGATTCTTATCAAGACTAACACTTCACACAATTGGTCTTAGTTGGTCTTTGTCTCATCCAAGACATCACAACTTACTAATCTCAAATGTACGAGAGTCGAAAACATTTTACTCTTACATTTGACTAGTGTTAATAAATCTTCCTTTATGTCACTCAAGGTTACAATCTTAGAGTATGACTTTAAGAATTGTTTTGGAACGAAGTAAGACGCATCTTCTTGATTTTAACCAATCCAACAATTCATGACCTCTCTTCTTAGCCATAACAATGCACTAAGACGGCCTTAGAGTATGAATTTGTGATATGGTTTCATAATCATTAAGATGATCATGAAATATGATACTAAAGTACTCTCCCATCCTTTCAGATTTGAGAAACTTTTATCTTTCTGCCTAATTTGATTCTTCTCATTTGTTTTGTCATACATTGTAACCTTTCCAATGTTACAGAATTATACTTAACCTTATAAGTATAATCATATTTACTAATCTTTAGTAAATAATGACAAATCAATCTTTGTGGTGGACCTTGACCAGCGCACACCCAGTGTACCTAATTCCTTAGTCCTTTAATTGACTCACATATACATGTGATCAAAGAATTAGTCTTAATTTTCAAAGATGAAAATTCTCATTCATCATACAATACAACTTGTATGATTCCAAGTTTCTGTCTAATTGAAACTTGGGTGATGAAAAACTTTCTTCATTTGGTAAATTCAGACACTACCACAAATGAAAGAATCAAATCCACTTTCCAATATTGCTATTACTAGAAACATATAAGCAACAATTTTCCACAGATGCCATTGTAAGGATATTTTTAAAATAAATAAAATTGAAACCCTTATTTTCTTTTATTTTAAAACTTTGCAGAAAAACTTATCCTTACAATCCACATGAAAACCTTGTTGTTATCTATTCATAAGCAATATATTATAACTCTTAAGCAACAACTCAAAATTCTGATTACCGAACCATGCGATCGAAACCCACCTTCGCAATCAGAATCAACATATACTTACTTTAAGCTTCCTATCTTTTCTTTGATTCTTAAAACATCAGCATGTGACCCATTCACATTATGTAATAAGAATCTCCAAATAGGAACTCAATAGAGTTAGATAGTGGACTTTACCCGAAGTAGAGTCAAACCTCTTGACTTGATCAACCTTATGACCTTTCAGGTGAATAGGGAAGCTTCACAACCAATGCCCCTTCCTTTGGCAACAAAACACATGGACCCTTTGGTAATGGCACATGAGACTATCTCAGACTTAGCCTTTCTCTTTACCATTTGGTCAACCGAATTGACTATGGCCGATCCCTTTCCATTGGGAAGAGAAATCCTTTTCTAGATATCCAATGCTACCATTGTCAATGTCCATTTAAGACTTGGGAAGTTGTTCTTTTAATCAAATTTGCTTTACTGGTGTTCCAAATCATTGTTGATTCCACAACACCAAGCAAATAGATAAGACCATTAAGGGTCATGTCATAGTCTGCCTCATAGTAGTCCCAAAGGGACTCACTATGTTACTAAGAAAGTGATTGAACATCCAACTTTCACGAGACTTTGACACCCAACTCTCCCGGCTTGTCAATATGTGACTTTATCTCCAAGATGTGAGCACACATAGACTATGCTTGCCAATAGGGATTGAGTGACTTTAAACTTTTCAAGAACTTGTGGGTGAGGGAGAATAATTGGAGGAGGTGGAGGAAGTGAAGCATGATGTTGAGGGACACCATCTTCAAGAGATTTCGGAAGATCATAGTTATCTGAACCAGACATCTTATGATGGGAGAAAATCAAGTTAGTTTATTCAAAATCCTTAATATAACACCCAATATGAAATATTAAGGCTAGGACCCAACACAATATTTTATAATTTGGAAGAGGGATGCCGTAATCCAAGCTATAAAATATTTGAAGGTATGCGAATGACGATTCACCAATTTCCACCATGAAAAACGAAATAATTTATTAGGTTTTAATTGGATTTGAAATTCCTAGATCTTTTGAGATTCATTGAACTTTTCAATGGCATGTTTCAATCTCGAGTGTGCCCTCTCAAATTTTGTGACTGGGATGCCGAGGATCACAAAACAAGGTGTGAATAACCATACCAATTCACTTGGTACCCTTAATATTATCACCTAATCAATGTGCCGGTTAACCACACACGCTCCATTGATCTATGACAAACATTAAGTCACCCTTCATGGTCCTTACTAGTCCAAGTTAGTGTGCCGGTTAACCACACACGCTCCACCAACGACTTGGTAAGGTACAAATTGTGAATTCCATGGGCTAGCACCAAATTCACATTTTTCCTAAAGTAACTAAGATTGGGAATTAAATAAAAAAATATTTAGTTACTTTATAATAATCATTATACTTTTAATGAGAATTTAAAGTCATTGTCCTACCCGTTCGGCTAACAACCCTCCACCGATCAAGCAAGCGGTGAGTGAGAGTGGACACCCATTAAGTTGCCATTTTATAGGCAACAACCTTATACCCACCTTATAGACCGGATTCGTGAATGAGGCCTACTAACGGTAAAACGACTTGTTCTTATACATACATACATATATATATATATATATATATATATATATATATATATATATATATATATATATATATATATATATATAATTAACCATTAATGTTATAAATAGTATAAGTGTTGAATTTTAACTTTTAAAATTCTAAGTGTTGGAATTAAAGTTTATTAAAGTGTGTGAAACTTTTCCAAATTCCAAAACTTGAGGGCTAGTTTTGTAACTCTTCAAAACTTTTCATTTCATAACTTATGAATTAAAGGTTCATAAAATGAAGACTCTTCATTTTATGTAACTTATGTGTTTTTAATGTGTGTTAAAGAAAAGTGACCTTTGGATATCCATAACTTGAGGACAAATTATGGACTCCATTAAAACACATAAATGATCAAGAATTAATCCTAAACAATTCAGCAAATAATTCCTATCATCTTCTAAATTCATAAGAACATGAACATGATTATCAAAGTTTCAAGAATTATATGAACACATACAAAGCATGAAATTTTGATATATGCTATTGTAAATGGATTAGAACAACCATTAGACCAACTAAAATAATTTTTAAAACATCAAAACAGTTTAGGGTAAAGTTTCTAGTCCATTTCCAGCAGCAAAAGTCGAAAATCTGCATTATGAACCTTCTACTCGCCGAGTGCACGAACCTACTTGGCGAGTAGGATGAATTTTGCCTTGGACTCGGCGAGTCCATCATGCAGACAACAAAAAATTTCGACTTTTTTCACTATTTTGCATCAAGTATCAAACAAGCAAGCCTAGTCTCTGATACCACTGTTGGGTTTTGAGCAATCTAACACTTCCTAAGTGTGCATGCAACCCTAATAAACCTTGGATCTATGTTTGTCTAAATACATGCAAAATAATAATTTTTCCAAGGTTCATAACCTATCTAGCATGGTATGGGGTACCTTTAAACATAAAAGAATTAGATGAGATTACATACCTTTTAATGATGAGTTTGATTCCTAAGGAGTTTGAGGGCCAAACACCAATAGTGTCAATGCCTCAAATGGAATCACAAATCACCACAAACTCTTGGAAAACTTTGAGAGAGTGTATACACACTTATAAAATTGGCCACACACAAACACACATACTCTAGTAGCTATTTCATGAAACATAAGCATGCTTATATAGTGTGCATGGTTAGGGTGAAACCCTAATAACCCATGACCTTTCCTTTTCCAAGGATCCATGGGTTAAAAGCTCCATGGATCATCCATAGACTTCCATATAAGCCTAGCCCATTAACTAATGAGTGTTAGCCTACACCATATAAAACAATAGCCCACAATTTAATTAGTCTTCCTTTTAATCTCTAAATTAATTCATAATTAATTTAAGACTAAGACTAATTAAATAACTTCATATTAATATATTATAACTTACAATATATTAATAAACATATGTGTATAACTCTCATAAAATTATCCATAAATAGTTTGGATGAAATGCAACCCAAATGGACCATGCCCGGTCGGGTCAAGTATGTACCAAATAAGTTATGGACTTAGACACCTTATCCAACAGTTCCAACTCAAGGGCTACAAAACAATTAAGAACTGTACCAATGAATTCAGACCAAGTGTTGTCATTCTATCTAACAATCCATATATACCTCCTCATGACCATATTTAATGAGCTACCACAATATACATCCCCAAAGGGAAGCACATAACCATCTCTAGATCTACTACATTCCTTCTTCCTCACAACCTTACCTAAAGGGTAAAGTATTAGTAGATCTAATGAAATGACGATCCTCAACCGTTATTAGAAACATCCTTATGAATGATCGAAACCAGATCTAACACCTTGATTGAAAACGAATAGATTCCACCAATACGTAACTAGCTAGAGAAGACTTCCAAGGGGATCTAGAAATGTTGCCAAAACTTTAGTCGAATCAATCCCACTACAACTCCTACCGACACCACATGCCAAAATTATATTCTTCACAGATCAAAGTCACACCTAGAAAACTGAACAATGCTACCCCAACATCCGAACTTCCAATAACCAAGGATAATTGCCAAACTTGAGCCTGCTATGAACCAAAATTTCACATCACAATTGAGGATAAACATACACAAAAACCAAGAAAATATAAAACATATAGAACTTGACGATAGGTTGACGCATCCATTGAACTTCAACTGATACAACTTGAAACTTTCAAAGAACCTCCACCGTATAGATGATGAATGAAATGACCAATGATCGAGGATGCTGTAACACCCTATTCTAAAAGTATTCATTTATGGATTTTAGACGCCAAGGCTAGGGGCGTTTGGGCCTTTCATGGGTACGGAGTTTTATTTGAGAATTTTAGGCCCGGTTATGTCGCTAGAAGCGTAGGGCTTCTCACCACCTTTTCGTGGATATAAAGTTCGTCAGAAACGGACTTAGGATGAAGGAGTTATAGCATTTTGAAGTTGTTAATGTGTATGGTCCCTAATTGGAAAAGTTGGCAAGGCAGTCCCTTGCATGCATGAAGTGCACGCGTGTGTTTAGCTGGGTACGCCCAGCATAAGGTTGGGTAATGCCCAACTTACAAAGGGAAATGGTCGCAGGTGCCTTAGGCGTACGCCCAACGTACGTCTAGTGACCAAAAACCCTAATTTTACGGTGAGCCACTATATAAAGAACATAATGGCTCAAACCCTAGCCTCCTAATCAGCCTCCCTAACCTCAGAGAAACCCTAGAACGCCTCAACCCTTCATTTTGTGAAATATTGACCTTAGGAAGCTCATCTTGATGGTTTTAAGCTTGGAAGAGGAAATAAGAAGTTTTCAAAGAAGGACTTGGGAAGTTGGAGCTTATAGATCTGCAATAGCATCATCATTTGGACTCTTTGGAGGTATAAAGTTCATAACTTTACTTAAGAATGCTTAGATCTAGTGTAGTGTGGTTTTGGGGTTATTTTGGTCCCAAGAATGGACCTTTTTGGTGCAACTTCGTTTTTGTGCTTGGGGTTGCCACCCTCAGAGCAAAAAGTGTCCCATAAGTAGTAAAGTTTCAATCTTGATGGTCCTAATGAGTTCATGCATGGTATTTAGCCCTTGTTATGGAAGTATGTTGTCACCTTTTTAGTTTGGGCTTATTTGGTGGGTTGCAAGTCACCAAGTTAGTGACTTTATGGATTAAGACATGGAAACGGACCTGGATCTGAGTTGGTAGCCTCTGGAGTGGAGTATTAAGCACTTAATGGGAAAGTGTCTTAAAAGGGGCATATGACCAACGTACATTCAGGTACGCCCAGCGTACGCACCATTTGCCTAGTACGCTTAGCGTACGTGAGTGTACACCCCGCGTACTCTGGCAGTTTGGGCTTCGAGTTATTGGGCCTCAGTTTGGGCCATGCTTTGGACCTTAGGCCTTAGTGGGCCAGCAGAAGTCAGATGATATGGGCCAGGGAATATATTTTGGGCTTAGGGTAAGGCCTATTAAGGGATTGGGCCCAATGTAGCAAATTGGGCCATTAGTGGGCTACTAGTGGACTTGGGAAGCTTACTTAGTATAGGGCCTTAGTTTTGGGCATTAGACATGGACCAATTTGGACTAGGGGTAGAATGGTAATTTTACCCAGAGATTGATTAATGTATTGGACTAAGTGATATTTGGTGTTGGTAGCTCGGGGAGCAGAAGGAGCAGCAGTTCGGGAATTGGCAGATAGCAGCCAGAGGGATATCAACAAGGTTTCAGTAGTGCAAGGTGAGTCTCCTCATTGTGTTAATGGGTCTACGGCCATAATGCCATCCCATGTGATATATAAGTAGGAAGACCCAGGGGTTAGCCCTAGGCAT
Source organism: Lactuca saligna (assembly GCF_052625555.1). Classification (NCBI taxonomy): domain Eukaryota; kingdom Viridiplantae; phylum Streptophyta; class Magnoliopsida; order Asterales; family Asteraceae; genus Lactuca; species Lactuca saligna. The sequence continues at coordinate 218,454,876 of NC_136421.1, forward strand.
TGTATGCTAGTATGTGATTCCAGATCAAGGTCCGATGTCGGGTGGGTGCCCGAGCGATGCATGTATGATAGTTTATACTTGTTGTCTGTGTGATACTTGTATGTGCCTGGTAGGGAGCTGAGTGTGCGCGAGGTCCTGTATCTCACCACTAGCAGAGTATGGACAGGGTTTCGTATCTCATTAGTAGCAGAGCAGGGGCGAGGCTTGAGATAGGAGAGAGATGAGTGTGGGCGGGGGACCGTATCTCACTGTCAGCAGGATCATGGACAGGGTTCCATGACTCACCAGTAGAAGGATAGGGGCGGGGCCCAAGATAGGTGAGGCCTTAGTGCAAGTATATAGTAAAGTGTGTTTAGCTTATGTGTTATGTGTTATGTTATATGTTGTGTATGTTTATCAGGCGAGGCCCAGGGACAGGTGGGCCTAAGAGAAACATATTTGTATACCGAGCGGGGCTCGATGCCAGGTAGGGCCTGATGTCGGGCAGGGCCCGATGCCGAAGCTAGTCTGATGTCAGGCACGTTCCGATGCAGCGGGTGGGGGCCCAGTATGTGGTTGTGTGTGTGGTATGTGGTAGATCGGGGAACTCACTAAGCTTCGTGCTTATGGTTTTCAATTTTGGTTTCAGGTACTTCAGGTAGCGGAGGGAAGAGCTCGGGGTTATCGCATGGCATACACACCAAAGGTGTTTTAGCCTGGGATGTTTACTCTGATAAAATAAAACAATGTTTTAGACTTGATACTCTGTTGTGATATGTTTTGAATGAATGGTTGACACTTGTGGTTTTATTATTAAGTAAAAACGAAATTTTGATCATGATTTTTGGGTCGTTATAGATGCATAGAAAATTAATCTCATGACCCGATATACTATTGAACAAGCCCATTTGCAACTAAATATACCAAACTTTGAAACTAATCGACCGATCGGAAATTGCCCATCGTAGACTATATATATCAAGCTATACAACAACCTGAAAAATATCTCAAAATTCGATACTCAACTTGAGTGACCCAAATGCATCTTGTCTATTCCTCGATGCTTCCCAAAAGAGCTACTAGCTACGACTAGCCCCTTGTCCAATAGCTTCTTGTCGTGAAGATAACTCTTATCCACATACATATGATGGCAACTTGCTCTGCACTCTTGTCTTGCCTAAGTCCTGAACCAAAGTTTCTCATACCCGAAGCACAATTCCCTATGACCCATTCTTATGAAAACAAAACTCGAAGATTTAGTTAATCCTCTAAACTGAACATTCAGCTCTCCCCCACTTGGGTTCGAACTACCACCAACTGACCTTGCAAACAACCAAAAATCCTAATCGGCTCACCTAGATACATATTATCCTTGATCCTTGGGATATATCTCAACGCAATATAATCATCCAGATGGAGACCAAGCAAACTCAATAGATTCTGAATCTCATATGGAGACCTTAGGAACTCCCCAATCATGGCTGCCTTTAATATCAAGAATTCCCTACAATTTTACAAGAAAAACACCAGCTTCCTATCTAGAAACAAATGGATTACTAAACTCCTTGCCTGAAACCATCAACTAGCACTTGAACTGCCTATATCCAAAGAAATCAAACCCTTGATCTCATCTTAAGTAACCATACGACAAAGATCCTCTTGTGCATTCCAGCATCACCATATTGTCGCTAAAACCACAACCACCTAACCTCTTGCATGGCCTCAATTCCAACTCTAAAGATCACATGCTCACACTCTCTTTCCTCCGAATCACAGAATGATGAAATAACATAGCCTCTATCATAGATAGGACATCATCATCCATCTTCTAGTCACTCAGCCTTCGGCTAAAATCCCTGAGCCGATTATAACAATTGCTTCCTTCTTGAGTCCTGCGACTCAGCTGGCATTACCTCGATCAAGTCCTTCAAGTCCTCAAATTCAACTAACTCACCTAGGTCAGCACCATTCAAGCCCAAAATGACATGGCTACTAAGGACCAAACAACCACCATACCCATCATCAGTCTGAACAACCATCACCAATCAGATCAACAAATAGGAAAACACTTGCTTTGGATCATGTTATCAACCATGATATCTTTGTAACATCCCCCTATGGCACGTATCACAATATTGTTTGCTTTACGCTCCCGGCATGAAAACTTCCACGGCGTTACCCATCCCTGAATTTCTCTCGCTCGGGCACACTTAACTGTAGAGTTCTTATGGGATTTTCTGCCCTTACGGCTTTAAAACGTGTTGTGACAAGGAAGGTATCCATATCCCTGATAAGAAAATGTTCCGTTATCCTTCACAGCTGATGTGGGATCAGGTGCAACCCACCATCACCCCCCCCCATTATAGGGTCCGATGTCCTGTCGAATACATCGACCCGTACCCTAGCTCTGCATAACAAATAGTGAATCTAGTGAAGGTGCAATGGTAGCACCGAAAGCGCTCTAAGTGGACGTGGGAGCCGGAGGACAAGATGGTGGAGCACTACCCTGACTTGTTTGCATCAGCGGACTTCGAGGACGAAGTCTAATTCAAGTGGGGGAGATTTGTCACATTCAACTCTAGGTATATTCTTGTTTGGTCCTTTAAGTTGATAATCTTTTAAAAAAAGGTCCCTGGTACAATGGGCATACATTTGGTATGCTTAGCATACATGCATGGTTGGAAGCGGGGGACTTAACCACATATGTTGGCGTATGTGGTGTACATGGGGAGTACGACAGCCAAGACCCAACCCTAAAATTTAGGGCATGAACCCTATTTAAACTCCAGAAGTTAGATGTGTTAGATCTCAATCCCTTTGAGTTGTTAGATGCATAAAAATGTCATCTTGATGATTGATATGAGTCCATGCATGAATTTAAGTCCTAAATGTGAGCCTTGTTAAACAAAAATGGATGTTGGTTTCCATTAAGACATGCTAAGGCATAAAGTTGCTAACTTTATGTCTTAGAACCACATAATGGTCGAGATCTGAAAGTTAGATCAAGTGGTTGTAAGGATTAAGCACCAAATGGATTAAGGTGGTAATTAGATCAGTACAATGAGCGTACCAAGGGGTACGCAGTGTGTATTGGAAAGCAGACATGTACGCCGAGCATACATAGCATATGCCGAGCGTACGCCTCTCAGTGGGCTTTTGGGCTTTGGTTGGGCTTTGGAACTTTGGGCCTTAACAAGTTTTTAGGCTTCGGCCTGTTAGAGTTGGTGGGCCTCAGAATATTGTTTGTGGGCCTTAAGTGGTATGATTTGGGCCTTTTTGGGCCTTAGGACCCATTATTGTTTTTGGGCCAAGGTTGGTTGGACCCATTATGGGTAAGGTAAATGGGCCCTTACCTTAGGAGTTAGGATTTGGGATTTAGGCCCACGGGTATGGTTTATAACCAATTTTCAATTAGGGTAATTTGTATATGTTTAGTGTGGGATCTTCCGGATCGGTAGCGGAGCAGTTAGTATTTATCAGCAGACTTGGGTGAGTTTTCTCACTATATTAATGGGTCGAAGGCACCAAGGGCGACACATTAATTATGATATAGTGTTTTATCTATATGTGATACATGTATATCAAAGACCAGGATTCGGCCCCTAGAAACTGTATGAAAGACTAGGATTCATCCCCTAGCAACTGTATGGAAGACTAGGTTTCGACCCATGGAAACTGTATGAAAGACCATGATATGCCCCCCTGTCATTTGTATGAAACACCAGGATATGGCCCCTGGAAACTATAAGGAAGACCGGGATTTGGCCCTCATTAGGAAATTATTTGTAAGACTATGTTTTGGTCGATAATACTAACTTATTTATATTTGCTATGTGGTACTTTAGGGAAACTCACTAAGATTTTGCTTACAGTTTGTATATATGTTTACAGGTACTACCAATACTAAAAGGAAGGGGTCGGCGTGATGGCACATCATTCTCCCCTCACTATTTTCCACACTTACTGATATCGTTACTCTAATGATTTGACATTTGTATCTTGTGATGGTTTTTAGAATAATTTAATTGAAAGACCCCAACTTTCGTATTTATGAAAGACCCAAACTTTCATACTATTCTAACATTATTCTTAAGTTACTTCCTCAAAACATACTACATGCATATTTATAAAACAATATTTTATATTGATAAAGTGATTACAAAAGATTGGATACAAACCGACTAAGTTCTATTACATTTCATATCTACCCATGAATCTACTATTCATATACATACATGAACTTTAAAAAAAATACAGAGAAATAGTATTAACTATTCTAAATCTTTCAGCACTATAAAACTATATTGGATACTCATCACCTGCAATTGTTAAATATTGCGAGGAATAAGCGATAACGCTTAGTGAATTCAATAAATAGATACAATATAATCTTATGCCTTATATATACTTCAATGTGGCAAAAGCAAAGAGGAACAACAAGACATATGTGAAATCATGTGACAAGCGTTCATATCAATCAAAGACTTTATTCAAAGATATACTTTTCAATGAGACATAATGATTTCAATACTTGATATGCATCAATAAAGCTTTGGCCCAAATGGCACAGAAGACATATAATTTATGATTATCAATATGATAGATTTCAGGTTTTCACGCCCTGTTTAGCATTTCGGTAGATTTCAGGTTTTCACACCCTGTTTAACCATTTGCCAATAGCATAGAATAGATTTCAATTCCCTTACGGAGTCATGCTCTACATGGTCGGGGGCTACATACCATTCCTATCTAACTTTCTACAAATGCCATAGAATAGAATTCATTCTTTTATGGAGACATGCTCTATATGGCCAGATGCTACGTACCAGTACCAATGTGAATCTAATTCCTTTCACTGATCACATGGTCAAAAGGTATTATATTTGCTATAAACATACCGAATAAAATAACATAGGAAAATAGCTCAGAATAATAACACTGAGAAGCACATAACACATATAACACATAACATACAATTGTTCCTATATATTGAACTCACCTTAAGTTAACCGGGGGTTAAAATAGTTATTTGGACAGCATTTCGGCTTTAAATATGACTTTCAATGTTGAAAACTGGGAGCTTAATTGAAAATCGGACTCTACGAAGGTAGGGCTTCGGGGAAAGTCAAAATAGTGAATATATGGAATTAGGGTGAAAAGGTGTCAAATTTTCAAAGTTACCCGGGAAGGCTCGCATGTTGCTATTTATAGGGTTGAGGTTCGGAGGGTGCACTGGCAGAAGGGACACGCGGCTGCTGGAGCGAAGGCCACGAAGCGAGAGGAGGGGAGTTGGCGCGCATGCGAGGCTCGGACAGGAAGCGACGAAGCAGCTCGGTGGCATCAGCAGCGAGGGACAACATGGCTCGGATGCGAGGCTGGTAGGCGAGACGTGTCTCGCGTTGGACTGGCCACCGATGCGAGATGTGTCTCGTTCTTGATGGACCTCGGCCTCGACGAATCAACTTGCGACACGTGCCGACTTCAGATTTGGCCACGTCTCCGGTGACGCTACTGCTTCGTGCGAGGTGACGTGGCTGACACTGTTCATGCGATATTTCTCGAATTTTGAGCCCTGAACTTCTAAAATCCATAACTTTTGCATACGAGCTTCGTTTTTGACATTCTTTATATGCACGCGTAGCTAAAATTATGCTCTACAACTTTCATTTAGACTTCGTCAGCTAATTTTGAATTTATTTTTAGTATTATTATTTTTAACAGACCGGGACACGAAAATCCGTTAAAAATTCATAACTTCTTCATCTGACATCCATTTTCGTCAGACTTTTTACCGTTGTACTACAAATGATGAGACCTTTCATTCCCATTTAGGATGTATCCTTCAAATATCACTAAATCTAAAATTCGAGTTTTTAGTTGTCTACTGCTAAGTTGAAACTTCGAAAAATCATAACTTCCTCATACGAAGTCAGATTTTGGCGTTCTTTTTATCGAATTTCTCGGTTTAATGAATACTACGACTTTCATTTAGATTACTAAGGCTAAAAAGTAGGTTATCAAAAACTCACTTTTTACAACATTCGGTGTCGTGTCGGTTTTAACACGGATCTTCGATTGGTCATAAGTTCTTCGTTATAACTCGGATTTCGACGAGGTTTTCGCCTACAAGTTTCTAACGAGATGATTTACAACATTAAATAATAAAATTTTACTTATTTCAAATTTTATATTTTCGCTAAATTTCACTATTTGGCTTTTAATTGGGATCTCATAAGACTTCCAATATTTTCTGAGTGATTCTAAACATAGTTTTACTTCATTTCTAGTAAAAACCATCTTGTTAGAACTCAACACTCAATTTTATTCACTTTTAATTATAAAAATACACAATTTCAGAATGTGTATGTTACAAATACCTCCTCCGAGGATTTCGTCCCTGAAATTATAACGATTAAAACAAATGGGGATACTTCGCTCTTATCTTATTCTTATTTTCCCCAAGTATAATTTGGGCCTTGATGGTGTTTCTACTTGAAAATCACCAACTCTACATCTTTATTATGTAGATTAGTCGTTCTTTCATTTACGATCTCTTCTACTTAATTTATTATCCAGTTTCACCTCGGATAATAGAACAATTTCATCATATATGCTTAACCCTTACACAGATAGCTCACAATAAACGCTTCATGAATATCTGTCAAATCTTCAGGCAATTCCAAGTAGTAAGCTTGCTTACTAACTGTTCTTTCTTACAAAGTAGAATAACACCTTTTCATGAAATACCTTCAGTATTACTAAATCATCCACCCGGAATTCTATGGGTCATCTCCTCTTTTCTGCATAAGACATTTGTCAATCCTGGGCCTCTTTCTTTGAAAAAAATTTGTATCTTGTCAGTGATGTATTGAATCATTTCAGATCCTCAAAAGATCTTCTGACCTACGTCACGCCAACATATTTGAGTATGACATTTATGCTCATATAGTACTTTATATACCTTCAGTATATTTTCTACTATTTGGATTGCCCTCTTCTTCTGGTCATTTGTCTGAGGATGATAAGTTGTACTAAGAGCAACTCGAGATCCTAATTCATGCTTCATTCTCACCCAAAAGTGAGGACCGAAACGAGTATCACAGTCGGAAATAATCTATAGTGGCACACCATGACTTGCCACAATTTCGTCTAAGTAACTTATGCGTATTTCTCCAATGGAGTCGTTCGTTTCATGTGTGGCAAGAATATATGCACTCTTCATCATCCGGTCGATAATTATCCAAAGGTTATCATTCACAGTTTTCTTCTCCTCTTTCAAGGTATTAACTGTATAAGCCGGATATGTAGAATATCCCTTCGACATACTTTACGAGTTTTTAAGAAAGAAATTTATTATTTTCACTGTAGATGTAAATAGAATCTTCCCTTTCGATAGGGATGCATATCATCTCTTTGTAGCACAAGAGCTCTGCATGGTTCTTTAATAATCAATCCATGTCGAGAATAATATTAAAGATAGGAATTAGGTTAGCAGGAAGATTATAACTTTCAATTCCTATAACACTAACTCTATAGGCTTTATCAGCAAGTAATGATATATTTCCTATGTTATCTATATAAAATTATTGGACAACTGCGTAACAAGTAATTTTGAAAAGAATATGTGAATTTATAAGGCACAGAAGAATCTGAGGCATTGAAATCAAATAAGATGTGAGTATAGAGTTTACGAGAAAAATACTAGTCACAACATTCGAGTTTTAACTTACTTCCTTTGTGGTGATTTAAAACGTACTATATTTAACTTTTAGTTTGCCAAACAATTGTCAAATTCTTCAAACTTCCTAATTACTGGCGGTGTTCAAATTTGCACCAGCTCTTCATTCTCTATTGAACATTCGATCCTAATCTTTGAGTTAAAACTCAATTCTCATTGCAGACTCCTACTCCTTCTTGGTTTATAGACTAAACCCAAGATAAGGTCTTTACTTTTGCTTTAACAACAACTCGAATGGTCATATTCTAATGACCTTTGATTTTATCTCACACTAGACACATAATAATCCAAACTCTTGTATTAGAATTAGATCGAATAAATCGAGCTGATAAAATAGCGAAACAAAAAAAAGTTTGATCAACACGTGGATGCTTAAGAATAGAAAGAATAGCATTACGTATCTCTAATTCATGCTTTCGGATATACACATCTTTTAGCTTTTGACACTTCCTCCTTTTTTAGTTGGAGTACTCTTTGATTGTTGAACGATAACTTGACTCCCCGCCATTTGACTAGTAAGAGTAGGGCGGATACATTTATTGTGGCTAGTAACACCACATATGAAGTCACATCTCTGGCTAATGATTGCTCAATTCTTTAATGAAGATTGTTATATTTCTATCGACTATGTTGACCATTTACTTCTTCAGTATTCCTACTGAAGTTTTGTCAATATATAAGACATGGTTCTCTGAACCGATTAACTCCTTTGCGGATTTGTACTAACCGGACTCGATTCTTTAAGAGTTGAACAATACTTGTCTTCTTAGTCATTACCGACTTGAAGGTAACGACACACATGAATAAAACGGAATCATTTACTAGCTTCTTGGTAACCTTGTGATTTTTCCTGATCCGAGTGTGAGTCTTGTGCTTCCAATAGTATAGGCCTCTACTACTATTCATACCTACTCATACTCGTCCCAAGTTTTGTCTCGCAGTTCCCAAGTCACCATTCAAAAGTTTTCACAAAGCAACTTATCACACATGAATGTGTTCAAACAAATACATACAATAGTTTCTCCTAGACTCAACTAGGGTTTTTACGATTCTATCAAACATATATTGGATTACCTATACTCGCTTTTTAGGATTCTTCTCATGCATATGCTCGATTTAATATCTCCTAATACTTTTCCATAGGTCGATAGAAATTTTACTTCCATTTCTTCATATTAATTCTTTCTTGAGTAGTGTCTACTCTACAAGACACACTATTCCAAAATTTACTTTAGCAGCATGGAGACAAACGGTCTTCTACTACCTGCATCATCTTCTAACTCATGCAATCCATCATACATTTTTGTTCATTTCATTATTCTTCTTTGACATCGTTATTCTTGTATCTGAGTAAGTCTAAGTCTACTTCATAGGAGTCTATCCTAAGAAGTCTGCATCTTAGCTGTATCTCAGCAAGCTTTACTAGCTTCAACTTGGTTCTCTGTCATTCTGAATACAACATCTCTTCTCATACGATACTATGGGTGTATTTCTTCTTTAATTAAGCATTCTACCTTACTTAAACAAGTAAGTTGCTTAACCATTTACCACCAAATGACTCAATTCACCATCCCAATCTTGTATGTTAAAGTCGGCTTAACACACAATGGAACTTCTGTAAGGATGGGATAGAAGTCAATCATCACTTAGTATTATTAAATACTAAGTTTGAACATCTTTTATAGGATTACTACTCGAACTACATACTACATCACAAAGTCTTGGCCTATTGAGTCTGAAAACTTCATTAGCCTTTCTTTTGATCTTTATTAAATTCTTCTAAATCTTGCACAACATTCATTGTGATACTACCGAAGTACTGATCACCATCTTCAGTTCTTTTGACTCTATTAAACAATCACTTCTTCAATCTGAACAGCGGTAGAACAACTTCGTGGATTTGTACCAACACATTTATCTTGCCCAAACGTGTTTCAAACGAACATCTTTCTTCCAAAGATGTTATTATATATCAAACATACTTTAAATGTATATTACCACTCTATTGGTATTTATACACTTATTACGATAACAATTCATATTTATTATTTTACGATATCTCGCGATCGTTTATTTATAAACTTATCGGTGTCAACTATCATAAGTCTCTTTATCACTTCGAAAAAAATTCTATTATGAAAATTCGTAAAATTTTCTAAATCATGGTCGGCAACAGACCTTATGCTTTCTCACATAATAGAATATAAGGCATATCTCTTCTCTATATTCATTTATCATTTAGCACATAATAGAATATAAGGCATGTCTCTTCTTTATATTCATTTATCATTTAGCACATAATAGAATATAAGGCATATCTCTTCTCTATATTCATCTATCATTTAGCACATAATAGAATATAAGGCATATCTCTTCTCTATATTCATTTATCATTTAGCACATAATAGAATATAAGGCATATCACCTCTTAATATTCTAGTGCTTGCCTCCACTAGGTATTCAACCTAACATATATTGTATCATCTTTACTTAATAATTCTTGTTTAAGTTTAGAAATTCTTAAAATTTCTAGTTCACTTAAACTAATTTTCTTAAAATTCTGAAGTAACTTAATATCTTAGAATACTAGGGTTTATCACTACCCAATCCCCCACTTAAGTATTTCCTATGGTTTGTATCCATATACTTATTATGAATCAGCTCATATATTGAGCTTCCAACAGTTTAAGTCTAAATACCAATCCATGATATTTAGTTCACTTAAACCATTGCTCTGATACCATGATTGAAAGACCCCAACTTTCGTATTTATGAAAGACCCAAACTTTCATACTATTCTAACATTATTCTTAAGTTACTTCCTCAAAACATGCTACATGCATATTTATAAAACAATATTTTATATTGATAAAGTGATTACAAAAGATTGGATACAAACCGACTAAGTTCTATTACATTTCATATCTAACCAGGAATCCATTATTCATATACATACATGAACTTTAAAAAAATACAGAGAAATAGTATTAACTATTCTAAATCTTTCAGCAGTATAAAACTATATTGGATACTCATCACCTACAATTGTTAAATATTAAGAGGAATAAGCGATAACACTTAGTGAATTCAATAAATAGATACAATATAATCTTATGCATTATATATACTTCAATGTGGCAAAAGCAAAGAGGAACAACAAGACATATGTGAAATCATGTGACAAGCGTTCATATCAATCAAAGACTTTATTCAAAGATATACTTTTCAATGAGACATAATGATTTCAATACTTGATATGCATTAATAAAGCTTTGGCCCAAATGGCACAGAAGACATATAATTTCTGATTATCAATATGATAGATTTCAGGTTTTCACGCCCTGTTTAGCATTTCGACTGATTTCAGGTTTTCACACCCTGTTTAACCATTTTCCAATACCATAGAATAGATTTCAATTCCCTTACGGAGTCATGCTCTACATGGTCGGGGGATACATACCATTCCTATCTAACTTTCTGTCAATGTCATAGAATAGAAGTCATTCTCTTACGGAGACATGCTCTACATGGCCAGAGGCTACATACCAATACCAATGTGACTCTAAGTCCTTTCGCTGATCACATGGTCAAAAGTATTATATTTGCTATAAACATAGTGAATAAAATAACACGGGAAAATAGCTCAGAATAATAACACCGAGAAGCACATAGCACATATAACACATAACATACAATTGTCCCTATATATTGAACTCACCTTAAGTTAACCGGGGGTTAAAATATTAATTTGGACAACATTTCGGCTTTAAATATGACTTTCTATGTTGAAAACTGAGAGCTTAATTGAAAACCGGGCTCTGCGAAGGTAGGGCTTCAAAACCGAAAAGATAAATTTTTCGGGCTTCTCGGAGGTCTCGGGGCATATTTCGGGTGCTAAAATTGATACCGGGGCTTCCGGGAAAGTCAAAATAGTGAATATATGGAATTAGGGTGAAAAAGTGTCAAATTTTCAAAGTTACCCGGGAAGGCTCGCAGGTTGCTATTTATAAGGCCGAGGTTCGGAGGGTGCGCTGGCAGAAGGGACAATCGGCTGCTGGACCGAAGGCCAAGAAGCGAGAGGAGGGGAGCTGGCGTGCATGCAAGGCTCGGACAGGAAGTGACAAAGCAGCTCGGTGGCATCAGCAGCGAGGGACAGCGTGGCTCGGATGCGAGGCTGGTAGGCAAGACGTGTCTCGCGTCGGACTGGCCACCGATGCGAGACGTGTCTCGTTCTTGCTGGACCTCGGCCTCGGTGAATCAACTTGTGACACGCGCCAGCTTCAGATTTGGCCACGTCTCCGGTGACGCTACTGCTTCGTGCGAGGTGACGTGGCTGACACTATTCATGCGAGATTTCTCGAATTTTGAGCCCTGAACTTCTAAAATCCATAACTTTTGCATACGAGCTTCGTTTTTGACGTTCTTTATATGCACGCGTAGCTAAAATTACGCTCTACAAGTTTCGTTTAGACTTTGTCGGCTAATTTTGAATTTATTTTTAATATTATTATTTTTAACAGACTGGGACACAAAAATCCATTAAAAATTCATAACTTCTTCATCTGACATCCATTTTCGTCAGACTTTTTACCGTTGTACTACAAATGATGAGACCTTTGATTCTCGTTTAGGATGTATCGTTCAAGTATCACTCGATCTAAAATTCGAGTTTTTAGTTGTCTACTGTTAAGTTGAAACTTCGAAAAATCATAACTTCCTCATACGAAGTCAGATTTTGGCCTTCTTTTTATCGAATTTATCAGCTTAATGAATACTACGACTTTCATTTAGATTACTAAGTCTAAAAAGTTGTTTATTAAAAACTCACTTTTTACATCATTCGGTGCCGTGTCGGTTTTAACGCGGATCTTCGATTGGTCATAACTTCTTCATTATAACTCGGATTTCAATGAGGTTTTCGCCTACAAGTTTCTAACTAGATGATTTCCAACATTAAATAATAAAATTTTACTTATTTCAAATTTTATATTTTCGCTAAATTTCACTATTTGGCTTTTAATTGGGTTCTGATAAGACTTTCAATATTTTGAGTGATTCTAAACACAGTTTTACTTCATTTCTAGTAAAAATCATCTTGTTAGAACTCAACACTCAATTTTATTCACTTTTAATAATAACAATACACAATTTTAGAATTTGTATGTTATATTAATGACTGTAACTCTTGTTTAAAAATGACAAATTTTATCCTGGCTTTTGGGTTGTTACAATCTTTCCTGACCAACTCCTTAGAATCCCCAGAATTTTCCTTGATTCGAATATATATCCTGTGCTTCCAGTAGCACAGATCCAATACTAACTTCCACACATATCCATACTTTCCTCAAGAATCATCCCGAGTCCTCTAAGTCGTCTATTCATAATAATATTCCCAAAACCTGCTAAATATTGCACCATGCATACTACAAAACTTCCTAGGTTATCCTAGGATTCCCACCTCACCCTGCTATTAGCTTTTGAAGAACTCCTATTAATGTAAGCTAACCACTTCATAAATACAATTATATGCATCAAAACTTAAATAATTCTTCGAATAAAAGACCCAACCCTACAATGGTTAGACTCAAATGAGAGTTACACAATAGGGCCGAATCCATCATTCTAAAACTATTTAACCTTGCCACATCAATATGAGTCCCACAAAGCACAAAGCAAGCAACTTTCAAGCAGTGAAACCGACTAGCACTAAGACGCCATAAAAAAGTCAGGCAAATCCTTACACTCAAATTCTGGACCACCATGCCTAAGCATCATGGGTACAAATGTATCCTGCATCTACTCTCTCAAGTTTGGCTAAACATTCCTCATCTAGACGGCTGCTCACACATATACTCATCCATGAAAGTTCCACCAACCCTATAGCACTCGCGTATGCTAATCATACATAACACTTGATCCTATAGGCAGTCGAATATTGATTCTACCCTAAGACCACAAGCAAACAAGGAACGGAAAATAATGCTAAACCAAACATTCTCAGGCTATAAATTCTTAGTTATGTACAATTATGATTAATACACTAAGCAACTACAATAATGATGTCAATTTCATACAAGAAGTAATCCTAGGCTATCAGGCATCATATATCAGGAAATTCTATCATGCAATTCCTGAAGATCCCTAGCCTATGACTAGCATGTAGTTCTCTCATATCATAACAAATAATAGTATGGTAACTTAAGGTATAATTTCTTGCTCCGACTGATCATACACATCTCCTCCTTCCTAGGTTACTTTTGAAAACAATTATAATTTAACTTTAAAATAATTTAAAAATCATTTTGAAAACTTTTACAGATCCTTAGTTTGAGTCTGGATTCGCTTCAATGCTCATCCAATTCTATCAAACTAGGTCTCTGATACCAACTTGAAACATCCTAAAAACTCAGAGTAAAATTTTAAATTTTCCAAAACAACCCCAAGTCAATAATTGTTTACAAAAACATTGTTTCAAAAGTATAGTTTTTAAATTAGAGTATCCCAAAATCCAATAACATAAAATCTAAAGGATGAGCATGATCACGCATTTGCTTTTCCCGATCATCTGAAATACCTGAAATCAAAACAAACATTTGTAAGCAAGAAGCTTAGTGGATTTACCCCAAAGTATCACCATACAAACAAATAACATGTACAACAAACATGCATACAGGGTTTGTTGGTCCTTAACCTCAACCTAACCGTCCGATGTTTGTTGACATGTTGCCTCAACCCAATTATCCAGGTTTGTTGGCATGTGGCCTCAATCTTATCATACCGGGTTTGTTGACTGGCAGTACAAAGCAATCCAGTCTCAACCTAACCACACTGTGTTGACATATGCAATAGATAAACGTATAGCCAGTAAATAGATAAACAGACAAATCTACAGATCACTACCGCATACCAACATCCTAAATACTAGGATACATATCTAACAGATTACTACAACGTAGCATCATCCTATATACCAGGATACATAACCTAGTGGGCTGGCATTGGTGCCTACGACCCACAAGTATAGTGAGGAAAACTCACCTATCGGTCTGAAAAGATCCTTAAACAGGACACAATTCCGAATGTCAGCTTAACTGATCACCTGTTGTCACACCCCCAAACCAAGGATTGCGGAAATGTCCGGGGGTGGTAGACTTCATGTATAGTATCATAACAACAAGTATAATAGTGATCAAAGCAATAAAACCAATCTTAAATATAATTGGAAAATAATTACATGGTTTCAGGTGTTACATATTTCAAAATGATTGATTTCAACATGAGGTAAAAAAATAGTTGTTCAACGTTGTAGCGTTCCATCCGCAAAAGCTTGTGGTTACCTGGATTCGTTAATTTTCTAAGAATACAAGCGGTTTCGAAAAAGTGTCAACAATTAAGTTGGTGAGTTCATAAGCTTTTTGACTAAAATGTTAAAATCCTTTATTGTAAAAGTAGTGTTGGTTCCAGGAAAATCCAATATTTTCCTTCTAAAATGTACTGTAGTCTAAAATGTTAAGACTAGTAGTGTTCTAGTACTTTTCCATTTAAAATTGTGAATCATGCAAGTTTAAATGCACATAAACTTACAAAAGTGATGTGTGGTCCTTAATTTCAAGACCGAAAGTGTATAAGTAATATCCATACTTATTGATACAAAAAGTGATTTTAAATCAACATAAAACCCTTTTTAGTTTGAGAAAATCCCCGTAAACTTTATGTGTCATCGGGACTTAATACATGTGTCATCAGGAAAATCCGGTGTCGTCATTCGATATGGATTAATTTGGATCAACACCTTAGCAATTGCATACGTTATGAGAAAACCCTCCACCTAACTAGTTGGATATCGAAGCCCTCATCTCTCTTGACCCTAAATTTGATTCTGACCCTCGGGTTATCCCTCGTTGCGAAACCCTGAAGTTGATGTTTGAGTTTAGTTGTTTTCTTGGTCTTTTAACTTGAATCCCCCCCCCCCCCTCTTAAAACTTAAGAAAAAAATGAAAAGATAGGGGTATAAACTCACCTTGACTGATTTCAAGAGATGGATGATGAAGAAAAGAAGTTTCCAAGACAAGAACACTTGGGAGATGCTTGAAGATTTGAAGGTTCTATGAACAAATATGATGATGATTGTGTAAGTAATCCATAATTTCGATGAAGGATAGTAGAATATTCATGTGTAGGAGAAAGATACTTACCAAATGTGGAGAAAAATCCCAAGATCAGCTTTTGAATCTTGAATTTTAGAGAGAGAAAGTGAGAGAGAAATGGGTCTTGCTTTTTGGTGGAGAATGAGTGAAATGGGAGGAGAGATAAGGACTTCCAGCTTTTGTTCAAGAGTATGGCTGGATAAATGAGGGTAAAAAGGACAATGATTGACTGAATAGTGATGTATAGTGGTTGGGTATGGCCAAGGAGTAGGTGTGGGAGGTTGCTTGTGTCCTTGCCCAAAGGATAAGTCAACACTCCACCAAAATATTTCATCAACTAGATTATATTCTTAGGCCATGATTTTCCCTAAAATATGATAAAATTATGAATATTTAGGGTCTCTTATGTTAACATACGAGTTTGGGTGAAAATCCCATGTTAAAATCATGAAAAACGGGCTTAAAATGGAGTTGGGATAAAAACCGAGGAAGACAAGGTAAAATTCCGACGTCTAACCGAAGTTTCGGTCCTTAGAGGGTAAGAACCGAAGAAAGGGTTCGGTTGGTGTATTGGAACTGAGAGGAGGGCTCGGTTTGAGCAGTCTCGTAGGCGAAGGGAAAGGGCAAAGGCGAGGTTCGGTTCCTTAGCAGGTTCGGTTTCGGCTCATGCTGTTTCGGTCCAAGCTAGCAGGTGAGGTTCGGTTCTGACATGTTCGATTCTGGCACATTCGGTTCCGACAAGCTCGGTTCTGACAAGATTCGGCTCTGACCAGCTTCGGCTCTGTGGTCTCGCTTCTTAGGGCTTCAATTCCAAGGGGTAAGAACCGACGAAAGGGTTCGGTTGGTGTATTGGAACTGAGAGGAGGGCTCGGTTTGAGCAGTCTCGTAGGCGAAGGGAAGGGGCAAAGGCGAGGTTCGGTTCCTTAGCAGGTTCGGTTTCGGCTCATGCTGTTTCGGTCCAAGCTAGCAGGTGAGGTTCGGTTCTGACATGTTCGATTCTGGCACATTCGCGACCGACAAACTCGGTTCTAACAAACTTCGGCTCTGACCAGCTTCGGCTCTGTGGTCTCGCTTCTTAGGGCTTCAATTCCAAGGGGTTTCAGTTACTAGTCTAGTCTCGATTCTAAAGGCAGTTCGGTCCAGGAGGCTCTTAAGGTTCGCTTCTTAGGGTTTCGCCTCTAAGAGGTTTGGCTCTAAGAAGGTTCATTTCTTTAAGGCTGTTTTACCAATTAACTTCCCTTATGGCATGGTTTTTTACTAAATTAAGGGTCGGGGTGCCCCCAAGTCACTATAAAAACTTGAGGGAGGTTATGAGAGAGACTTTGGGAGAGATTTAGGAGAGAGAGATACTGATAAAGAGAGATTGAGAGAGGCTTTGTTTGTGACCTTTTTGAGTGTTTAGCCTCGCAACGCAAGGTTTGTGCTCCCTGTTAAGCCTTGTTAGGGTTGTTATACGCCCCCGAGGGGTATGGGATAACGTTTTATCGAATAGTTTCATCACTTACCCCGATTAGGGTTTAGAATTTCTGAACAAGTGAACTTTCCAAGTGATAACTTCTTATTAAAATAGTGAGTTGTATGATAGTAACATAGTGTAAACCCTAGTATAAAATGGTTAGATGAGTTGACCGGTTTGACGTGATGACTTTATTTGACTTTGACTTGATTGGAAATTGAAGGTTGTCACATCATCCCCTCGTTAGAACGAATTTCGTCCCGAAATTAGTGTTATGAATGGGACTTCTAGAGTTGGGAAAAGATGCAGGTATTTTGTTTCATCTGATCTTCACGTTCCTAGGTGAACTCGGGAATTTGTCTTACGTCCCAACAGACCTTCACAAAAGGGATCCGACTTTGATTTCTTTCTTTGATCTTTCGATCCATGATTCCTATCGGTTTTTCCACAAAGTGGAGACTCTCGTTGATTTCAATCTTGTCAAGAGGGATAACAAGAGTCTTGTCGACCAAGCACTGCTTTAGTTTGACACATGGAAGGTAGGATGTATATTTTGAGTTCTTACGGTAATAAAAGCATGTATGCTACCAGGACTATCCTGTCGAGGGTCCCGAATGGCCCGATCTACCTTGAATTAAATTTTCTACGATTATCGAAAAGTATCAAGCCTTTTTGGGGAGTGGCTTTTAAAAGTGCTCGATCACCGATCTGGGATTTTAAAGGCTTTTGTTGGTTGTCCGTAACGCTTTTGTCTGTATCTCGAAGCCCTTAGTTGCCCTCGGATATGGTAAATCTTCTCTGTAGTTTCTCTTATGATTTCTGGGTTAGTGGGAGTGTTGTTAGGGACTTGTCCCTTAACTAACTATGTGTCACCCACTTCAGCTTAGTACAAAAGGGGATCTGTACTTGCGGTTGTAGAAAGCTTCGAATGGAGCGCCCTCGATGTTAGGGTGACAGTTGTCGTTTTATGAATTTTCAATGAATGGTAAGAGGGTATCCCACTCTTTTACCGTAGTCAATCATCCCATCTATTAGCATGTCTTCCCAGGTTTGAACAATTTCTTTTGCTCTGCCCGTCGGGTTGCTGGTGGTAGGTCGTACTCAAGACTAGTCTAGTCTCTATAAGGTTTGCCAGGGTCGTGAAATGAATCTACTATCTCTGTTAGAGATAATGGATATTGACACACCATGCAGTCGTATAATCTCTTTGATGTACATTCTAGTCAATTCCTCCATCTTGTTGGTTTCTTTGAATAGTAAAAAGTGTGCGGATTTGATCAATCTATCAACAATTACCTAAATGGTATAGAGACCACCCTTTGGATTGGGTAACTTGGTGCTGAAGTTCATGGTTATCCGCTCCCACTTTCTTTCAGTTATCATTGGTCATTGTAGGAGACTCGAGGGCTTTTGTTGTTCTACCTTAACCTTGGCACAAGTCTGATACTTGCCCACATGCGTAGCGATGTCAGCTTTTCTATTTTTCCATTGGTTGTTACTTTTTGAGGTCCAAATACCTCTTGCCTGAGCCTGGATGTATGGAGTAGTGAGTTTTCATGTGCTTCGTTCATGACGTCATTTCTGATTCCATCAACTTCAGTATCCAGATCCCGTTCACGGGATAACACGTCCTGCCGCTCTTGTCTTCTAGGTTCTTATGATTGGTAAAGATTGTACGTTTCGTGTCGTAGAGATAGTGCCCCTAGATTTCTAGGGAGAATACTACCGCTCCTAGTTTGAGGTCATGCGTAACCTAGAAGACCCCATATGCCTTTAGTTGTCTTAAGTCATAAGTAATAACTTCTTCTCGGAGCACTACATGAGGCCTACTGTAGTGTTTCTTATTTTTCGGTTAGATCGGTAGGGAGCATATGGGTTTAATTTACACGACTAGGCTTATTCGGGTGGTAGAACGTTCACTCGTACTCCTAGGTAGCCTCGTCCCGAAGTTCCTAGTAGGACTCGTATCTGATCCATCTATCAATAACTCGCGTATATAGGTCGTATGTAAATTAGGGTTGGTAAGACTGTTTGATGGGTAACTCTGCCCCAAGTCCACAACCAGACAAGGAACAGGAAATAGGGCGGCGGCACATATCCAACATCCGTGGAATCTTAATTATACACCACACTTCGCATATACTCATGGTAGTGATAGGTTAACCACATTCTTCCTAAGCTTACGTGCTTGATCTTGACTTGCTATGCGAATGATATTCTCGGAGGGTTTACTAGGCATAATTTGAAAAGGTTACAGAAGGTATAACACACCTCCATAGAGTGCTTCAGGGTTTCTCAACCAGGGATGACCTGAGGGTCAGAATCAGATTTAGGGTCATGAGAGACAAGGGCTTCGATATCCAACTGGTTAGGTGGAGGGTTTTCTCATAACGTATGCAATTGTTAAGGTGATGATCTAAATTAATCCATATCGAATGACGACACCGGATTTTCCCGATGACACATGTATTAAGTCGTGTTTGTAATAGGTATTTGTTAGAGTGGTAGTGCATCCTGTGTTTTTTTAGTTTTTTCCATTTTGATAGATGTTATTGTTACTGCAAATCATTTATACCACAGTAGCTAATGCTAACAGTAAGAATGTTTTGATAGGTAGTAATGTTACTTTATATCATGACCTTCGACCGATCATTCTATGATCGAACGGTATATGTGAGTCATATTCCCTTTGATATTGATGAAACCGACGAGTGAATGGTTCTACCCAAGTCCCACCACTAGACATGGGACAGGAACTAGGACAGAATTATTCGCTTTAAGTCTGTAGTATTTTGATTGTAAATAATCCTGATGTGTTCATTAAGTCATCATAGTTCATATATAGGTGTTTTGTTTTGAGTGAACGAGTGAGCATCTTAACTATTTCTGGATAGACGGTGATTTTAGCAATCATACTAGAAAATACAAACGTATATTACATAACTATTCTTGTTTTTGAAACGATCCTAAATGTCCTAACAAGGTTTGTTGTTGCTCCCGCTGGTTCATGTAACGACCCAAAATTTAAGACCAAAAATTTCTTTAAATAAATCATTACTTAAAGTAAAGTCATCATTCCAAAACATAATATGAGTATAAGTTTTCAAAACACATTTTCATTATCAGAGTAAACATTCCCAGGCTGTCTAATCTATGGTGTGTGCCATGCGATCACCCCGAGCTCTTCCCTCCGCTACCGGAAGTACCTGAAACCAAAACTGAAAACCGTAAGCACAAAGCTTAGTGAGTTCCCCACCCTACCACATACCATGCATAACCACATATTGCACATACTGGGCCACGCCCGCTACCTTGGGCCTCGCCCCTACCTCGGGCCTCGCCCGCTACAACGACCCCGCCGCTCCAGGCCCCGCCTGGCTTCGAGCCCCGCTCGAATACAGATCTGTTTTACTTAGGCCCCGCTTGTCACAGGGCCTCGACCGCCAACAATTAATAACACATAAACATTTCACAACACATAACTAAACACATGCAACTGGTTTTGTCCTAAGGCCTCGCCTATCCTGGGCCTCGCCCATGTCCTGCTACTGATGAGTCATGGAGCCCCGTCCACGCTCCTAATGGTAGTGAGGTACGGGCCTAGCCCACTCTCACTCCTGTTCTAGTTTGGGCCTCACCCCTGTTCTGCTACTAATGAGATATGGAACCCCATCCATACTCTGCTATTGGTAAGATACGGGACCTCGCCCACACTCACCTCCCTACCAGGCACATACATGTATCACACAGACAACAAGTATAATCTAGCATATAAACGAATCCTTGGGCACCCGCCCGCTATTACTGGACCTCGTTCTGAATATCATACTAGCATACTGTGCCGAGGGCTAACCCCCAGGTCTTCTACTCATAACTACATGGGCCGGCATTGTGGCCTTAGACCCATTCACACAAAGGGAAACTCACCTGCACTGACTGAACTTGCTGATAATCTCACTAGCTGCTTCCCGGTAACTCCCTGAACTCCTGCTCCCCTTGCTCCCCGAACTACCAATATCAATGCAACATTGAGTCTAACTGACCCCCGAAAGACAACCAAATCAACCCTGGTCAAGGTCAAAGTTCTGGTCAAAGTCAAAGTCCTAGTCAAGGTCAACCTTCCAGGTCAACCCTACTCGCCGAATCACCCTACTGACTCGCCAAGTTCATAATGTTCAGAATCCTTCCATTCGCGACTCAACTCGCCGAGTCAGTCCGTGACTCGCTGAGTCTACCGATTTCTGAGTCCTGACCTATCCAACTCACTGAGTCTCCAGCCGACTCACTGATTCGAGTCTCAACTTGAAGGGTTTGGGGTTTCGCGACCTGACTCGCCGAGTCCAAGAACAGACTCGCCGAGTACAAGGCAATCTTCATATGACTCGACGAGTTGTTCATCCCACTCGTCGAGTTTCTCCACAACTTCATGCTACTGGCCGAGTCCACTCAAAGGATTCGCCGAGTCCCTTCAGTTCTCCTTACATGCAGAGGACTTTTGAGTCATGCATGGACTCCAAACTGTAGATCTATCCTTCCCAAGCCTATTCCTCACGTAAAGTTGCAAACTTTACGTGTAGAGAAGGAGATCTAGGAAAAATATGCCAAAAACTAGGGCTTAAGGCCAAAGGGCTTCAAAATCGACTCAAGGGCTGATACTTTTTGCTTCTCCAGGCCATAACACACTTGGATTTGAAGTAGCAACTCCAGATCCGGCTTCTAACCCATAAGGGTGGCTAATCATGGCTTAAAAAAGCCCAAAACTCACAACCAAAAATAGATCTAAGGGAAGGAAATGACTTAATACCTCCAATACCTCAGAAAGACTCCACAAACTCTAGATCTGAAGCCAATCCTTGAAGCTTCACTGATTCTCTTCCCTCTTCTTCCTTCAAATCACCCAAAAATGGCTTGGAAGCTTGGATGCACAACAATGGAGGCTTAGGCATCGTTTTCTGAACAAGGGATGCTATAAGGAACCCTAATGGAGAGAATAAGAAGCTTAAATAGCGACCAAAGTCTCGGATTTAGGGTTTTCCTCGCACAGACCGGACTCGCCGAGTCCACTTGGCCGACTCGCTGAGTTGGCCACTTACACCTTGACCCGAATCCCGCTCGGACTCGTCGAGTCCCTCCTTGGACTCGCCGAGTCTACCCTTAAAATTAGGGCTTTTCTTTCCTTTCTTGGCCTTCAAAACTTTGGGTGTTACAACTCTCCCCCACTTAAACTAAACTTCGTCCTCGAAGTTTACTATACTCTACTGCCTGCGATCTGCCTCCAATACCCCACCATCCATTCTAACACTAGCTGCCTAACTTTGTTGGCCTTTCGCTCAGTCATTCAGACTAACGTAAATCCTTACTGATAATAATCTCGGGTGCATCCTGAACCTGAACATCTTAGAAACACAACTTACTCAACCGATAATCTTTCTGGTATTCTCCGATTACTGCAACATAGGGGTTCACCCCTTCTTTCGTTGCGCGATTTCCTTGCCTTCCCAAGGCAACGCTCCATAACCATTTATCTTCTCTGCCATTGTGAAGACCCTGTCTTCACCCAATCTATTACTCCCGCTACTATGTACGAGTCATCATTTCCAGTATCCACTTGGCACTCTTTCTACTATCATTCGGTGTCGAGCACCCCACGATCGACTAACTGAATTCCACCATACTCTGCATACCTGCACTGCTACTGACTAGAAATTCTGCTATTCCTTATCGGGCTTCCGGATGAACTGAGACCATCCTGGTCCCTACCAACCTATCAATATCTGTATTACCGACTATCACCGATCAGCGTCACAACCATTAGTCGCTCCCAACGACATTCGAAGAAACTTCCACCACCTATGCTGCTCAATCTATTCCACTATGCGGGCACTACAATATTCTGGGATCCATGATCCCCTATCTAGACACTAAGGTCCTTACCAGGTCCCACCTGTGCTGCTAAAACTTATGGGCCTCGCCCACGGGTCTCACCCGTCCCTATCCTTTTAGTCCCACTTGCCTAACCACTCTCGCACGGGCCTCGCCCACGGGTCTCACCCAACCATACTACTGAGCAACCCTGCTCTCAGGTCTCACCTATACTGCTATTCTCATACGGGCCTCGCCCACGGGTCTCACCCGACTATATCCTAGAGCAGCCTCTCCCAAGGTCTCACCTCTCAAGGACTATACAGGCAACTCCTTACCAATCTCATCCATTACCCATTCCCGATCCCTATCTGAATACTAGTAGATAAGGGCCTCCCCCCGACTCTGCCAACGAAGCTAATACGGAATGCTACGGCTGCCCCGTAGTCTGACAACACTTCCCACCACTGAATGTTGCTGAAGGAAGATGAGGCTCTCCCGCCACTCTTCCATGCTCTACATGCTGCTTCTGCCACTGAATACTAACACGAAAACACCCCATGCTATCTGACCTCAAGATCTTCATTCCGACTCACACGAGTCCTACAGGCGACCCTTCAACCTGAATCTGAACCACATACTCACCATTACCCTTTACACGTACGGACTGATGGGGAGTTTCTCAAACTCCCAACCCTGAACTACTCAATCCATCAAACGCTGAACTACCTCTTTTCCTTCTCAGAAGTCACATACTCGTTCTAGATTTGCGTGCTCTTACCCTTGTTCATTCGAAGGATTCTCCCCCCCCCCCCTTCAATCCTGCTCACACCTAGCTGCTCAATGAATAGAATTCTAAATCCTTGCCACCATTCCATAATTAATCTGCTGCGGAATCCCATGCTTACCATAGCTAGGGATCTAACTTGTCCATTCTAAAACTTATACGGCTCTGAACTAGCGAGACATACCGAGTCCCTCCAAGGCATGCTACAGATACTGCACCCTAAGTAACCTTCTCCAATAGAACCCAGCCGTTAACTACTAACCAAATATCCAAGGTATGCAGATGGAATATAACTCGATCACAATCAAACCGCTTGAAAATAAAATGCTCAACCGACACTGATGCAGAACCATAACAATATAATCATGCACAAAATAAAATAACTAAAAACGGAAGTCGCATACCTGCAACGTCTGGCGCTGCTCGCGTCTCCAAAGTATCCATCTGAAAAGCCCTGCCTCCTACCGCAGGCGCCTCTGCACGGCCCTGACGGCCGTCTGTGATCCTCAAGGTTGCAGGGGCAGGTGCCATCACCCGTACTGCTGAAAACAAACTGGGGCACTGGGCCTTCTTGTGGCCCCTCTGATTGCAGTGAAAACATATCAAGTCTGATCCCTGAGTAATGGTAACAGTATAATCTCTGCTAAAATGACCAGTCCGACCGCACCTGAAGCAGCCAGACTCACCACCACTACCACTCCTGCACGCGCCCCCGTGCGTCCTACCACACTTTCTGCATCGATTGCGGTTCTAATGATCCCTTGATCTTGAATCTGATCCCTTGGGCCTTTTGCCCAAACTCGCGGCTACCTAAACCTCATCCGGCTTCCTCTTCCGGATCTGCTCCAAATCAATTTCCCTCTCCCTGGCCCGAGAAATCATATCTTCCAGCGTCTTACAACCGGACCTGCTCACGAATCCCTGATGTCATCCCTCAACATCTCATGATATCGTGCCTTCTTCATCTCCTCATCCGCGACATACTGCGGAACAAGAAGGGCTCTCTCCCTGAACTTGGCGGTGATCTCCGCCACAGTCTCAGTAGTCTGCGTCAAATCCTGAAACTCCCGGGCCAACTGCTGCACCTCAATAATCGGTGAAAACTCCGCCCTGAACCTAGCTGAGAAATCACTCCAATTCATCGCGTCCAACGCAGCATCATCACCCAAAGCATGACCAATCTCTTCCCACCAATCCCTCACTCGGTCCTTCAGAACACAGGAAGCGAGTCTGACCTTGTCCTCCTCAGGACATTGGTTCGTACGGAACACATTGGCAACATCAGCCAACCATCTACTGCTAGCGATGGGGTCCCTAGCCCCATGATAATCTGGTGCCCCGAAAACCCTAAACTCCCGAAATGTCAGTGTACGCGCTCCCAACAAAGCCATCATCTCAGTACGGAAGGCTCCCAGCCTCTCATCCAAAATTTCCAATATACCCTCCTTGACCGTGCCAAAGATCATAGGAGTCTGAGCTAGAATATTACACGTAACCTCGGCTGATATCAACTCTCTCATCCGCTCCTCGAGCTGCTCGGTCCCTGAACCCGAGCCTGATCCCTCTCCGGCGCCTGATCCGCCCGCTGGTCCCTCTTGCAACGTCACTATACTGAAACATATAACTTAACCATTATCAGAATACCCGTCACTGCTGCGAGACCAAACATACTCACTACCAGGTTCCCGATCTTGTCTCGGCCTTTCCCGAATCGAGTACGGATCCTCTACTTTCAGTAGTACGGGCCCATACTACCTTCCACATCTATCCGTACTTTCCTCAAGAACTGCTTTGACTCCACCAGGTCCCTTTTCTACTACTACTGCTCCCAACACTACCTCATCCTAGGCTGACCCTAGGGAAACCTCTGACTCAACTCAAACCAGTCCTCAGCTACTGAAGGCCTCCTCGCGATGCCAATTAGCCATCACCTGGATACCATCACATGTGACGAGGATCAGATAATCCTTCGAGTAACAGACTCGTCCATACAACGGTTAGACTTAAACGAGAGTTGCGCAATAGGGCCAAATCTAGCACTCTAAGATTATTCAACCCTGATCACATGTGACATGACGTATCCACCTAATGGCTAACTCCCATCACTCAGAATCCCACAATGCACAAAGCAGACAACATTTAGACAAGGGAAAATCTAACCATAACATACTCAAGCAATCATATCCACATAGCAAGAATCTGAACTAGTGGTGGTTGTCGAGGCCAACACAAATAATAACCCTAAATATTACACACTAAAATAGTGTATAGTGTTAAAGGGATCGAATCCACGGAGATTGGTTCAATTTATAACTCTATGAAAAATCTCTTTGTAAAAATACTTGTAAAATGACAATAAAAATAAAATGGGGGGTTTTGGTGTTTTGAAATACTTGAAACAAACTAGAATTAACTATGATTTAAATAGACAAATGCAACAAAAATAAGAGTTTGATGTAAAATCAATAAGGGAGAGATGGTTGACTTAAAGTTGCCTCACTTTGACTTTTGATGAACATATCATTAGAATCCAATGGTGCAATACTTTGATTTAAATCCTTAATTTGGCTATAGTAATCCAAGGAGCTTGAGATTACCTAGACTTTTCTTAATTGTTGAAATGGCTAGAGAAGCTCATAACAATTTCCTTAGTCAAAGTCACTAATTCTAAATAGCATGTAATTAGTGAAAGTCAACTAGCATTAAGAACCAAAAAGTCACCAAATCCAAGAGGGGTCAAATGCTTTCACCACCATGTTGGAGGAAATGTTTTTATGATTGTGTGAAGCAAAAACAACACAAAAATCATTTGTTGCTTGCTAATTTGAGGATCCTTTACTTAATCAATAAATTAGCCAACTAATCACCACAAACACATTTAAACTCATGAACTAAAACATACAAGTAATGATAAGATGTTAAAACACAAAACATTACCATAAAGATTCAAGAACATGTTCATGGATTCTTCAACATTCAACAAAAGTTCAAAGGATTAACCAAAAGTCAACCAAGATTAGCTTAGCCAAGCATGGCTAAACCCAAAGAAACAAAGTTAGAGAAAATTGTACCAAACATTAAGCAAGAATCAAGAGGTAAAAATATGATGTTCTTCAAGGGTTCTTGGCCTTCAAAAGTCTTCAAAACTCCAGAGAGAATCTTCAAAAATCGGATGTCCAAGAGTATGCAAAAGATGGGCACCAAACTTCCTCAAATAGCTCAAAAGAAGAATTTCCGAAACTGCCCCTGCAGGAGGTTGCGCGACCCGCGTGCTCTTGCGCGGGTGGGTTGCGCAGGTGGTCCCTGGATGTAGCATCTTTGAGGTTTTGGGCCTCCATAGCTTAGCCCACTTGGCCCAGGTCGAATCCAATCACCTCCTAGCCCATTTTCTTCAAGTTTTTCTTCATTTTAAGCCCAATTTGACCTCTCTAAGTCCTCAAATAATCATCAAGATCACTCTATGCATCATCTCCACTACCCATCAAGCCCAACGTCATTTTTGTCTACCAAATCTCATCGCCTCCTATACGTCCCGAACACTCCCGCTCCGCTAGACCCGAAAACCTGCAATTATGCTCACAAGATTTGAGAGTACCCGAAATAGTCATAAAATAACAAAAAGGAAAATATGCATGGAAATTATCTAAATTATGAATGAAATATGCTAAAATAAACTATAAAAAGAAGTAAATAAAATGAAGCTATCAAATCACCCCAAGCTTAAACCTTACTTGTCCTCAAGTAAGACAAGACTAAATGAACTTGGGATGAACTACCCTAGAAATAAAAAGAATGGACAGAACCATGGAACCTGTTCGACGTTAGTCAACATGGTCAGAATTGATTTCGCTGCTATCTCACAACTTTTTCATCCGATGACAATGGAACCATAAACCACAGCCAGGACAACTCCTTTAGGTGAGTAAGGAGGGATGAGTAGTCGCAGCCTCAATGGAACATGTATACAATGAAGAACATCTATAGTAGGGAGAAAGCAACTGGATGGGCTCGGGTGGAGCTCTTCTTTAAGTGCACACTCTGATCTCACATCTGCCGGTTTCTCTCATGTGTAACTAGGTTTAATCGCTCGGGCACCATTGTAGGAATCAGTTCACTTAGTGTTGGCCCAAACCTCCCGTAGTATCCGACTCGACAGTCTCTCTAACATCACCAATTTGTGAGAAAGAAAGAAAAAATAATAACAACTCGATCTATATACAATAAAACAGACCTATACAAATGAATATCAAACGTCGGGTGACCAAGATGTTGGGAAATTTGTTCAATAATTGAACCGGCCACCTATCTAAGATAGTTGCAACTGAAAAATTGCATGCTTCATTTTGTTTTTGTTTTTGTTTTTTTTTTTCAGATGAGAAAACCCTTTGACTCAAAATTTGGTTCCCAAAGGTGTGTAAGTGGAACCAAAAGGGTAATGATATAATCCGAATGGCCTAAGTGTGAAAATGACCATGTGTGGAGCATAAAGATGTAATGTAAGCTCCTTTTCAAACTTGTGGTTTTTCAAAGATAATGAAAATGTCCAAATGTGGACTAAAAGACTCTCTAAATTCTAAGAAAATCGCAAAAAGATATGGTGATGTAAAGAGACCGGATATGGATTCTACTCGGGGACAAGCACCAATGCTTCATCCTAACAGTTCAAACATGATCAAGTGTGATCCTCTCCGCGGTAGTGACCGCAAGGCTAAGAACACCCATTGCGATAGTATATCCTACAGTTGTTAGTATTGTATGCATAATTCTTCATGAAACTACCTGGCCATGATCACTTACCCCTTTAAGCTACCAGCATCTGATCCCAAGTATGAAATCCCAAACTGCAACTAGTGGTCCCGATTCGATAGGTGAGATAGCAACAAGATCCTGGACCAATAATGATACAATAACTGTGAACCTGTTCCATGGCATCCAAGAGAGGTGAGAATAAACAGACAACAAAAATGCATGAATGCTAATGTCTTAAGCTAAATGTTATGCAAAAATAAAAAGTGGAAAAGAAGAAAATAAAATCTTTTTGAAATTTTATAAAATAAAAAAAATGAATGAAAATTAACTTAAACTAATATGTTATGCAACCTAACTAAAAATGCATGAAAAAGAGTAAGAAAAAAAAAAGGGAAATGCCCCACCCCAAGCTTAAGAACAAGCATTGTCCTCAATGCTTAAGGAAAGGGCGGAAAGGACCTAAATCGGAGGGTCGGGCGGCGGGAAGTGCCCGTGGCGATAGTGGTAGTCCCACATATCCTGGACCTGGCGGGAAGTGTGAGGGGAGGACTGCTCCAATTGATCAACACGGCTTGCCACATCTAGGATGGCTCTCGAATTCTCTTGCGTTTGGGCGTCGATGCGCTGCACCGTGGAGAACATTGTGGCAAATTGGTCAAAGAACGTGGGGGGGGGGAATATGGTGGGACTTCGTGTCCCTCCTGCTGATGCGGCTGGTCAAAATGGTGTGGAGGGGCCTGGAATTGATCATGCGGAAACATCAGCTGCTGCATCGAGGGCTGGTCAAAATGGTCCTCAGCTTCGGGCATCTCGTCGTTCTCTTCGTCATCTTCTTCCTCTTGTTGCTCTGCGTCGTCACCCTCATCATCACCGAATTCTGGGAATACACCTGCTTGGGTCAACTAATCTGGAGGAAGCCAAGTGTCGGGGTCGCCTGTATCGAATGAAGAACCGATCCAACATGGCAGGATGTAAACCGGGGCTTTGTCAGAGTCTAACCAACTGTACGTGCGGGTTCCCCGATCGAGCAGCATCTCCATCCGGATGAGAGTGTCACAATCTAGCAGGAAGTTTGGTGGGGTGTCGACAGGTATGTACTCGGGATCCGGGAAGTCTAGGCCGACGGCTCGACCTATGATCGTGATAAGTCCCCCGATGAAAATTTCCCCTGAGGAACGTTGGCGTATGGAGTCACATTTGTCTAAAAAGAAGCCTGAAAAACTGAGGGGGAGTGCACGCCTCATGCTTCGGAGGAAAAATAGCTCACATCTGTTGATTTGACCGGGCGCGAGACGCCCGAAAATACTCGTCGTAAGGACTCGGTGAGTAATTCGCCAGCAGGGGTGAATGATGTGCCTGGCTCGCTGACGGCTTGGGTTGAAGGTTGCGAGACCGGAAATTTGCATCCAAAAGTTTGCATCAGGGTAACGCAGAAAATCTTGGTACTCTTGATTTTGGGGGCTGATGCGGAATGGATCGTCTATACCCATGATAGAATCAAGCTCTTCGTATGTGAGCCTATGATGCTCCCCTTTCAACTGGAATGTGAGGACTTTTGTGTCATCATCTCGTGCATATGTGCTAAGAAATTCCATTGTGGGTTCCTCGTAAGTTCTGTCACAAAGTCGAAGAAAACCACGCCAACCGAGTTTTAGGAACAAATTGTATACACCATCATGCACCCCAAGCTTTTTCATAGACTTTTTATGGTAGAATTTTGTCGGCCGGATTGCGCGACCCCGAAGATTGGAGCGATAGGTTTTGATCTCAGCATTTGTAAGGGAAGGATCGCTTCCCTCTTCTCCTCTTTTTTTTCGTTTGCCGGCTGCTTTGCGTGATGGACCGGCGACATCCTTTTGCGGGTTAGGATCAATTGATGATCCATGGGTGCGTGTACGAGCCGTGGTTTTGCCCATTTTCGAAACCTACAATATCAAAAACAACTTCACCAACGTAATCCCTCACCTCACCACTCTCAAATTAATGCAACTATCTTTAGACCGAACACAAAAAAAAAATCCAAGACATAATGACACCCAACTTTTGACAATGTAAAATGGTTTCAACAACATCACTCGGTTAATTTGATAATCCCAACAAAAATTCGGCACCAATACGAGACAAAATGAGAAAATCCCAACCAAAGTTTAAATAATTTTTGAACAAATTTCCAAGCAAATTAACCAATCTCAACCTTTCTCAAATCAATGTTTCCAAATAAACCGGGCAGCAACTAACGATCTTAGGCAATTTCCAAAGCATAATTGGATGCAATTATCGAATTGAAACAATGCAATGTAATAAAAACCAAGGAAAGAGAATACCTGTATTATCCCAAAATTGAACTTGAGCCCGGAATCCGCTACCGTGCACCCCAAGCTTTGGTTATTCGTGGGTGCCTAAACGCAAGACTTGTTCATTGAAGGGATATTTTCAACTTAATTTGTGTGAAAAATCCGGCGGCGGCTCGTGGTGGCTCAAAAATTATGGGAAAATTTTTGGTGAGATTTTGAGGTTTTGTTTGGTTAGATGTAAAGATCCTTGAAAAAGAAACCCTTTGGTGGTGTCGGAATTGCGAGAGGTGGTAGGAGTTGGCCGAAAAATGGCCGAAAAGCGGCGAGTTGGGTGGTGGTGGCGCCCCTAGACCCGACGATGGCTCGGAGTAAACTTCAGGTGGGGTTTGTAGAGCACGGAAAATGGTGAAGAATGGTGGTGGTCTCGTCGTATTCCGACCGGTGGAACTCCGGGAAATCAAATTTTTGTGAAAAGTGGGTTTATGTGTTCTTGAGAGTTTGAGAGAGAATGAGGGGGGTTTTGAGAGAATGAAATGAAGAAGAAGAGTTGCTGGAGGTTTTCAATCCATATTCAAGTGTGGTCAACACCCGGTCAATGTTGGTCAACTCATTAAACCACCTGGTCAACGAAAGTCAAAGCTGGTCAACAAAATATGGGATGGTCGTCAAAGCAGCACGCGGGTCGCGCAGATCATGCAGTTAGGTGCCTGATTTTTGTTGCAAGTTGAAGACCGGCCGCGCACCCGTGCGCGGGTCGCGCAGACCCCTGCTCCCGGAAATCGATTTTTCTCTGTTTTCTTTCGTTTCTTCACCAGTTCTTGATCCCAAATGCCCCAAACACCTAGAAACTCTTGATTTCTTCAAAAATGACTTCAAAAGACGCATCAAAATATTTTCAAAACTTCTTTATTCGAACGTAGAAACACGAAAGCATAAAGCTTTTCCAAAAATGCCTCTCTTTAACGTCTTAGGCGAGACGTCCTTCTAGCTTGGTTCAACACTCCGGGACATCCAAGTGGATGACTTCAATAACACTTGCATTAAAACTTTCATAGAATGGCTTTAATCGGTGCCCGTTAACTTTGAAAATATGTCCCGTTTCTTCACTTTGGATTTCCACCGCTCCATGGTCAAAAGTCTTTATTACAACAAATGGGCCAATCCACCTTGATCTTAATTTGCCCAGGAATAACTTCAACCATGAATGGTAAAGTAAGACCCTATGTCCCGGTTCAAAATTCTTCTGGGTGATGGACTTGTCGTGGAAGAGCTTCGTTTTCTCCTTATAAATCCTTGCGTTTTCATACGATTCGTTTCTCAATTCTTCTAGCTCTTGGAGTTGAAGTTTCCTATGCCTTCCAGCCTCATCAATGTCGAAGTTGCATTTCTTGACCGCCCAAAATGCTCGGTGCTCTAACTCGACGGGAAGATGACAAGATTTTCCGAAAACTAATCTAAAGGGCGACATTCCAATCGGGGTCTTATAAGCGGTCCGATATGCCCATAAGGCATCGTCAAGTCTCAAACTCCAATCCTTCTTTGTCGGATTCATCGTTTTCTCTAGAATAGACTTCACTTCACGATTCGAGACCTCCGCTTGACCATTCGTTTGAGGGTGATAGGCAGTGGAGACACGATGAGTCACGTGATACTTCTTCAATAGAGCCTCCATCATTTTGTTGCAAAAGTGCGTCCCTCTATCACTAATCAAAGCCTTAGGCACACCAAATCTCGCAAAAACATTAGACTTTAAAAACTCGATAACCGTTTTGGCATCGTCCAATCTTGTGGCTTTGGCTTCAACCCATTTAGAAACATAGTCAACCGCGAGTAAAATATAAACGTTGCCAAATGATACGGGAAATGGGCCCATAAAATCAATCCCCCATACGTCAAAAATTTCACAAACAAGGATTGGATTTTGGGGCATTTGGTTCTTTTGCGAAATGTTTCCCGTCCTTTGGCATCGCTCACAACTTTTGCAAAACATATAACAATCGCGTAACATGGTTGGCCAAAATAATCCACATTCAAGGACTTTTCTCAAAGTCCGGCTAGGTCCGAAGTGTCCCCCACAAGCAAATTCATGACAGAATTGCAAAATGGATTGGTGATCTTGTTGGGGCACACATCGCCTAATGATTTGATCGGGACAATGTTTCCACAAATAAGGTTCATCCCACACATAGTATTTTGCATCACTTTTCAACTTGTCTTTCTGAGCACGCGTGAATGTGTCGGGATACCTTTTTGTGACCAAAAAGTTAACGATATCGGCATACCAAGGAATAGATTGGGTAAGGGAAAAGAGATGCTCATCCGGAAACTCATCCCACAATGGGAGAGGAGTTTCATTTGAAGTGATCCGACTTAGATGATCGGCAACGAGGTTCTCGCATCCGCTCTTGTCCCGGATTTCCAAGTCAAATTCTTGTAACAGTAGGATCCACCGGATGAGTCTCGGCTTTGCATCTTTCTTCGTCATCAAGTACTTAAGAGCTGCGTGATCCGAATACACTATGACCTTGGTACCAAGTAGGTATTGTCTAAATTTCTCCAAGGCAAACACTATGGCCAATAGCTCCTTCTCCGTGGTAGAGTAGTTGCTTTGGGCATTGTCTAGTGTCCTTGATGCATAATAGATCACATGGGAGGCCCTCCCATTCTTTTGACCCAAAACGGCGCCAATCGCATGGTTGCTTGCATCACACATGATCTCAAAAGGGAGATCCCAATTTGGTGCTTGCATGATGGGAGCGGATGTAAGCAACTCTTTGAGCTTGTCAAAAGCTTCTTTGCACGCCTCATTAAACTCGAAATCGACCTCCTTTTGCAAGAGTTGGCACATTGGTCTTGTTATCTTTGAAAAATCCTTGATGAACCTTCGGTAGAAACCTGCATGGCCCAAAAAAGAACGAACTTCCCGAACACAAGTCGGGTAAGGTAAGCTTTGAATAACATCAATTTTGGCCTTATCTACCTCAATTCCTTTTTTAGACACAATGTGACCCAAAATGAGACCTTGACTCACCATGAAATGACATTTCTCAAAATTCAAAACCAAGTTTGTTTCAATGCATCTTTTTAAAATTTTTGTGAGATTAGTCAAACATTCTTGAAAAGAGTTGCCATGTACCGTGAAATCATCCAAAAAAACCTCAATTATGTTTTCAACATAATCCGAAAAGATACTAACCATACAACGTTGGAAAGTGGCCGGGACGTTACACAATCCAAATGGCATTCTCCGGTATGCAAAAGTACCAAATGGGCATGTAAATGTTGTCTTTTCTTGGTCCTCCGGTGCCACCGGGATTTGCTGAAAACCAGAGTACCCGTCTAGACAACAATAATGGGATTTCCCGGCCAACCTTTCTAACATTTGGTCAATGAAAGGCAATGGGAAATGATCTTTTCGTGTGCTCGCATTGAGTTTGCGGTAGTCAATACATACTCTCCACCCGTTTTGCACACGGGTGGGGACCATCATACCTTTGTTGTTCTCGACCACCGTGATTCCCGTCTTCTTTGGAACGACTTGCACCGGACTCACCCACTTGCTATCCGAGATTGGATAGATCATCCCCGCATCAAGAAGCTTTAATATCTCTTTCTTCACAACTTCCATCATTGGTGGATTTAGCCTTCTTTGCGCGTCTCTACTTGGCTTTCATTCATCCTCCATTAAGATCTTGTGCATACAAGTGGAGGGGCTCAAACCCTTGATATCCGCAATCGTCCAACCCATGGCTTCTTTATGCTCCTTCAACACCTTGAGGAGTTGCTCTTCTTCAAATTCAGTTAAATGAGTTGAGATGATAACCGGAAGGGTTTCATTCTTTCCCAAGTAGGCATACTTCAAGTGTTGAGGTAAGACCTTTAATTCCAATTCGGGTGGTTGAACAAGGGATGGAGACAATTTTGTATGAGTTGGGGACAATTCAATTTGCTTGACATCTAATCTTGTGGATTTTTTCATTTCCATTTTATTTACCAACTTCTCAACTTCCGGATCCAAAGAATAAAGCTTTAATTGCTCGGCTAGCTTCCCACAATCGAATCCTTTGCTTAAGATCATCTCCAACATATCACCGTTAGATAACTCAAACAATTCTCGAGTAATTGGCTCAACAACATCAACAAAGTACAAAGATGAAACATCACTAGGATATCTCATGGCATCATAAATATTAAAACTTATTGTTTCACCATCAAACTCCATTGTCAAACTTCCCGCATACACATCGATCTTTGTCCTAGCCGTCTTCAAAAACGGTCTCCCAAGCAAGATTAGAGCCGATTTGGAAGACACTTGCTCATCTAGATCAATCACATAGAAATCCGCCGGGAAGACTAATTGGTTTACTTGCACTAGGACATCTTCTAAAACACCTCTAGGAAAGACATTTGATTTATCCGCAAGAGAGATTATGACACCGGTTTCACTTAAGGGTCCGACATTTAATGATTCATACACTGAATAGGGCATGACATTGATAGAAGCACCAAGATCAAGCATAGCACTACTAAAAGTGACATCTCCAATCTTGCAAGGAACCGTGAACATTCCGGGATCTTTGCATTTGGGTGGAAGTTTCCTTTGTAAAACCGCGGATGCGTTTTCATTCATCAAAATTTTCTCATTTCCCTTCAACTTCCTCTTGTTGGTACAAAGTTCTTTCAAGAACTTTGCATATCTCGGGATTTGCTTGATTGCATCAAGTAGAGGGATGTTTACTTCCACCTTTCGGAAGGTGTCCAAAATCTCTTTCTCCTCCATATTCTTCTTTGAAGTTGCAAGTCGAGAGGGGAACAGTGGTTGAGTGGCTATTGGTGTTACTAGCGGGATGGACTTCTTTGGAACTCCGGTTTGTGCATCGTTCTTGACTGTAGGTTCTTCAATGGGAATGATCTCTATTTCTTCCTCTTCTTCCCTTGGCTTCTTCTTTGAACTACTTTCTCCGGCTTGCTTGCCACTTCTCAAGGTCACCACATTAACATTTGGGTTCTTTTCGGTTTGATAAGGGAGTTTACCACGAGATTCCAACTTGCTTATAGATGTAACTATATCTCCCATTTGTGCTTCAAGGTTGGAGATACTAGTCCTTGTCTCTTTTTGGAATTGTTGTGTACTAGTGGCTAGAGATTTGACAATGTCTTCAAGAGACATTCCGGAGCTACTTGGTTGAGATTGAGGAGATTGTTGATGATGATGTGGAGGGTGCGGTTTGGATTGATAGTGTGGTTGTTGATGTTGGTATTGAGGTTGTGGTGGTGGATAGGACGGTCTAACCAATGCATTGTGAGGCAATGGTCTTGGGTTGTAGCATCCGTTGGGATTTGGCTTCCAACTTGAATTATATGCATTTTGGTACCCGGATGGTTTGTTGTGGTAGTTTTGGAATTCTCCCGTGGCATTCACATGCTCCGCATCTTCTTGAAGGATGGGACACATATCCGTAGGATGTCCCATGGTTGCACATATTCCACAAACCATCACTTGTGGAGTTTTTCCCATGGCTAGCTTTTGGACGACGGATGTTAGATCTTTTATTTGAGACTCAAGATTCGATGTTCCCACTTCATTAACTTTGTGTTGTGTGTCTCTCTTCATGTCTTGGCGAGGGCCAAAATGTTGTGAATTTGCGGCTATGGTGTTGAAAAGTTGTCTTGTTTGTTGTGGGGTTTTACTAAAGACATCTCCACCACTTGAGGCATCAACTAGTCTTCTCTCCATTGGCAACAATCCCTCATAGAAGTGTTGAATGAGGAGTTGTTCCGGAATTTGGTGTTGCGGGCAACTATAGCACAAGTTGTTGAACCTCTCCCAATAATCATGGAAAGTCTCATTTTGACCTTGGCGGATTCACAAATCTCATTTCGAATACTTGAGACTCTTGAGGCGGGATAAAACTTGTCAATGAAAGCTCTTGCCATGTCGGTCCATGAGTTGATCGACCCCGGTGGAAGATAGAATAACCAATCTTTTGCTCTATCGGCCAATGAAAAGGGGAATGCCCTTAGCTTAATTTGGTCATCGGTTGACCCTTGTGGCTTCATGCTAGTGCAAATAATGTGGAACATCTTCAAATGCTTATGAGGGTCTTCATTCTCCAATCCATGGAAAGTCGGTAGGTGATGGACTAAACTTGACTTCAACTCCGAGCCTCCTTCCAAAACCGGGTAATTGATACCGGTTGGAGTTTGTGTAACATCGGTCTCCATCATTTGCCTCAAAGTTCTTTCGGGAACTTCTCCTCCGTCCGCCATTTCAATTGGTTCAATAGTGGGTGGATTTTGTTGTAGGGGTGGTGTTTCGGGAATTTCTTGGCGAAGGTCGGGACTAGAATCGGGTTCTATGTCGCTTAATGAAGCGGTTTCGACCTCCGGATCCCCGTGAGGATTAGAAGTTTGACCACGTTCAATTCGCTTCTCCTTCGCCAAACGCCTTGCTTCTTTTTCGATTTCTGGATTGTAAATCAAGTCACCTGTACGCTGAGATCTGGGCATAGAGAAACAAATTGATTAAAAATAAACCAATCCCCGGCAACGACGCCAAAAATTTGGTGGTTGTCGAGGCCAACACAAATAATAACCCTAAATATTACACACTAAAATAGTGTATAGTGGTAAAGGGATCGAATCCACGGAGATTGGTTCAATTTATAACTCTATGAAAAATCTCTTTGTAAAAATACTTGTAAAATGACAATAAAAATAAAATGGGGGGTTTTGGTGTTTTGAAATACTTGAAACAAACTAGAATTAACTATGATTTAAATAGACAAATGCAACAAAAATAAGAGTTTGATGTAAAATCAATAAGGGAGAGATGGTTGACTTAAAGTTTCCTCACTTTGACTTTTGATGAACATATCATTAGAATCCAATGGTGCAATACTTTGATTTAAATCCTTAATTTGGCTATAGTAATCCAAGGAGCTTGAGATTACCTAGACTTTTCTTAATTGTTGAAATGGCTAGAGAAGGTCATAACAATTTCCTTAGTCAAAGTCACTAATTCCAAATAGCATGTAATTAGTGAAAGTCAACTAGCATTAAGAACCAAAAAGTCACCAAATCCAAGAGGGGTCAAATGCTTTCACCACCATGTTGGAGGAAATGTTTTTATGATTGTGTGAAGCAAAAACAACACAAAAATCATTTGTTTCTTGCTAATTTGAGGATCCTTTACTTAATCAAGAAATTAGCCAACTAATCACCACAAACACATTTAAACTCATGAACTAAAACATACAAGTAATGATAAGATGTTAAAACACAAAACATTCCCATAAAGATTCAAGAACATGTTCATGGATTCTTCAACATTCAACAAAAGTTCAAAGGATTAACCAAAAGTCAACCAAGATTAGCTTAGCCAAGCATGGCTAAACCCAAAGAAACAAAGTTAGAGAAAATTGTACCAAACATTAAGCAAGAATCAAGAGGTAAAAATATGATGTTCTTCAAGGGTTCTTGGCCTTCAAAAGTCTTCAAAAATCTAGAGAGAATCTTCAAAAATCGGATGTCCAAGAGTATGCAAAAGATGGGCACCAACCTTCCTCAAATAGCTCAAAAGAAGAATTTCCGAAACTGCCCCTGCAGGAGGTTGCGCGACCCGCGTGCTCTTGCACGGGTGGGTTGCGCGGGTGGTCCCTGGATGTAGCATCTTTGAGGTTTTGGGCCTCCATAGCTTAGCCCACTTGGCCCAGGTCGAATCCAATCACCTCCTAGCCCATTTTCTTCAAGTTTTTCTTCATTTTAAGCCCAATTTGACCTCTCTAAGTCCTCAAATAATCATCAAGATCACTCTATGCATCATCTCCACTACCCATCAAGCCCAACGTCATTTTTGTCTACCAAATCTCATCGCCTCCTATACGTCCCGAACACTCCCACTCCGCTAGACCCGAAAACCTGCAATTATGCTCACAAGATTCGAGAGTACCCGAAATAGTCATAACATAACAAAAAGGAAAATATGCATGGAAATTATCTAAATTATGAATGAAATATGCTAAAATAAACTATAAAAAGAAGTAAATAAAATGAAGCTATCAACTAGCATGCAACACAACTCATAAACTCAGGCATAACCTAAACAGGCTATCCTACTACTATTTATTCAGCACTATCATGCAGATCAAAAGCACACATAATAGGCACATAAGGCATCATCCCTAGATCCTTAGTCCTAATCTAGCATGCTGTTCTATTAACTGATAATCAAATCATAAACTTGTATGGGTATTTTGGGGTACTTACTTGAGCTCAACTGATTGCATGCACCACACCCTATTTCTCTTTTCAAAGTTCTTTTCTTTCTGAATTCTTTTTGCTTTTCTAAAACCGTTTTCCTTCTCAAAACTCTTTTTTACAAAACTGCCTTTCCATTTTGAAAACTTCTTTACCCATTCCTCAGTTTGAGTTCAGACACACCCGAGAGCATGTTCGAATCCCTCAAACCAAGGCTCTGATACCAACTTGTAACGACCCAAAATGTAAGACCAAAAATTTCTTTAAATAAATCATTACTTAAAGTACAGTCATCATTCCAAAACATAATATGAGTATAAGTTTTCAAAACCCATGTTCATTATCAGAGTAAACATTCCCAGGCTATCTAATCTATGGTGTGTGCCATGTGATCACCCCGAGCTCTTCCCTCCGCTATCGGAAGTACCTGAAACCAAAACTGAAAACCGTAAGCA
The DNA here is from genome assembly GCF_052625555.1 of Lactuca saligna. Classification (NCBI taxonomy): domain Eukaryota; kingdom Viridiplantae; phylum Streptophyta; class Magnoliopsida; order Asterales; family Asteraceae; genus Lactuca; species Lactuca saligna. The sequence continues at coordinate 218,494,602 of NC_136421.1, forward strand.
CAAAGCTTAGTGAGTTCCCCACCCTACCACATACCATGCATAACCACATATTGCACATACTGGGCCACGCCCGCTACCTTGGGCCTCGCCCCTACCTCGGGCTTCGCCCGCTACAACGGCCCCGCCGCTCCAGGCCCCGCCTGTCACAGGGCCTCGCCCGCCAACAATTAATAACACATAAACATTTCACAACACATAACTAAACACATGCAACTAGTTATGTCCTAAGGCATCGCCTATCCTGGGCCTCGCCCATGTCCTGCTACTGATGAGTCATGGAGCCCCGTCCACGCTCCTAATGGTAGTGAGGTACGGGCCTAGCCCAGTCTCACTCCTGTTCTAGTTTGGGCCTCGCCCCTGTTCTGCTACTAATGAGATATGGAACCCTATCCATACTCTGTTATTGGTGAGATACGGGACCTCGCCCACACTCACCTCCCTACCAGGCACATACATGTATCACACAGACAACAAGTATAATCTAGCATATAAATGAATCCTTGGGCACCCGCCCGCTATTACTGGACCTCGTCCTGAATATCATACTAGCATACTGTGCCTAGGGCTAACCCCCGGGTCTCCTACTCATAACTACATGGTCCGGTATTGTGGCCTTAGACCCATTCACACAAAGGGAAACTACCTGTACTGACTGAACTTGCTGATGATCACTGAACTCCTGCTCTCCTTGCTCCCCGGACTACCAATATCAATGCAACATCGAGTCTATCTGACCCCCGAAAGACAACCAAGTCAACCCTGGTCAAGGTCAAAGTCTTGGTCAAGGTCAACCTTCCAGGTCAACCCTACTCGCCGAGTCACCCTACTGACTCACCGAGTTCATAATGTTCAGAATCCTTCCATTCGCGACTCGACTCGCCGAGTCTACCGATTTCTGAGTCCTGACCTGTCCAACTCACTGAGTCTCCACCCGACTCACTGATTCGAGTCTCAACTCGAAGGGTTTGGGGTTTCGCGACCTGGCTCGCCGAGTCCAAGAACAGACTCGCCGAATACAAGGCAATCTTCATATGACTCGACGAGTTGTTCATCCCACTCGTCGAGTTTCTCCACAACTTCATGCTACTGGCCGAGTCCACTCAAAGGACTCGCCGAGTCCCTTCAGTTCTCCTTACATGCAGAGGACTTTTGAGTCATGCATGGACTCCAAACTGTAGATCTATCCTTCCCAAGCCTATTCCTCACTTTACGTGTAGAGAAGGAGATCTAGGCAAAATATGCCAAAAACTAGGGCTTAAGGCCAAGGGGCTTCAAAATCGACTCAAGGGCTGATACTTTTTGCTTCTCCAGGCCATAACACACTTGGATTTGAAGTAGCAACTCCAGATCCGGCTTCTAACCCATAAAGGTGGCTAATCATGGCTTAAAAAATCCCAAAACTCACAACCAAAAATAGATCTAAGGGAAGGAAATGACTTAATACCTCCAATACCTCAGAAAGACTCCACAAACTCCAGATCTCAAGCCAATCCTTGAAGCTTCACTGATTCCTTTCCCTCTTCTTCCTTCAAATCACCCAAAAATGGCTTGGAAGCTTGGATGCACAACAATGGAGGCTTAGGCTTCGTTTTTTGAACAAGGGATGCTATAAGGAACCCTAATGGAGAGAATAAGAAGCTTAAATAGCGCCTAAAGTCCCGGATTTAGGGTTTTCCTCGCACAGACCGGACTCGCCGAGTCCACTTGGCCGACTCGCCAAGTTGGCCACTTACACCTTGACCCGGATCCCGCTCGGACTCGCCGAGTCCCTCCTTGGACTCACCGAGTCTACCCTTAAAATTAGGGCTTTTCTTTCCTTTCTTGGCCTTCAAAACTTTGGGTGTTACAGTTCAGTTGTTACATTCCTCCTGCTCCTCCGTTATTCCTTTCTGTTGGGCAGTCCCTCTTAAGGTGCCCCATTTCGCCGCATAGGTGGCATGTTGTGATTACACCGGAATTGGTGCTTGAAGCGATGTGCCAGGGCTGAGTCCTGCAGAAGCGGGCGGTATGCCCATTCTTGTTACAACGTTTACAATGCATCACCCGAAAAGCCCCATTATGGTGGAAGCTACACTTGTTACACTTCGGAAGGGTTCCATTATACTGTCCGAATGGTGCTTGAGTGACAGACGTTGTGGCTGGTATCGAGGAAAGTGTTGTGACTGTTGTTGTAATTGTAGGGGCAGCCATGGATTGTTGTCTCTTAGCAGATTTTTAGATGGGTTGCACTTCTTTCCATTCCAAAACTTCCGTTTCTCACTCTTAGGTTTGTGGTCCGAGGTAATTTCGTTGGTAGGTGCCCGCTGGTGTTCTCGATTGTTATTTCGGTTAGTGTTTCCGGCACCATCTCCGCGTCTGCTAGCATGGTTAGCATTGAGTTGTGCCATGACGGCTGCCACGACTGCAGCTTGAAAAGTAGCAGAGTCTATTTGCAGGGTTGGTGCCTTGCTAGTTGGTTGGTTAGCTTATGGTGAAGACATAATTTTGTTTCACGATGAAGAACGACTTCGTGAGTGAGGATGGATTACCTCTAGTGCATTATTACAATTTATGTTTACATATATTAATTTCGCACATTGCTATACTATTCTTAGTGTTTCTGCTAATTACTCCAGAGATAGAGTTACGGAAATGGGTAGAAGTAGGTTTTGTACGAATGTTAAATTTACCCATCCTAATTACTATTTTCCCAAACGCTTAACTGCGGAGTTCTGATGGGATCCAGTGCATTAGTGTCGGTATGATCTCACCCTATAGGTCTACGAAGAAGACACCTTTCAACCAAAATGTTTAAAGGTGAGACGATAATGAGTCGCTAAAAAGGGCCATGCGTTGGGAGTTACCTACTAAGTTTATCTTAGTTCTAAGTGTATTGTATTTCGGTTTTTTTTTGGTCTTTCGAAAGTAGTTCCTAACGAAAGTCTATATACAATAAACCCATGTATGTTAGTAGTTATCTATCCAAATGAAACCTTGTAATTTGATCCAAGTTAGGTCCTTCTTAAGACCACTTGATGTATGCTTAGCTGCATGAGTAAGACTTAATAGACCTCGGAGTCTAATGGGTCTGTCCTACTCTGTTTTGTTAATGGGATTGTAGTAATTTTGGTTTCAGAGAAATTTTTTGACCTCGATGTAGGTCTACACCAAATAAGTGTAAGGAAAAAGTTTTGACAGCAAATAAATCCCCCGATTAGAATAACCACTTAATTCGCAGGGTTGAGCTTACACATAAAATATAGTAGTGCCAACGCATACTCATGAACCTAATCTACCAGGTCTCGTGAGTAACATGAACTCTGATCACGATAATACGTCCCCGGTGGTGCTTGAGACGAAGTCGATGCGTCCTGTAGTTCTGCTAACCTACATTAGGCTGCGACCACTCTCTCTTTGAGTGTCGAGCGACTATTCTGACGCCCTCCTGCCTTCGCCCGAGTGGCGACAAGGTCCTTAATGAGTTGATCACTGAAATAGTAGTTTCTTTCCAAGTCTCGGGTACGTGAGATGGTAGCAGCTGTAGTAGCGAGCAGTTTCTGAACTCGAATTGCAGTCTCGTTGTTTTGATCCCCGATGTTCGCCTCCTGCCGGGTCTTTTTCGGGAGGGCTCTGTTAGTAGGTCCCCCGTGGTTGAGGTCATGGCAACTTCGTTGGTTTCAAAAAAGGTGATCGTTGTCGTTGCTGTCGACTCCAACCCTCGATCACGATTTTCCTAACGGGGCATAGGTCCGATGTAATCGAAGCGGTTCGCGGGAACCCTGACTACGTACGGAGGGTTGATCACCTCCGGTTCCTCCCCCGGCTTCCTCTACGGGTTCTTCTCCTAATCGTCCACCATGTTCCTTAGTTGGGAAAGTAGGGTTCGCCTGGTAAGTAGAATCTTTTCATGCTATACGTGCGAGAATAGGAGGGGTAGGAAGCATATATTAGTCGTATTCCATGAAATACTTATAGGGATTTGATCCTCATTAATTACTTCTATAATGACATAGTGTATACAAATTACATATAACAAATATATGATAGACCTTCAAATAAGTGATCCTACCCTAGGTCCACATCCAAACAAGGAAAAGGACATAAGGCAATGATCATAGATTCTAAGTCTATGATCTCTAAGTTATATATAACTTTGTAGTATCCACTTAGTACTATAGACCTATTATTAAGGATCTGTTTAGTTTTCACATAAGTTATAATATTACAAAATGCTCCTATAGTATTTTAAATGTTATGTTTGGTTCTTAGTAACTTTCTTGTATGGGAAGTTTTTAGGCTTGTTGCTCACTACGACTATGCCCAGTCATTTAATAGTCACACCTCGGATAAATATAGTTGATCAGTCTATATTCATCCCAAGTCTGATTACATATCCCAAGGTAAACTCGTAGTGTCCAACTCCTCGTTTTACTTTTGTATTGTCCTAGATATGGTACTATACTAGAATGTATGCATGTACTCGTACTTTTAACAAGAAACTATTTCATTTCTAAAAGTATAGTAATTTGAAAAATGTTTAATCAGAGACTTATAGTCCCAATGGATTTACAGTTTGTAAATCTTACGTGGTTCGATATATTTAATTCACTATAAACAATGCTTTGATACCAATCTTACTACAATCCCATTAACAAAACGGACTAGGACAGACCCATTAGACTCCGAGGTCTGTTAAGTCTTACTCATGCAGCTAAGCATACATCAAGTGGTCGTAAGAAGGACCTAGCTTGGATCAAATTATAAGATTTCATTTGGATACAAAATTACTAACATACATGGGTTTATTGTATATAGACTTTTGTTAGGAATTACTTTCGGAAGACCAAAAAAAATGAAATACAATACACTTAGAACTAAGATAAACTTAGTAGGTAACTCCCGACGCATGGCCCTTTCTAGCGACTCATTATCGTCTCACCTTTAAAAATTTTGGTTGAAAGGTGCCTTCTTCGTAGACCTATAGGGTGCGATCATACCGACACTAATGCACCGGATCCCATCAGAACTTCATAGTTAAGCATTTGGGCAAAATAGTAATTAGGATGGGTAAATTTAACATTCGTACAAAACATACTTCTACCCATTTCCATAACTCTATATCTGGAGTAATTAGTAGAAACACTAAGAATAGTACAACAATGTGCGAAATTAATATATGTGAACATAAATTGTAATAATGCACTAGAGGTAATCATCCCCACTCACGAAGTCATTGATCATCGTGAAATAGAAATAAGTCTTCACCAGAAGGTAACCAACCAACTAGAAAGACACCATGTCACACCCCCAAACCAGAACGGCGGAAACGTTCGGGGGCGGAGGACGTCATGTTCAATATCATAACAGTTCATAGAAAGGAAAGTACACACCACCATATATAATAAGTTGCTAAATGTTTACATAGTTGTATTCATTACATGTTAAAAATAAAGGTACATAAACTTCAATTAGAATGAAGTAATTAATGCCAGCGCGTTAATCCCAAAAGTTGAATCCCAACCTGCTTAGCGATTTCCTGAGAATACAAGTTATTTCAAAGAAAAAGTGTCAACAATTAAGTTGGTGAGTCCATAAGTTGTTTAGAAAAATTGGATGCCATTCCAAAATAGGTGTATGTTTTCCAGTAAACGTAGTGCTTCAACATGTAAAGAGTTGTGATTTGTGGTGTTGAAAATGAATGCATTAGTTCCAGAAAATCCCATATATGTTTATAAGTTGTAAATGATTGCACCGGAAAAATCCCTTCTTTTCCTATTTTGTTTGTATGCAGGAAACACTTTTATTATTCCTCGCACATAATACCAGTCTCTAAGACCGAAAATTGTAAGAAACCACGTTTCTCGTAAATGTGTCATAGTTTTATATATAATAAAACTACGTGAAGATCGAACCGGTTGGATGAAGAATAGTTTTAATAACCACTCGTTCATCATAACTTAATATCATAATAATTGTATATCCGATGAGTTTTTATAACCATACTAAACATAATATGCCTGTAACGACGTTCTTCAGGCGTCGCATTGCTATGACAACTGTCACCCCAAAAGACGGACTGTAGCTAACAGTCAGGGTGCGGGATCATGACTTCCCGTATAGATCTATACACATTTGACACGTTCTCGTCGCGGGAGATTCTGGTTATAAACAGGCCTTACTGCAGTACTTTCTAATAAAGAAAAGTAAAGTTGGAAGATGTGCGCGTCTCATGGATTCTCAATTTAGTATATATTAACATGATAGTTTTGTATGCAAAGTTTAGCCTTTCACACAATGATTTGATAAACCGAAATCATAAGTTTTTAGAATGTATAAAATGTTTTAACAACGAAGATCATTATACTCCTCGTATAAGTCTAATGCACGATAATAACCGTATGTTTACTTGTATTCCCCCCCCTAAAAGAGTTGTAAAAGTATTTAAAGATGTATTTAAAGTGTGTTAAAAAGGGGTATGAACTCACTTGACAACTTGAAGATAGCGAGATGGAAAAACGGTAGAGTTTCGTCTCGGGAAATGGATTTTTCCTCGGAAATCTCGGGATTTCTCGGGAGAAAATCGACCTTCAGATCTTGCACGAAGTGACCAGGGCTTCGTGGTAGTACGAGCACGGAAAATGAGGAAATACGCAAGAAAAATGAGAGAGAATGAGCCCCCTTTTCGGAAGCCTTCGCATGCCCTTTTATAGGGAGGCTGGTCAGCCTTGGTACGCGAGTCTGATGGGACGGGTTCCTGGGTTCGCGGGTCGGATGGGACGTGTCGCTGGCACGCGGGTCGGATGGGACGTGTCGCTGGCACGCGGGTCGGATGGGACGTGTCCCTGGGTTCGTGCACTTCGCATTTTCATTCTTACACCCTTCGCATCCCTTCGCATTTATCACCTTCGCATTTATCACCTTCGCATTTATCTCTTTAGAATTTCTACAATTTCATCATTTATGACTCCCATTTGCGAAGTTGAGTATTGATTTTCCAAAAATGCGAAACTTCAGGGACAATATTTGAAATCTTATGTTTTCTTCCCCAATTCGCATTCTACTGTGAAATACTTCGCATCTTCATTCTTACACCCTTCGCATCCCTTCGCATTTATCACTTTCGCATTTATCACCTTCGCATTTATCACTTCGCATTTATCTCTTTAGAATTTCTACAATTTCATCATTTATGACTCCCATTTGCGAAGTTGAGTATTGATTTCCAAAAATGCGAAACTTCAGGGACAATATTTGAAATCTTCTGTTTTCTTCCCCAATTCGCATTCTACTGTGAAATACTTCGCATCTTCATTCTTACACCCTTCGCATCCCTTCGCATTTATCACTTTCGCATTTATCACCTTCGCATTTATCACCTTCGCATTTATCTCTTTAGAATTTCTACAATTTCATCATTTATGACTCCCATTTGCGAATATTAACCCAATTGACTTCAAATGATGTCCGACTTGAGCGTTCTTTTCATGTATGGTTACGGTTTGACGATATCTATGACTTTCATTTAGACACCTAAGGTCAAAAAGTGTTTTGTTGAAACTTTGCGTTTTTACGTAACTTCGTATTGCCGGTTTTTGTCGGGAAACTTAGAATGGTCATAACTTCTTCGTTATAACTCGGATTTTAGTGTTCTTTATATGTATGAAAACCTTGTTACAATATCTACCACTTAGTATACTTAATTATGGTTTTATAAAATTTTAAATTTTGACCTAATTTTTGCTGTTGTTACATTATCCCCTCGTTAGAGAGAATTTCGTCCCGAAATTCGCATTTTGACTGGGACTCCAATTTTTGCAGGCAGGCGTGAGTGCTTATGGTCCATTTGTTCCTCTTGTTCCTTTATGAATCTAGATCCTAATGTGTGTATTTCAGCGGACTTTCATTACTCCACCTATCACTTCGACCGATCGGGATCGTGCGGTTTTGGTTTTATTTACTTATGTTCTTCTAACTGTTAGCATATTCACTCGATGAATTAGGGCAGCTATGTTTTGAAATTCATGGTTGGATTCACTGCTAGTTTTTGAGCTTGGATTTGACTTGTTGTAAGCGTGGTATTTCTAAATGATATGTTGGGTGTTTTGTGGACTGTGAAATTAATACACCTTGTACCCTACAAGTAGTGCCTCCAGATCTTCAGAGCGATTATCATTGCTCCTGACTCAAGATCATGTGTTGTATAGTTAGCTCCCTGTGTCTTAAGTTGTTTTGAGGTATAGGTAGTGACCTTTCCTCTTGTATAAGAACAAAACCAATTCGTACTGATTATGAAGTCAAAACCTTGTGGTTGATTAGGTGACGTGAAGATCTAAACTAAAGTATGATTGCTCATGACCTAAGGAAAAATGGTAGGTACTTTTGTTCTATCTGACTTTCTTGTCCCAATCGACAGAAAGGATACGCATTGGGCTTCTAAGTTTACTCGCATGGCAGCATGATCACTCGTAGTCTTCTTAAGTAGTCTCCATCTTGAAGTTCATCTTAGAACTCATACCTGGTTCATCAATTTCAGTTTTGCGTATACGAGTCGTATATAATTAAGATTGAAAAGGTAGTCGAATAAATGATTCTTCTTTAAGCTCACATCCCAACGAGGAAAAGAAGTTAGAGTGGAATCATCAATTCTAAACCTGTAGAACCTTGATTATATACTACCCTTATGTATACATTCTTCAACAATAGATCAACCGTATGGGTCTTTGGATTGAACTTGACGTGTTGTACGAGTGGTACTTCGGGGCGGTTTGTTGAATTTTTCTTCGGAAAGGATGAGAAACAATAACTAAGAGGTACTCCTGGAAAAGTGATCTAGAAGATAGGGACGTACGTGTGAAGTTGTTTTCGCGTCGATCAAATGGAATCTGATTGTATGATAATGTCGGAATCATACAAAAACTTTATAGACATTAGAATTAAACATAAGACGTTTACAGACAAAACACAACCGTGCAACCACGAACAGAGTTACAGTACTTTAGGTTTACCACTAGACTATTGCTGCGAATAAGATATACTACAAAAGACAAGTATACGCAGCACGAGAATTCATTTACTGACAGGATCTCGCAAAAGGTAAGACTCTAGTTGCACTAGTCCTAGATAGTTTATACGTCTGTTACAACGAAACACCTTAATTATATTAACGTGGTTCTTGAGCAGGCTCTCCTGCAGCTGTGATTCTGAGAATCTTCCCGTCTGCGCCAGAGTTCTGCGTTATCGGGCAATCCTTCTGGAGGTGTCCAATTTCACCGCATTGGTGACATATATGGACAGTACCCATATTGGTGGTGGAAGTGAAACGTCGGGTAGGAGTTATGGGAACGTAGGTTCTTTCCTTTTTCGAGCAATCTCTTTTATAGTGCCCATACTCACCACAGTGATGGCAAGTCGGATTTCCATCGGCGTTGGGCGGGTTGTTGATCGGTTTTGATAGACTCTTGCGGTAACGTTTGGTGTGCCTCTTTTTGTTGCAGTTTGAGCACTGCTTCCCCCGACAAGGTCCAAAGTGGTGATAATTACATTTGATGCAATTTGGGAGGTTTCCAGCATATTTTCGGGCTGGGTTAGGGACAACTGGTGTTTCTGAAGGGACGGTAGTAGGAGGTATAGATACCGTAGTTGTGGAGGTCGTTACTCGTGGTTGTTTCTTGTTCGTCCCTTTACGCGATTTGTCCTTCATCCTATCCCAAAACTTTCGTTTGTTTCTCTTTGTCTTGGAAATTGGGGTGTCATGGTAGCTTGTCGTTCGCTGTGGTACTTGATTGTTACTTGGATTGGAACTGTTGTTACTAATCCCGCTACCATTCGCATTGTTAGCATGAAGGTGGGTCAGAAAAGCTGACACAGCAGCCGAGACTGCAGCTTGAACGGTAGTTGCATCGATCTGGAGGGTTGGTGCTTGGTTGATGGGTTGTTCGTTTTTCTTTGGCGACATGATTCTGTAACATAAAAGGGTAAAGATTTGTAAGCGATTCTGGTTGACCCTGATGTACTTAGATTGTTCATGTTAAGAGTACCACGATGTTCTCAAAAGTTTGACCTACATCTCTATGATGCAGTCCTAGTACAGAATGAGAGTATGTTCGCGAAGGTTTGACCTACATCCCTATGATGCAGTCCTAGTAATGAATAGAGGTAAGTTCGTAGAATGTTCTCAAGACGTTTGTTGTACAAGTTGAGGTATCGTGGGTTGGTGAATAACGAGATCCAACCACTGAAAGAGACTTGGAAGTGTCTCTTGAAATAAATTACCTTAGTCCAATGACTTGACTAAAGTATGATTCAGATAGACTCCAATGAAAGTAAGATAAAAGTACTTGTATGAGGAATGATGCCAAAAGTTAGCCGGCTGTCAATATTTTTGATATTCACGATGTTAAAGATTCGGGAAAATGACCTTGTAAAGGTCTTACATCATATCCATAGAAGATAGTTCCTGACAGCATAAAGACCTAGCTAAAGTACTTACGGAACAAGATAATTTCATAGAAAATGCCACATCGGGCATAAACAGAAGAACACGATTTCTTTTTATAAGGGAAATAAAGTAAAGCGTCCACTACGGCGACGGTCATCCCTCTGGTGAACTCTTAGTTCAACCAATTGACGTTCCATGTCAAGTAGGTGTCTTTCGCACACCATCTGGCGTACTTGGAGCTCTTAGCCTTCGGCTCGTGATCCAGCTAGTGTTTGCAACAGGATTTCATGGTTTCTCTCTGATCTCTCGTGGGCATCTTCTAGATGAATGGTGTGGAGGGTATGCATCCTCGCATCGGTGACAACTTCGGCAATCTGATGTTGGGCTGACCTGCCTTGAATCTCATTTTGGGCCACTCTGCGGACCAAGATTGGCAAGACTATATCTGCTAAGTCCTCATTGCTCAAGTCGTAAAAACTTCGGTCGCCATTAAATAGCATAGGCTGATCTTGTCCTTGGCTCTATGGTTCCAAGCATTCCACCGAATCAGGCGTCGGGCCATGAAGAGTCGGACGAGGGTTAGGAATTGGAAAGGGAGCTGCTCGGGGTAGGTTCTCAAACTCTAGTTCGGATTTAGCATCGTAAGAAAAGCCTTCATCACGGTGGTCATCCCATAGGATGATCGTTCTATGGTTCTTCTCCAAACCAACCAGCTATAACTTCATTCGAAAGATACTGGTTGTCAAGGGGATGGAGTCCAACTGTGATTTCTATGCGAGAATTTAGGGTAAGTGGAAAATTATTAGACAAACTATCTAGATAATTATGTAGAAAACCTTCATCAGTTACATCGCTATTTGTGAAGTGCATACCAGCTATGTGTAATCTAAATATGATAGACCTTCGAATAAGTAACCTTAATTCCAAATTCACACAGAATAGGGGTAAGGCAAAATTATCATAGATTCTAAGTCTATAACATCCTAATTACATGCAGCCTTAGTGTATCCACTTAGCAACTATCAATTTAGTAATGAAGATCCCGTTTTAATTCTCAAGTATAAAGTAATCATAGTAACACCAAAATACACCTATAGTATTTTTAAATTTATTGTTAGGTTCTATTGTTCTCTTTGTGGTAGGGTTGGTAAGGTTTTAGCATTGTTGCAACCACACACTTAAACTTAGGCACATGCTAGTCAACTCTCGGATAATATAGGCGATCAGGCTATATCTTCCCAGTTTTGACCATATGTCTCTAAGCCCACTTGTGTTGTCCAACAATCGTAATTCTTTTGTATTGTCCTAGTGACACTGATTTTAGTATGAATGCAGCACGTATACCTACTTAAATATTTTACTATTTAAAGTATAGACTCTTGGTCAGAGTATTTTTAATCCCTTATGTATTTATAGTTAGTATATCTTTTATGGGTTGATATACTTAATTCACTATAAACAATGCTCTGATACCAATCTGTCACACCCCCAAACCAGAACGGCGGAAACGTTCGGGGGCGGAGGACGTCATGTTCAATATCATAACAGTTCATAGAAAGGAAAGTACACACCACCATATATAATAAGTTGCTAAATGTTTACATAGTTGTATTCATTACATGTTAAAAATAAAGGTACATAAACTTCAATTAGAATGAAGTAATTAATGCCAGCGCGTTAATCCCAAAAGTTGAATCCCAACCTGCTTAGCGATTTCCTGAGAATACAAGTTATTTCAAAGAAAAAGTGTCAACAATTAAGTTGGTGAGTCCATAAGTTGTTTAGAAAAATTGGATGCCATTCCAAAATAGGTGTATGTTTTCCAGTAAACGTAGTGCTTCAACATGTAAAGAGTTGTGATTTGTGGTGTTGAAAATGAATGCATTAGTTCCAGAAAATCCCATATATGTTTATAAGTTGTAAATGATTGCACCGGAAAAATCCCTTCTTTTCCTATTTTGTTTGTATGCAGGAAACACTTTTATTATTCCTCGCACATAATACCAGTCTCTAAGACCGAAAATTGTAAGAAACCACGTTTCTCGTAAATGTGTCATAGTTTTATATATAATAAAACTACGTGAAGATCGAACCGGTTGGATGAAGAATAGTTTTAATAACCACTCGTTCATCATAACTTAATATCATAATAATTGTATATCCGATGAGTTTTTATAACCATACTAAACATAATATGCCTGTAACGACGTTCTTCAGGCGTCGCATTGCTATGACAACTGTCACCCCAAAAGACGGACTGTAGCTAACAGTCAGGGTGCGGGATCATGACTTCCCGTATAGATCTATACACATTTGACACGTTCTCGTCGCGGGAGATTCTGGTTATAAACAGGCCTTACTGCAGTACTTTCTAATAAAGAAAAGTAAAGTTGGAAGATGTGCGCGTCTCATGGATTCTCAATTTAGTATATATTAACATGATAGTTTTGTATGCAAAGTTTAGCCTTTCACACAATGATTTGATAAACCGAAATCATAAGTTTTTAGAATGTATAAAATGTTTTAACAACGAAGATCATTATACTCCTCGTATAAGTCTAATGCACGATAATAACCGTATGTTTACTTGTATTCCCCCCCCTAAAAGAGTTGTAAAAGTATTTAAAGATGTATTTAAAGTGTGTTAAAAAGGGGTATGAACTCACTTGACAACTTGAAGATAGCGAGATGGAAAAACGGTAGAGTTTCGTCTCGGGAAATGGATTTTTCCTCGGAAATCTCGGGATTTCTCGGGAGAAAATCGACCTTCAGATCTTGCACGAAGTGACCAGGGCTTCGTGGTAGTACGAGCACGGAAAATGAGGAAATACGCAAGAAAAATGAGAGAGAATGAGCCCCCTTTTCGGAAGCCTTCGCATGCCCTTTTATAGGGAGGCTGGTCAGCCTTGGTACGCGAGTCTGATGGGACGGGTTCCTGGGTTCGCGGGTCGGATGGGACGTGTCGCTGGCACGCGGGTCGGATGGGACGTGTCGCTGGCACGCGGGTCGGATGGGACGTGTCCCTGGGTTCGTGCACTTCGCATTTTCATTCTTACACCCTTCGCATCCCTTCGCATTTATCACCTTCGCATTTATCACCTTCGCATTTATCTCTTTAGAATTTCTACAATTTCATCATTTATGACTCCCATTTGCGAAGTTGAGTATTGATTTTCCAAAAATGCGAAACTTCAGGGACAATATTTGAAATCTTATGTTTTCTTCCCCAATTCGCATTCTACTGTGAAATACTTCGCATCTTCATTCTTACACCCTTCGCATCCCTTCGCATTTATCACTTTCGCATTTATCACCTTCGCATTTATCACTTCGCATTTATCTCTTTAGAATTTCTACAATTTCATCATTTATGACTCCCATTTGCGAAGTTGAGTATTGATTTCCAAAAATGCGAAACTTCAGGGACAATATTTGAAATCTTCTGTTTTCTTCCCCAATTCGCATTCTACTGTGAAATACTTCGCATCTTCATTCTTACACCCTTCGCATCCCTTCGCATTTATCACTTTCGCATTTATCACCTTCGCATTTATCACCTTCGCATTTATCTCTTTAGAATTTCTACAATTTCATCATTTATGACTCCCATTTGCGAATATTAACCCAATTGACTTCAAATGATGTCCGACTTGAGCGTTCTTTTCATGTATGGTTACGGTTTGACGATATCTATGACTTTCATTTAGACACCTAAGGTCAAAAAGTGTTTTGTTGAAACTTTGCGTTTTTACGTAACTTCGTATTGCCGGTTTTTGTCGGGAAACTTAGAATGGTCATAACTTCTTCGTTATAACTCGGATTTTAGTGTTCTTTATATGTATGAAAACCTTGTTACAATATCTACCACTTAGTATACTTAATTATGGTTTTATAAAATTTTAAATTTTGACCTAATTTTTGCTGTTGTTACACACCAACCTTGCAAATAGACTCTGTTACTTTTCAAGCTGCAGTCACGGTAGCCGTGGCAGCCATCATGACACAGCTCAATGCTAACCACACCAGCAGACGCGGAGATGGTGCCGGAAACACTAACCGAAATAACAATCAAGAACACCAGTGGGCACCTACCAACGAAAATACCTCAGACCACAAACCTAAGAGCAAGAAACGTAAGTTTTGGAATGGAAAGAAGTGCAACCCATCTCAAAAATCCACTAAGAGACAGCAATCCGTGGCTGCCCCTACAATTACAACAGAAGTCACAACAATTTCCTCGACACCAACCACAACGTTTTTCACTCAAGCACCGGTCAGACAATATAATGGAACACTTCCGAAGTGTAACAAGTGTAGCTTCCACCATAATGGGGCTTGTCGGGCGATGTACTGTAAAAGCTGTAACATGAATGGGCATATTGCCCACTTCTGCAGGATTCAGCCCTGGCACATCGCTTCAAGCACCAATTCTGGTGTAAGCACAACATGCCACCTATGTGGCAAAATGGGGCACCTTAAGAAGGACTGCCCAACAGAAAGGAATGTCGGAGGAGCAGGAGGAATATGACAACTGAACCAGCGGGAGCAACAAGAAACCTTGTTAGGACATTTAGGATCGTTTCAAAAACAAGAATAGTTATGTAATATAGGTTTGTATGTTCTAGTATGATTGCTAAAATCACCTTCTATCATGAAATAGTTAAGATGCTCACTCGTTCACTCAAAACAAAACACCTATATATGAACTGTGATGACTTGATGAACACATCAGGATTATTTACAATCAAAATACTACAGACTTAAAGCGAATAATTCTGTCCTAGTTCCTGTCCCATGTCTAGTGGTGGGACTTGGGTAGAGCCATTCACTCGTCGGTTTCATCAATATCAAAGGGCATACGACTCACATATACCGATCGATCATAGAATGATCGGTCGGAGGTCATGATATAAAGTATCATTACTAGCTATCAGAACACACTTACTGTCAACACTAGCTATTGTGGTATAAATCATTTGCAGTAACAATAACATCGATCAAAACAGAAAACACTAAAAAGAAACACAGGATGCACTACCACTCTAACGAATACCTATTAGAACACGACTTAATACATGTGTCATCGGGAAAATCCGGTGTCGTCATGCGATATCGATTAATTTGGATCATCACCTTAACAATTGCATATGTTATGAGAAAACCCTCCACCTAACCTGTTAGATATAGAAGCCTTCATCTCGCATGACCCTAAATCTGATTCTGACCCTCGGGTCATCCCTCGTTGCGAAACCCTGAAGCTGATGTTTGAGTTTAGTTGTTTTCTTGGTGTTTTAACTTCTATCCCCCCCCCCCCCTAAAACTTAAGAAAAACATGAAAAGATAGGGTTATAAACTAACCTTAACTGATTTCAGGAGATGGATGATGAAGAAAAGAAGTTTCCAAGTCAAGAACACTTGGGAGATGCTTGAAGATTTGAAGGTTCTATGAACAAATATGATGATGTTTGTGTAAGCAATCCATAATTTGGATGAAGGATAGTAGAATATTCATGTGTAGGAGAAAGATACTTACCAAATGTGGAGGAAAAACCCAAGATCAGCCTTTGAATCTCGAATTTTAGAGAGAGAAATTGAGAGAGAAATGGATCTTGCTTTTTGGTGGACAATGAGTGAAATGGGAGGAGAGATAAGGACTTCCAGCTTTTGCTCAAGAGTATGGCTAGATAAATGAGTGTAAAAAGGACAATGATTAACTGAATAGTGATGTATAGTGGCTGGATATGGCCATGGAGTGGGTTTGGGAGGTTGCTTGTGTCCTTGTCCAAAGGATAAGTCAACACTCCACCTAAATATCTCATCAACTAGATTTTATTTTAGGCCATGATTTTCCCCCAAATATGATTAAATTATGAATATTTAGGGTCTCTTATGTTAAGATACGAGTTTGGGTGAAAATCTCGTGTTAAAATCATGAAAAAACGGGCTTAAAATGGAGTTGGGATCAAAAATCGGGAAGAAAAGGTAAAATTCCGATGTCTGGCTGAAGTTTCGGTCCTTAGAGGGTAAGAACCGAAGAAAGGGTTCGGTTGGTGTATTGGAACCGAGAGGAGGGCTTGGTTCGAGCAGTCTTGTAGGCGAAGGGAAGGGGCGAAGGCGAGGTTCGGTTCCTTAGCAGGTTCGGTTTCGGCTCATGCTGTTTCAGTCCAAGCTAGCAGGCGAGATTCGGTTCTGACATGTTCGGTTCTGACAAGCTTCGGCTCTGACCAGCTTCAACTCTGTGGTCTCACCTCTTAGGGCTTCGATTCCAAGGGGTTTCGGTTACCAGTCTAGTCTTGGTTCTAAAGGCGGTTCGGTCCAGGAGGCTCTTAAGGTTCGCTTCTTAGGGTTTTGCCTCTAAGAGGTTTGGCTCTAAGAAGGTTCAATTCTTTAAGGCTGTTTTACCAATAAACTTCCCTTTTTACACAGTTTTTGAGTAAATTAAGGGTCGGGGTGCCCCCAAGTCACTATAAAAGGTTGAGGGAGGTTATGAGAGAGATTTTTGAAAGAGATTTAGGAGAGAGATATACTGATAAAGAGAGATTGAGAGAGGCTTCGTTTGTGACCTTTTTGAGTGTTATAGCTTCGCAACGTAAGGTTTGTGAACCCCGTTAAGCCTTGTTAGGGTTGTTATACGCCCCCGAGGGGTATGAGATAACGTTGTATAGAATAGTTTCATCACTTACCCCGATTAGGGTTTGGAATTTCTGAACGAGTGAACTTTCCAAGTGATAACTTCTTATTAAAATAGTGAGTTGTATGATAGTAACATAGTGTAAATCCTAATATACAAGGGTTAGATGAGTTGACCGGTTTGACGTGTTAACTTTTGACTTGATCGGAAATTGATGGTTGTCACATCATCCCCCCGTTAGAAGGAATTTCGTCCCGAAATTAGTGTTATGAATGGGACTTCTAGAGTTGGGAAAAGATGCAGGTATTTTGTTTCGTCTGATCTTCGCGTTCCCAGGTAAACTCGGGAATTTGTCTTACGTCCCAACGGATCTTCATAATTGATCTTTCAATCCATGATTCCTATCGGTTTTTCCACAAAGTGGAGACTCTCGTCGATTTCAATCTCGTCAAGAGGTATAACGAGAGTATTGTCGACCAAGCACTGCTTTAGTTTGCACGTGGAAGGTAGGATGTATATTTTGAGTTCTTGCGGTAATCGAAGCTTTTATGCTACCGGGCCCATCCTGTCGAGTGTCCCGAACGGCCCGATCTACC